>NC_086376.1:58987294-59353205 GCF_036588685.1 Mytilus trossulus
CCTGCATGCAAAAACACCAAGCTAAATACATATTGAGCAATTTTGGATCAGCTTAAGTCTTCAACTAAAGACATGTGTAGTTTGCACATCTTGCATATGACAGGGTTCTCATTAAGGCAAGATCATGAATCTTGGACTCATTATAAGTAAGGCAAGTTTAGGGGTTCTCACTAAGCCTATATCATGTGTCCTGGACTCATTATTATCAAGGGGAGTCCATGAGTCCTGGGGCTCTCACTGAAGGTATGTCATTGAGTCCAGGGGGTTCTCTTTTAGACAAAATTGGCCGGGATTCATGAAAATCTGTACGTCTGGACTAATTATTCTAAAAATGGATGCGTCCAAAGATGCACGAGTGTTGTATGAGATATCATCATTATTATATATTATCTAAATTTAATGTCATTTTATGGCTCAATTGTGTCATGTATACTGAACTTTCCTCTTGACTTTTGATGTTGGATGGACAATGACAAGTCCCTGGACTCTCCTTCAAACATCCTTAGTAAAGTTACAGGTGACTATTTAAAAAAAATCTTAATTTAAGTGTTATTATTGTTGACCTACTACACATTGTAGTTACCATGGTTACAGTGCTCATGTTAAGTTGATCAATACATGATTTTGAGGGACCTTGTTCTTTAATTTATTGGGATCAGATCTTGAGAGCTGCATATTACAACATTGAACAACGAAGTAACATTATATATTGTTCAGCATGTTCAGGGGGTTTATCTCTTGAATTGGAACAATTGCATTGCAAATGATAATTAAATAATCAGAAAAATGAAAAAAGTACTATTAATATCTGTTTTTAATAATAATCATTACAGTCATTTTGACAGTGTTATTTACATCCAAATGGATTATTAATTGCAAATGATTGATGACAGCTGTGTTACATTAAAGTACAATATTCAATTGGTATAGTAATATTTGATAATGTTTTAAGTTTAATTTTGGGTTATATTGATGTATGAGCATTATAAATTACAAATTTTGATGTTGTTCTGAACTTCACACAGTTGTTCACATTTTTCATCTTGTTTAAATATTATATTTTTTCAATCAAAAAGGCAGGTGCGGTTGGGAGTACAGTCACCCACCCTCTGTTCCCCTCCCCTGAATCCATCACTGGATTTTAAAGGGACCTTATATATTTCAAAAAGATGTCTTCAACTTCTTATGCATACATGTATATATGTGTAAGCCAGCATCCTGTTTAAATTTAAGATCCACTTGTATTTAGTCATGATAGTAATTATACTAATTGTTGGTTGTATTATGACCAGTGGCAAGTATTCTACATATGTTATATGTAGATATATATAAATAGAATATGAAGTACAATTAATAAAATAATAATTAATATATATTTATTATCTTTAGATTCTCCTGGAAAGACTTTAGTAATCTAGTATTTAACATGTTGAAGTAAAGATACATGTAGTATGCTGTGGACAATTTAATATAGAATTAAAAAAAAAAGCTTAAATGCCCATGGCCAGTATATATGTATATTAAAATGAAAAAGATCATCATCAGAATGAAATTTTACAGTTTCATTATTTTTTTTGTATTACTGTCTTGACTACAGAAACAGCAGATTTGTATCCATTGTTTTCGTGGTTTTGCAGTTTATAAAAAAGTTTATTTATAATTTTGTCTATGTGAAGTGTACATGTTTAAATATTAATATTTGGCCCCTGGATTTGAAAAAAATGTAAATTTATTCAAGCCTTTCAAAATTATAATGCCATCATTAAAATATTTTTTTCTGCAGATGATATGATAAGTAATAGGAACAGGAAAGCTTATACTTTTTCAGATATTTGCTGATAAAATCATAGATTTTGTACTGAAATCCTGTCATTTTAATGGTTAATACTTGATGTGGAAGATAATTGATTATTATCAGATGTAAATATATGGATTTAGTTTAAAATATCCTTATTAATACATGTCTGTAACCCAAAGCTATATATACGTAGGGGTCCTGGTTGATATTTTATTCAGTATGAGTGTCAAGAAGTTTTCTAAGGCTAAATGATAGAAGTTTTAATACTTATAGTGTTGGACAAAAATGTCCGCAACTATTTTTCTATCTTGTATAACATGTATAATTACAATGATTATTTCTACAATTTGTAATATTTATGTTTGTGAACAGGAACTTAACAAGTTTTTATCTTTTTACAGGTAATGCAGATATTTTTCCCTGTCTCAGCTCAACTTCATCCCAAAGAGTTCCCTGGTGAACACCCTAATGATTGTCCCCGAAATGTCAAAAAAGATCAGTAAGATATTGCTTAGAAAACTTATTACTTATTGCACATGAAGCTTCACTTCATTGGGATTGTCCACGTAATGTCAAAAAAGATCAGTAAGATATTATGTAGAAAACTTATTACTTATTGCACATGAAGCTTTATTTCAAAATGAGTAGTCATTGACTAATGAAAGTGAAGTGTAGCTTCAAAATCCATTATAATCGATGGAGGTGTGTTACTTTTCAAATAGTTTACACTGAAATTTGTATGTAATAGTAAAATAAGTAGATATTAAGTGTTTGTAACTAATAAAAAAAGTAATTTGTGAAATATTAGAGTTTTGAACAAAAATTTATTTTAGATTTTAACACCCTGGATACATTATGTTTTATTAATGTTCCTAGCAACTGAAGTGTTAAATACATTTTGTACTATTAAAAAGAAGTTACAAACGCCAAACTTGTGCACGTAAAAACTACAAGTCAAAGCTTAAGAAAAACACAGAAACTATAACAGTCAATTCTGGTGCTTTAATAATGCAGAGCTTAGTAGAGGTACCAGTTCTGTTGCTTGGTTAAACATTGCATTCATTGTTGTCATAGTCAAGAAAAAGTTGATAGGATTGTGGCTTTGATAAGTGGATATGATTGTGGCTTTGATAAGTGGATAGGATTGTGGCTTTGATAAGTGGATAGATTGTGGCTTTGATAAGTGGATAGGATTGTGGCTTTGATAAGTGGATAGGATTGTGGCTTTGATAAGTGGATAGGATTGTGGCTTTGATAAGTGGATAGGATTGTGGCTTTGATAAGTGGATAGAATTGTGGCTTTGATAAGTGAATAGGATTGTGGCTTTGATAAGTGAATAGGATTGTGGCTTTGATAAGTGGATAGGATTGTGGCTTTGATAAGTGGATAGGATTGTGGCTTTGATAAGTGGATAGGATTGTGGCTTTGATAAGTGAATAGGATTGTGGCTTTGATAAGTGGATAGGATTGTGGCTTTGATAAGTGAATAGGATTGTGGCTTTGATAAGTTGATAGGATTGTGGCTTTGATAAGTGAATAGGATTGTGGCTTTGATAAGTGGATAGGATTGTGGCTTTGATAAGTGAATAGGATTGTGGCTTTGATAAATGAATACAATTGTGGTAACGATATGTTGATTTCAGCTATGATAATTAAGCACAATATTAAGTGGAACTTGTATACTAAAACAGCAGGTTCTTGATAATGCTGTCCTTAATATAAATCATGATTTTTATTCAGTTTAAATAAAGTTATATTGTTAGAATGTTCATCATTTGTTATTTATTTATATTGTGGGTATAACTTTTTGATGATAATTGCTTTTATTTTTTATTTCAGAGCTTTAAAAATAAAATGTAACAACGCAAACCATCCAGACAAGTATGGTCATTATAGAGAAGCCAAATACTGCCAAACAAAACATCATTGGTTCTGGAAAGTAAGTTCATACACTGCCAAACAAAACATGATTGGTTCTGGAAAGTAAGTTCATACATTGCCAGACAAAACATCATTGGTTCTTGAAAGTAAGTTCATACACTTCCAAACAAAACATCATTTGTTCTGGAAAGTAAGTTCATACACTGCAAAACAAAACATCATTGGTTCTGGAAAGTAAGTTCATACACTGCCAAGCAAAACATCATTGGTTCTGGAAAGTAAGTTCATACACTTCCAAACAAAACATCATTGGTTCTGGATAGTAAGTTCATACACTGCCAAACAAAACATCATTGGTTCTGGATAGTAAGTTCATAGTTCATACACTACCAAATAAAACATCATTGGTTCTAGAAAGCAAGTTCATAGTTCATACACTGCCAAATAAAACATCATTGGTTCTGAAAAGTAATTTCATCATTTATACACTGCCAAACAAAACATCATTGGTCCCACAATATTTGTCATTCATGGTTATTATTGTTATAATGAAGAAAATGGTTACCAAGTTCAGTTGGTTTTATATATATATTGTCCGAGTGTTTTTTGCAAAAGAGGTGCTATGTCTTTGTTACAGGACGCATGTTTTGCTACACAATAAAATAGGTAAATTCCTAAAACATTCTATTGTAAAAGTAACTTAACTGAAATATCTTCCTCTACATTTGAGTTGTCTCCCCTTATGTGGCAAAAATCAAGTATTCTGTTTGTTGTAATATACAACTACAAATATGATAAAAAAAAGTAATTTTCTATATTGAAATGAAAATTCTTACACATGAATTATCTACTACCTTCAAATTTTGCATATTTTATTAAAGATCTAGACCGATTGTTTCCTGGTATTTCAAAATCCAAGATGAAGGAAGACACTCTATCTACCTTAAAAAAAGAATTAACTTGATCATTTTTACTAGATTTTATCTGCTATTTGGTCAGGTTGTTGTCTCTTTGACACATTCCCCATTTCCATTCTTAATTTTGATTTTATTTGATATTTCTCCAATAATTGAAAGAATGTATTTCTTCAGAAAAGTAATAAGGGACAGCGGGAAGAATAGAAAGGGGCTCTATAGCCACATTTTCAAGGCTAGCTCAGACACTTTCTTTAACAACTCAAATTTTATAGTTATAAAATTCATTGAAAATATGATTAATATTATGACATTTTTAAATGAAATATCTTGTTTTATGCATACAAATACAGATAGAAAAAAAGGAGTGTCTTAATCATTAGATCAAAAACTAATACATTTGTATACTGTAATAGTTCAAGATGTTGCTTTTAAAGTCCCTTTTCTTGTTTAAAAATTGGACTAGTAAAACATGTTATATAACAGCTTGACATGTTAGGTTATAAAAAAATCACATGTTATGTTAATATTTTCTTCAATTAGTGATTTTTGTACTTTTTAGAACAGCTGTTCACAATGTAACTTGCTTCAACTTTAAACAATTTACCAGATTGAGGATTGTTGTCTTTCTCTTTCAATCAGTTTTATAAGATTGCTCAAAACTTTATTAATAAAAATTTTAAGTCTCAGTACATGACCATGTGGCATTGGTGTGATATTGACCACAGGGGTGGGGCTTGGGGAAGATGGTCACTTCCAATTATTAGGTGTAAAGGGGATGTGGCAAATATTTTGGTTATAATTTTTTCAGAACTTATTTAAAAATGACCCTTTTTAGCTCACCTGGCCTAAAAGGCCATATGAGCTTTTCTTATCACTTGGCGTCCGTCGTCGTCGTCGTGGTCGTCTGTCGTCGTTAACAATTTTTCAAACATCTTCTCCTCTGAAACTACTTAATGGATTTGGATGAAACTTAGCATGATTGTTCCTTAGATTATCCTGCACAAAGTGTGCGCTTCGATTTTTGATCCGTTAAAAAACATGGCCGCCGTTACTTAAAATAGAACATAGGGGTCAAATGCAGTTTTTGGCTTATATCTCAAAAACGAAAGCATTTAGAGCAAATCTGACATGGGGTAAAATGTTCATTAGGTCAAGATCTATCAGCCCAGAAATTTTCAGATGAATCAAACAAACCATTGTTGGGTTGCTGCCACTTAATTGGTAATTTTAAGGAAATTTTGCAGTTTTTGGTCATTATCTTGAATATTATTATAGATAAAGATAAACTGTAAACAGCAAAAATTATCAGCAAAGTAAGATCTACAAATAAGTCAATTTGACCAAAATTGTCAATTGACCTCTTAAGGAGTTATTGCCCTTTAAAGACTTTTTTCACAATTTGTTCATCATGTTGACTTACTTTAAAAAATCTTCGCCTTTGAAACTGCTGTATCAATTTCAGCCAAACTTAGGCTAAATGAGTTTCAGAGTTTCAGAGTATCTAGTATAAATTTTATATTTCATTTCCTTGTATGTCAAGAAACATAGCTCCTATGGCTAAAATAGAACATAGGAGAACATGATTTTTTTTTGGCTTTTGAAGAGAATAGGACGATTTAAAGAACATTTAAATAAATTGAAAAGCCAAAATAATCATTGATGAGAGATTAAACCAAAAAAATTCAGGTGAGCGATTCAGGCTCTTGAGAGCCTCTTGTTTTTATAGCTACCTTTATTAAAATGCATTTAAGTTTGATAATTTATGTTTATTTGATCTATATATCATATGTTATAAATATGCCATTCAGAATCTTAAATTATTTAAAGGTCAATTATGATTTCAAATTTAATCAATTCGTTTCACAGTTTGCCTTTCAAATAAACTCCCAACATGCCCAATGGAACCTTGAAATTTGTCTTGATTTGTATATAAGTGTAGGTCATTCTTTTATAGATATTTATATAACTATTGAAGTACCCTTCCATGATATTGTCAGTGAATCAGAAATAAAATGAATACTCTGTATTTATAAAGAAAGATGTGAAATAAATGTCAGTAATACAGAAACTCAATGACAAAGAATATATATCTAGAAGATAACATGTAGTCTCCAACTGTTTCAAACTTGGTCAGAAGGAATGTAAGCCTGGGCTTGTAAAATGTCTGTCTGTCCTGTAATACATGTATCTGGAAAAAATCTATTCTAAATTATCCAAGGTATTTAATTTATCATCCCTAGCCTGAAAGTAGATGCATACCAAGATTTAGTTTAAACAACTGTCGATTTCTATGTGTAAGTCAAGATATCCATAAGTCACCAGACTTTATACCAATATTTTTCATTGAGATTTCACTTTGCATGTAAAGGGTAGTTAATTTAATAATGTATCAACAGTGTGTAATAGGGCTTAGAGGGGATGCAATTTTCTTAAGCTAGCATTCTTTTTCCAAATATGTTTTACATTCAGGCATTATGTTTTATGCCCCACTTTAGGGCATAATGCTTTTTGGTCAGGGAATCTATTTGTTTGTACGTCTGTCTGTTTGTCCCTCTATTCCCCTTCAGGGTAAAGTTTTTGTTCAAGGTAGTTTTTGTTGAAATTGAAGTTCAATCAACTTGATAATAAATACATATGTTCCATATGATATAATTTTGATGCCAAATTACAGTTTTAACCCCAAATTCACGGTCAACTGTACATCAAAAATGATATTGTGAGTGGGACATCTGTGTTCTATGGACACATTCTTGTAATGAATTAAAAAAATAAAATACTAGTACTTGAAAAACTTGAAGGTTGATAGATTGAGAACATATCAGATATCCACCTGCATGTCATTGACAAACCAATTAAAAAGATATAAACTGGTTTAGGGTTTCCATCAGACATAATCAATTTTTCCATTTGAACTTACTATGATAGAAAACTATAGAAGCTTGATGTGGTCAGATTGTTGTCTCTTTGACACAGCCCCCAATTTTTTCTCTCAATTTTATTGACAATTTGTATGTGTCTATAGGAATATATTTCCAGTTATCACACTGTCTCTTTGACACAGACCCCATTTTCTTTCTCAATTTATTGATAATTTGTATGTGTTCATATACATATATTTCCAGTTATTTCATTGACTCTTTGACACATTCCCCATTTCCTTTCTCAATTTTATTGCTATAAATTTGTATGTGTTTATTTCCAGTTATTCCATGTATTTGACCAGCTGACCGTGATGAAGAACTACACAGGTCTGGTGTTATTATTGGAGGAAGATTATTATGTAGCACCAGATGTAATAACAATATTACAGATGATGAATCATTTAAAGAAAAAGTAAGAATCTGAATTATATGGTCGAATACAAATGAGAAAGAAAAAAGAGATATAGGATTTTTCAATAAAAAAAAATATCATATGGTAGAGTAGAAATGAGAAAGAAAAGAGAGAGATATAGGGTAAAGATTGGTAACACATGAAAACTCAAAACCACAAAACCAAGAAATCATCTAGAGGACTTTTTCATCTGTTATCAGCCCTTTGTTTAGGTTGTTGTCTTTTTGACATGTTCCCCATTTCAATTTTATTTACCAAAGACATTAGTCATTCTATATAATAAGCATTCAAAAAAAACCTCCAAAGATGCTGACTGAAAAAGGCAACTCGAGATTTGAATTCTATAAATTGATACACACAAATTTATTGCTATTTTCCAAAATTTCTGTTTAATCTTTTTGTGTGATAATTTTTTAGTTCAAACTACTCATAAGCCAACAGCATTGGTTGTTGCATAGGGAAAAAGGAATTCAACATATTACTTATGGTCAAGTCATAGTTTCTTTCTACATCCCATTTTAAGCCATTTCACGAATTTACAGTATTAAAAATGTGTTACATTTTAAAATTGTCATTGTTTGGACACTACAAACGTTCCATACAATTATTATGAGTTATTTTTTCCATTACTTTTACAGAGATAAGTGAGTATTTTATTGTACAAATTCATATTTCAAATGATACTATTCTCAGTAATATTTTTGTTCACTTCTTTCCAAAAACTTTAAAACTCCTGGACTATCTTCTGACTATTGTTGCTTAATATGTGTGTAATCCTGACAAAAACTTATTTTCTTATTCCTCATCTGTTGAGAATTTATTTATTAGCTGCTGTTTTATTTAAAAATCTTTAAATGCAAGTATATTCTTAAGGCATAAATATTTCCTCCTTTTTTTTTTTAAAGATTTCTAAAACAGTATATAGTGCAATAAACTTGTTTTTAGAGAGGAAAAAAAAATATGTAAAAAAAGTAAGTCTGTCCTTTAAAATAATTATTCATGAACCAGTAAGAGGGATATGTTATATAAACATGTAAAAATACATATTTCTCTGCTGTTTTATCATATCATGGTCAGAATCTCAGTAAGATTTTCTCTTATCCACTTAATATATTTTATGCAAATTTGTAATAATAAGAGTTTTCCTAACTAACATCACTATTATGATAAAGTTAAGGTAATAACCATAGGTTTAATGTTTGAGCTTATTATTTTATTGTGAAGGAAATTTAACTTTTCCCCAGAATCAGTTGCTGTTTACCTGGCCATTTTTATGCCCCACCTATGATAGTAGAGAGGCATTATGTTTTCTGGTCTGTGCGTCTGTTCCTCTGTCTGTTCGTTCGTCCGTCCGTCTGTTCGTTCGTCTGTCTGTTTTTTCGTCCGTCCATCTGTTCGTTCGTCTGTCTGTCCCGCTTTAGGTTAAAGTTTTTGGTCAAGGTAGTTTTTGATGAAGTTGAAGTCCAATCAACTTGAAACTTAGTACACATGTTCCTTATGATATGAGCTTTCTAATTTTAAAGCCAAATTAAACTTTTGACCCAAATTTCACAATCTACTGAACATAGAAAATGAAAGTGCATGTTTAAGGTTAAAGTTTTTGGTCAAGGTAGTTTTTGATGAAGTTGAAGTCTAATTAACTTGAAACTTAGTACACATGTTCCCTATGATATTATCTTTCTAATTTTAATGCCAAATTATATTTATTATCCAATTTCATGGTCCATTGAACATGGAAAATGATAGTGGGAGTGGGGCATCCGTGTTCTTTGGACACATTCTTGTTGCATAGAGAACTGCTCCATTAAATAAATACAATATGGGCGATTGTGTTTTTATATCTAGGAGTTTATTTCATGTATTTTTTGTTGTCAAATAAATTTATCAATAATTGTTTTAAAAAAAAGAGATTTGAAGTTCCCATCAATGAATTTCTCAAAGAACAAAAGCTTTTGTATTTTCAATGGACAAGTTCAATTGGCAAAATTCTAAATGTTCAGGTTAACAGCAACAGAATCTAGGGAAAGGAATTATTTCCTTCTCAGTTAAAGAAATAACATATTATCCCGGACAAATATTAACATCACTATTTTTACCACTTTGAGATTTGAAACAGGTATAATCTTTAAGCTTTTTGTTTAATATGAAAATAGAACGATCATAAATGAATTAATATGTAAATATTTTCAAATCACATTTATCAAATAATTGTGTTATATCAATGCATTTCAACTCTGATATTTAGTTAATACAATTTCTCAAAACATAGGTCATTATATAATTTGGAAGTCATACTCCTCTGCATATGAGTTTCCATTTCATGGTTGAAATGTATTTCTCACTTGGTTCTCTTGTCTCTCCTATATGTCTAGCTTACTGTGGGTTCATTACTATTTGTTGAATACCTTATTCCTTGTAATTTGTTGGTTAAGCTTAATGACAAATTTAAATGTTCGATGAATTAAAAAAATGTTCTATAAACTTGTATGGAGACTTGGGTAAAGCCACTACATTAAATATCAATGATTACTGTGGATTCATTAATATTCATGGGATACCAATTTTTGGTGTATTTTGTGGTTACATGTAAACCATGAATTTCAAAATTTCGATTGCCTTGTATGCAGACCTTTGGAAAACCATGAAATCAAATATCCACGAGAATTTTTTTTCTTTTCCTCAGAACACGAAAATTGAACCATCTAAAATAAATAAATTTACAGTATGCAAAGCGTTCCATTACCACAGAAATTGAAACCCACAAAAAAATATGAAACCACAGTATAAGTTGTTGGGAAACATGCTTAGTAAGGTACTTATTATAAATTATTTTAGGATTAAAATTAGTTGATAGTGGATGATAGTTTTTTATGATTTGCATATAAAGGAATACATGTATATGATTGGTCAAGAGGGCTTCCGGAAGGGGCTCTAGTTTTTTTTCGAAAGACGATGTTGACCCAAAGTTACCTTTTTGAGTTAAACCTGAGTCATTTTATCAATAAAGTTTGTCAACCATAACCTTTATAACATTTATATTGAAATTAATGCACACTTACTAAACCGAAATATTTAGGCTTTTTAATAAATGTTAATCATAACATAGTAAAATGGGTTTATAGATATAGGAAAATGTGGTATCAGTGCCAATGAAACAACTCTCGATCTAAGTCACAATTTATAAAAGAAAAACCATTGTATGGTTTTCAACATGGAGCCTTATTATAGCAAGCTGTAAAGGGCCCGAAAAAATTACAAGTGAAAAACCATTCAAGTGGGAAAAGCAATGGTCTAATCTATATAAAAAACCAAGAAATGAGAAATACTTATGAACCACATCAACAAATAACAACTACTGAACATCAGATTCCTAATTACTTTGGGACACTGGTACAAACAATTACAGTGGCATTAAACATTTTAATGGTACCAAACCGTCTCCCTTATCTGAAACAATAGTGTAACATCACAACATAGAAAGACACAGTATAAAATATCAATTGAAATGGCTTAACTCAATTAAAAAATTATACTTATTGGTTGCCATGATGACATTTACCAATGACATGAGAATAATAATATAACTATGGAATAATTATGAGTATCAAGAAATGTTTTACACAGAACATCTAATGTTTCTATGTAGTTCTTGTCATTCCTGATAGTCCCCTTAAGCTTTTTCATGTTGTTTATACCAACCTTAAATCTAAAATTGTAAACTGCATATTTATAAGGAACTATTTTTCAACTAAGCATATTTAATATTGTTACTCTGTCCGATTGTTGTTTGTTTACATTGATTGACTGTTGTTTGCTAAATGTCCAGTGTTTCATAAATATATGCAACAGTATAATGTACTGTAAATTCAAAAATTATTGCCAGGTTTTTATTATTGCGAATAATGTGACATGGTGAGAATTGCAATGATAAGAACTCACATTTTGATATCTTGTACAAATGTCTTTATGTACATCTGCTTGAAATCGCAATAATCAATCTCTTGTTTTTGTTCATTCTTCAAAAATCGCAATAAAAAATGCACACAATAATTTATGAATTTACAGTACTGTAAATTCAGAAATTATTGTGATGTTTTTATTATTGAGAAAAATGTGACAGGATTGTAAACGCAATAGTTTAAAATCGCATTTTGAAATTTTTATATGTATTAAACATGATTTTTCTCCATATCACCAAATTTAAAATCACATCTCAGTTTAAAATGATAAAATTCACAATAAATGCAAACTAATTTCTGAATCTACAGTACTTAACTGATTTGCATAATTCGAAATCCTTTATTGAAGTTGGTTACAGATATCTTTTAAGGGGCTTTTTTTGAGTGGTGATTATATTTTGATACCGGTAGATTGTTTTCAGTGTTTTTCTTTTCTTTTAAATGAATGTTAACAACATAACAGCTTGCATTATCATATCAAATTCAAAACATTACTTACAACTGAGGGTTGATGATAAAATAAAATTTATGAAAACATCATATTTTTCAACCCAAATCTGAGGGATTCAATTTAACTTTTACATTGTTTTAGGTTCTAATTATGTCCATTAATTTATGTATTGTTGTTTACTATTTCAGAGATTGTAAAGATTGTAGAATGCTTACTGCTGGGAACTACGATAAAACACAAAGTTATTCAATAAATTCAGGAAAGGTAAAATTTACATGAACAGATATAAGAGGTTCACACACACAATTTCCTTGAACTCAACAGAAGACAAACCATTCAATACAAGTGTGAAATGAAAAAAAGGGATTATAATTGCTTACATAGAAAATTTAAAATCAATTACATATGAATAAAGCATCTTGGGTAAGAAATCAATAAGATAGCCACAACACTCAAAAGCAAACAAAAGACTACTAGGACATCATGAAAGTTGAGATCCTAATTACTCATGCTATGAACCCTAAATATTGTAATTTAATGATTTGTTTTTATTTTCATTTTTTCCTTCATAAAACAGGCTGTTAATTGCCAGCTTGTGTGTAATTTTGAGTTTTTGCTTCACCAGTTTACTTAAAGTTAATCTATAAATAGGATTTTTTTTAATTTAAAAGGCTGTCAAATGGCCTGCTGGTGTGTAATTTGAAGTCTTTGCTTCACTTATTTATTTCTTGTTAAGCTATAAATGAAATAACAGCTTTCTAATTTAAAAAATCTGTAAGATATGTCATGATGGTGATAATTTGATACTAATTTTGGGCATTCTGAGGTGCATCAAGATCAGAAATATACATAATAAATATAAGAAGATGTGGTATGAGTCCCAACGAGACAACCCTCCATCCAAGTCAAAATTTGTATAAGAAAAACCATTGTAGGTCAGTAGTATTGTCTTCAACACAGAGCCTTGGCTTACACCAAGAAGTAAGCTATAAAGGGTCCCCAAAATTAATAGTGTAAAACCATTAAATCAGGATAACCAACAGTCTAATCTATATAAGAAAAAAAAAGAAACCAGAAACACTTATGAATCGCACAAATAAATGACAACCACTGAACATCAGGTTTGTTCATAGACAATATATTTCAGAAATGATGAAAACACAAACAGTCAATTAGAATTACATAAACTCACTTCTTTCAAGATTTTTACATAGACGATAGTCCAGTAATAAACAATTTTTGTCTGATATCTAGACCAGGAAATGAAGAGCACATTTTTTTTAATTAATAAAGAATAATTTTTTGGCCACTACTTGTAAGTTGTTACATTGGTATTTTTACAGGACAATATTTAAAAAAAAATCGTTTTGAACTGCCAACCTACCTGCTATACATATTGTCTTTAGTAAAAAGATTAAAACTTAGATAATGATAAAATTCAGAAAAGATATTGGGAATGTGTCAAAAAGACAACAACCCTACAAAAGATCTAGAGTAGAAAACAGCAAAAGGCCACACAAAGGTCTTAAATACAGCAAGAAAATCCCTCACCCAGAGGCATGCTTCAGCTGGCCCCTTAACAAGTCAAAAATGAGTACTAGTTCAGTGATAACGAAGTAATACTAAACTCTGAAATACTTTAATGAACCGAGATGGACATCAAAGAAATGTATATAATTTCTACCATTTATTTTGAAGGTTGAACTGGGACATTGGATATCATCAAGACATAATATGGGGATGGCATTTACTAGAGATCTGTGGAAGGATATTAAAAAATGTACTTCAGTAAGTCATTCAACTTGTAAAAAAGATTTTAGAACAAGATGATATATTTATACACTACTTGAATTGTCAGCAGTAGATGAAGGTAGTAATGCCCTTTATCGTCAGTCGTCAAACAGCCATTTTCAGCTAACGTTAGAGTCAAATTGATTAAAAATTTTACCGTGATTCATCAGAATATCTGTATTGTGATTCGTCAGATCTCGAAAATAATTATCATTTCCATTATTTTTGGGAAATAATTAAAGTGATTCATCAAAATCATTCGATTTGTTTTATCGTCTAACAGGAAGTGAATATCTTATAGTGAAGAACCAAAAATTACTGTTAACATCATTTGGCAAGAACTTTTGCCGTCATTCGTCATGAAGGTACACCCTTTACCACCCTGGTATAAGTAGGATGTAATCTGGGTTTGTCAACAGGGCAAATACAATTTCCATTTGTGATTTTTTATGTTCATTGCTCAGTTTATCCAGTGTAGGTTATAAGGCAGTTGTATTTAGAGCAGTTCTTATATATGCAAATATTATCACAGTGAAGATGAGATACTGATGGGGATGAGCCGTTGTGATATTTTATTTATTGTTACTTTGATGACTAAATAATTACAGACAACTGTGGATTCATTACTATTTGCTGGATAACAATTTTTGTGGATTTTATTTGTACAGCGCTAAGTAAAGCATGAAATTAAATGATTAACAATTGACAAATTTTATATGCTTGTATGTAGACTTTGACTAAACCAGGAGATTGAGTATCCACAAATATGCAATTTTTCCTTAATCCACAAAAAATTGGTACTTACGAAAATAAATGAATCCACAGTATGTAAAAAGATATATATGTATATAGATGGTGTGTTGATTATTTTTCAGGAGTTTTGTAACTTTGATGATTATAATTGGGACTGGACATTACAACATTTAAGTATGAAGTGTATCCCAGATAAAGTCAAAGTTATGAAGATGAAGGCCACCAGAGTCTTTCATATCGGGGAATGGTAATTATAACTGGATTATCATTGATCAAATATTATTGTTTTGTTTTAAATTATTTTGATAACTGAACAGCATTAATATGTATACATATGTTAAATGTGAAGTGCTCTAGCCAACAGAAAATTCCATGAACGGAAAAGAAGAAATGTGTTTCTTTTGACAACTTGACAACTATGTATACTGACCAACAGACATTCTTAAGTGTATCATAAACATATACCATGTTACCTATATATATTTTAGGTGATTGTACATATGGTTTTATCTTAAAGTAGTGTATTGGATATAGAAATAAAACTTTAATTTGTGGTAACATCATCGTATGGTTATGTTGAGGTCGTCACAAAAAGACATCTTAAGTTCACTTTACTATCTTACACAAGACACATGACAGACTTTTAAATCACCAAACCTTAAAACAATAGAGAAGAAAGTCAAATATATTCTGTTTATATCAGATTCTGTAAATAAAGATTAATACTGACCAATGTTACAATTTGTTTTGTTTTAGTTGTTTTACTAGAACTGTTGTTTATTTTACAGTGGTGTTCATCACAAAGGGAAGAATTGTCAGCCAGACAATAAAAAGAAACAGATAGAAACTCAGTTACAGTCTAATAAACAGCATTTATTTCCCAACGTTCTGTCAGTGGGAGGACAATCAAAGTTCAAATTACGTGACCCCAAACCTAATGGTGGCTGGGGTGACAAGAGGGATAGAGAATTATGTTTAAGTTTTGCCAAAGGTCAAGGTTAACACATCATTATTTGTAGACTCATTTTACAAGGATATTTTGTTATCATCGTCATGTAACATTATTTGGGGTACAAAATCATTTATTCATTTTATTGCTTAAAAAGAAATTTTGCTAGATGACATTTAATAACTGTGTATACTTTGAAAAGGACACTTATAACACAGGTCACCATGCTACTTTCTTTGGGTTGGTTGATGAGTTTAATTTTCTTGATATTCTTTTAAAAAGGGTGAAATTTAAAAAAAAAAAGAAGAAAGGGGCTCAATTGAAAAATTGAAAATAAATCATATTTATAAATTATTTCCATAGGAAAATATACCAAAAAGAAATTGAATTTACATAACATAGCAGTTTTGTGTAGTTGATGATATTATTCTTAATGTATGTGTACAGATTTGTAACATCAATGACAACGAAATAAGAACAAGTTTTTTTCACATGTTTTAAATTGCACTATTTGTTATTAAGCATTTTCATATTTATAAAATCCTTTCTCTTACTGTACTTTAAACAAATATGAAAGGAAGAATCTTGTTTTTGTGTCTCAAATATTTATTTTTGTCCATTAGTGATAGGGAAGGTTAAGGTTTAAGACGTGAATTGTCTCATATATATGTAAATCAGTGTATGTGTTACATGTATTTTTATTCTTAAAAGTTCACATTTAGATGTAGTAATATAGTAACAGTTCATACTATTGTTTTTGGCAGAATGATGCAATGAAAAAGTTAATTATATTATATAACATTTAATATATGATCCAACAGTAGTTAGACATTAATTTTCTTTCAAGCTATAGACATCATAGTGAATAGGTTCACACTTTGACTAACTAGGAGATTTACAGATGATATTAACATTAGCACCGATAACACGAATAAAGGGTTGTACAACAGATTTTAATTTTAAGTCTTAGAGAAAACTTTCTATGCTGTCCTTTAAGCATTAGTTTGAATTTAAAGATTGCTATGTTTCAGTTAATTTTGATATTTTTTAAGTTCAATCTAGTTATTTGGAAATGACATTGGATGTTAAGGGTATATATAAAGTTGTGCCAAACAAGATAACACAAAGAATTGTCAATTCTGCATTGTTTCAATGTGAAAATAGATTATTTAGATTGAATGTAATTATTTTCTCACTCTTGGTATTTTAACCTTGTGTTCCAAATGCATTGGACTATGTTTTAAATGTTGTAAGATGTTTGGCCCAGCCCTTAATTTTAAAGTTTTTTGTATAATGAGAAAAGATACTCAGCATTAAGATTTCTGTTTTTTTTTTTATTGACACTGAAACACTTGTCATTCATTTACTACTGATTTTTTTTCAACAGAAATGGATGATGATAAAGGCAATTAATCAATTTAACAAAAAAAAACAAAGTCAGATCAAATCTACCTTTTAATCAATAAGATTTCTTCTTTAACGGGAGCAAGAATAAAAAAGGGGTTTAAGAGGAATAGAGTTAGATTCATGCAAAAATTGCAGTACTTATAGAAAAAACATATCTTTTGTTTTCAAAGTTTGGACCATATGCAATTACATTAATGACTTCGCAGAAAAAAATAACATTTATATATGTTCAATTATCTTTTATTAGTCTAAAAATATTGTTCAAAAAGAAATGTTTTTATATAGTTTAAATTTTAGTGTACTTTAATTTAGCCATTGCATTGCTAGAAATAGTTTATTTTTGGTGATACTGGCTACTGCTTTAAATTTCATGTTAAAAAAAGTACATTTGAGTGAAATTTTATGCTAGAAAATGTGAGCAAAAATAAATATTAATGTTAACTGTATTAATTAGGCATAGCTTTATTTAATCTTTCTTAATAGATGCCTTAAATTAGAAATGGCTTTAAATTAGAAATAATGTTCGATAAAGATATTTGTAAATAATTAAATTATTTTACACTTTTTTACAATACTGATTTAAAAGTTAAAATTAAAAGCTTTAAAATTGAAATCAAATTGACATTAATTTACCCTTTTAGAAGTTTTCATTAAAAAGTCTTAGTATCTTCATTAAATAAATATAAATAATGATATTAGTTTTGTCTGATCATTTACTCTTTATCACTGAGTTTGAATCTCATTTTAATAAGCTGTGAAAAGTTGTCAAAATTTTAATGATAAGGTATCTTTAAAAAATATGTTATTTTAGAAGTTATAACAGAGTTGTCCCCCTTAGCTCATGCATTTATTAATTCTGGGTATTGGATGTGCCAAAATCTAGTCAGGAATTCTCATCTTTTAATGATATCAGTTCTAAAGGTAATGTCTGCAGCATAAAGATTACATGTTCAAAAACAATAAAGTTTATTTTCCTGTTCAACTTAAGGAAACTTTGTTGATTATTTTCCTACCTAAAATATAAATGATGAGTACCGGTATTAGTTGTATTGTAATTATAAATGTGTCTGTGATTATTTTTGTGAAGGTAATTAGACCTTAAGATTGGTCACATCCTATATACTTGCAACCTTTGAAAAGTCCCTCTCAAAGGGTAGACAACCCTTCTTTTAAGGACAATTGTATTATATTTTAAAACAGGATTATGAAACTAACCTTTAAATGAGGTCATTTATATTTTATGCCCCAAAAAATGAATCTTTTCAATGATCTGTAACAGTTCTTTTAAATATGATGTTATCAAGCTTGATGAGCTTTAATTGAAAATAGTGGAAAGAAAGAAAATTTGACAACATAATTAAACTTTGACCAATTAAGTAATGAGATCAAGATCACCATACTTTGATTATAAAAAAGTAATCAATATATTGAGGAAAACAATAAATAGAATGAGAGTTATAACATATTTTTTTTTAAAGTATTGAGGCATTTTGTATCATTAGTTACACATTTAAATGTCATTCATATTTTATTTCACTGGTTTTTTTTTTAGATTTTACATTTATTACCACTATGTTAAACATATCAATACCTGAAATCTCTAGAATGTCACAAACATATACTTCAAGGTAAAATTACTAAGACAATAAATACATGACTAGCTTTTGGTGAATTGAGATGAACCTATTATTAACATCTCATTTTCACTGTAATTAGTATAAAACATTGAATTACATTGAATTATTATAGAAATATTAAGATGTTCACAATATAAAATTATGTTCGAAAACACTACTGCTACATGTTCTATATGGAACTTATATTAACTTGTATATTCTAGATTTTCCCCATTATTATCCGATTGTATATTTAAATTCAGTATTTCACTGGTCCCTTGTTATTGATGAGCTAATAGTTAGGGATCAAATTTTGAAAAAAATATTAGTTAAACCTGTATTTACTGTATTATTTGATTTATATGCTTGAAGATATATATTTAGATAGGTTCCAATCATAAACTCACAACACAAAATTTTACTATACAACCATTTGAGTGGCCTTGAGCAAGCATAAAGCTTTAATACAACTATTGCATAATAGATATAGTTACAGATGATCTATTTGAATGTGTACAAAGACCAATGAATGTTTAGGGTGTTTGTTTGTTCAATGAACCTGGTCAATAAAATCTATGTAAAATAACCATGGAAAACTATGTCATTACTAGTTAACCCTTTCCTCCATGGATTTTTTTTCTCTCACATACTTGATTCGCATAGGATTTTTTCAATAAAAAAAAAATCATCAGGTTTTAAGTATTAATGCATTGTGAATAAAAAGAATATTTCATCAATGAAATTCCAGTCAGATGTTCTCATTATGCGTCATTATGGAGGAAAGGGTTGATGTCAATTCAGAAATAGTTGCATCCATTAATTTATTCATTGTGATATTTTATGAAAGAGAAAAGTATAAGATAACAAGTTGCTTTTTCCTTGAAATCTTACAGAGATAAGTATGGGATATCTGATTGTTGGATACTCTCTAATTTGCATAATTCCCATTAATACACACATTACAGTAATTTCATTATTTGCAGCATACAAAATTTGGAAACAACCAATTTTACCATTTTGTTTTATAATTGCTAAAACAACACTTGTGTTCACTGGAGGAAAAAACAACCTTAAGATTTAACATGCTTGCTACACATTCAATTGAATTAGATGTAAGTGTATATTGTACTTAATACATATTTATATGCGAGAATCTTTAAATGTGATGAGATATTTGTTTGAAAGTGTTTAAATGTTAGACAAAATAATATCCTGATAAGTTTTATATATAATTTTTTTTTTGGTAGAAAAAATAATTTATCCTTTCTCTTTAAAAAAAAAGAGAATTATAATTTTAAGAGTTTCAAGAAATGAAATCCTGTTATTTGATAACAATGAAAAATGCTTTATGTCTTAAATTCACATTTGTTCCTCAGAGGAGAAGGAAAATAAGAAATTTTTTAATTGTGTTACTTTTGATCAAAGGGAAATAACTGCAGATTATTTTATATTAAGAAAAATATGATTTATAAAGTAACATATTCTTAACATGGAATGGATAATTTTTACAAGTTATAATAAAGTAGATTCTTATCTTTTGTTTATTTTTGAGGGCTAAATGTAGAAAATGTTGAATTACTCCAGGTCATGTTTCAGAAATGGGATTTATCGTTTTGTTTTCCTTTTGTTCATATTTATTTTGTTCAAAACAAAACAAATTTTCTGTGCGAGCTTTTTGTTTAATTTATATGTAGGTAGAGAAGAAATGTGATAATTTATTTTCTCTTGAGTACATACATTGTATTAGATATTAAGTGTTTCAAAGAAAATTTATTTTTTGTCTGGGTTAAATTGATTTAGTTTACTACTGTGGTTTCTTTGTAGGCCATATGTCATATCATGCACTGTCTATTCAAAGTTTATTAAGATTATTTGTCTTGTTCCAAAGATTGACGATTTTAATTTAGAATGTTTAACGTGAGCTTTAATATGATGTTTTCTTTAATTTTTTTTCGAACAAGATAACAGCTTTAATATGATGTTTTCTTTTTGTTTTGAAAACAAGGTAATGATAAATTTAAAACAAAGTCAAACAGAATTAAAGTTACTAATGTACTTGATGTAGAATTTTCAAATTTAGGATGTTTGCTTCTGAAAGACTTAAATTGAAATTAACAAAAATGATGTCCATTAGAAAGAAAATTTGTATACATCATAATTATTGAGTAAAATTGTAAAAAGGGTCTCTGTGCTTTTAAAAAAATAAAGAGTATTTGGCACCAAAAAGTGCTCATTTGAATAAGAACTGATTTTTTGCATTGTAAAGAGTCAATGAATTCTTCTAATAAAATGATTAAAACTTAAATGTATTCAAAATATACTATATATAACCATCTTTGTATTCGAAATATACTTTATATAACAAGACACTTTAACTTTCACTAGATGTGTATTTCTGTTTGTGTATAGAGCACTAAGAAAAATAGGGATTAGTGGGTCTTTTTCTTTTATTTGAAGTCACATCAAAGATAATAGGCTTATTGCTTAGGAGCTGACCAAAGTGGGTTAAGCTATTGAGATTTCATTTGTCACAAAATTGTGTAATGCCAAATAACAGGATCTAACTGATATATTATCTATCTGATAGTGCAATATAAAACAGAATCAGCTGATTACAGCAGAGGCAATAATGGTATTATCTATTGTAAACAATTACCAAGTAGGAATTATAGTATTTCACATGATGACATTTTGAACTATTCATTTAAGTATCCATTGGGGTTTGTATAAGACATTATTGTAAACTTGTTATATTTTATGCCTTGTCACTGTCTTTTTGTATTGTTTTGTTGTTAATTATTTAAAAAGTGAATTTAATTTAATAAAAATCAAGTCTATTCTTATACCCAGAAATAAAATATTAAATTATGGGATGACATAATCTTATGTTGTTATGTCTGTTTTTTGTGTACTAATATGTCAGTTATAGTTAGTGTAGGATATGATTGTAAGGGTTACATGTCAGTCCTTTATTTACATGAGTCTGATCATATTGAAACTACTGAGGCAGATATAAATGAAGTTAGCAGTATCCTTTGACTATACTTTCCCCTATATATATAATTTTCTCTAACTGAATAATTCAAAACTTGGTGACTTTGTTGAACGCACCAAACTTGAGATAAAGGATACAAAACGTACAGCTGACTCATCTTGACTGACATCTAGAAATTGATAATGATGTTCGGTTGGAAACAAATTTTATGATTTCAGGTTCTCAATTGTAAACTTAACATTTCTATGTTTTAACATTCCAGCAGCTCCCTTATGCATAGCGGATATGTTCCTTATGCTGTTACTACAATTAGACATTACCGGGTTTGTACTATCATGAACAATACAAAGGGTGCATCATATGTAGCAAGATCTGCTTACCCTTCTGTAGCACCTGAGATCACCCAATTGTTTTGGTTTGGTTTGTGTTGCACAGGTTTTTGGTTCTTTGGTTTTCATTGTTTTGTTTTGTCCACCACTGTTTGTCTGTTTGTCTTATGCTCTTTTCTGTAGCGTTTTCAGTTTATTTTTATACGCCCGGGTTGGGACGTATTATGGTATACCTTTGTCCGTCCGTTGTCCACACTTCGGACAATAACTCAAAAACACTTTCACCAATTTCCATGAAACTCAAGTGAATTGTTTATATCTATTGACGTAAGCTCCCTTTCGGGTTTTTTTTAATTTCAGATTTTAAGTTTTGGATTTATGGGGCTTTATTCATAAAAAAGGGGGATTTTCAACACTTCGGACAATAACTCAAAAAGGCTTTCACCATTGTCCATGAAACTATGGTGAATTGTTTATATCTATTGACGTAAGCTCCCTTTCATTTTTTTTTAATTTCAGATTTTAAGTTTTGGATTTTTGGGGCTTTATTCATAAAAAAAAGGGGGGTTTGTCAACACTTCGGACAAGAACTCAAAAAGGCTTTCAAAATTTGTTGTACAATGGTTTGTAAACGTAAATACAAGAGTTCAATTTTTGTTTTGACATCTTTGTGTTGTTTGTAAATAAAAACAAGAGTTTTCTTGGACAGATAAATTGTGAACACGAAGTAGTCCATCATGCAATTGTCATTCCATTTAAAGTCTATTTCAACGACTAAGGTAAATTGGTTTTAGTATTATGTACTCAAACATTTATAATGGAGCAACAATTATAATGGAGCAACATTATTATTCTTATTCATGCATTTTCGTATAAGACAGTGTACTCGTTAAGGAACAAGTTCCGGATTTAATTGGTACACCAAAGAGATTATTTATGAATTAGGATCGTCCTTTAAATGAAAAGTACACGAACAGGTTCATAAGCAGATTTATTATTACATCTCTACATGTTGTTATGTTAAACCTATGAAGAATATGCCAGAAGTGTTTGCTTGTTATATGAAACATCAATTATTTATATTATGATTGGACTGTTAGGACTTTTATTAGTTTTTGTCGAGCCTGCAACTTTTGTTACAGAAAGCTCGACATAAGGATAGTGATCCGGGGGCGGCGGCGGCGTTAGCTAACTTCTTAAAAGCTTTATATTTTAAAAGGTGGAAGACCTGGATGCTTCATACTTTGTAAACAGATGCCTTGAGTTACAAAGTTTCTGTCAAGTCACATGTACAATCTCCTTGACCTCATTGTCATGGTTCAGTGAACACTTGAAAAAAAAATCAGATTTTTTGTAATGCTGAATTCTCTCTTTTTTTTAAATACTTTATGCAATAAGTCTAGTATATTTGTTGTATGGAATGATTGTAAGGTGTACATGTCTAGCCTTGAGTTACAAAGTTTCTGTCAAGTCACATGTACAATGTCCTTGACCTCATTTTTATTGTTCAGTGGTCAAAGTTAAGTTTTTGAGTTTTTGTCTTTTTATCTAATACTATATGCCAGAGGTCAACTACATTTGGTGTATGGAAATATTTTATGATCTACATGACAGTCGTGCAGGCTTTATTTGATTTTGACCTCATTTTTAGGGTTCATTGCTCAGTGTCTAGTTTTTGTGTTTTTGGTATATTTTTCTGAAACTTTAAGTAATAGGTCAACTATATTTGTTTTGAGTAGACATTGTTAGCTGTACATGTCTGCCTGGCATGGTTCATCTGACCCTGACCTCATTTTCATGGTTCATTGGTCTCAGAAGGCGAGAAATTTCAGCATGTGCACTCTTGTTTTATCAACATAATATTATTTTAATCGTTTTATTTTGTTTCAGTATAATGTATACATTTCATTTACCATATCATTACTATTCAATTTTGATATTGTAATTTTTAATAATAAAATCATTCAGACAAACTAAAAAATTGATGGGATTTAGTAAAACTTCTCAATTCAATACTATTCAACTTCGGATTATAGTCTATAGAATAAGGATATTAGAGTTAAGATCGGTTAAGGGTCCCTGTATTCAAAATGAACCATGTATCCAGTGATTATTCAAGCTAAAACTGTAGTCCTTTTTCAGCTTTGATATTCATTTGGTTTCCAAAATATATCCACCAACATGGTGTGGTCAGAGGCATCCAACTCTATACCCAAACATCAACATAGTAAGTTTGTAATACCATACCTCCACAAAATATGTGCTTGTACTACATCATACATAATTGTCAATACCATTTTGTAATTTTTATGTACTATGTTCTAAGTTTGTAAATATTGAACTTATGTTTGAAACGTTAAGTTCGTTAAAAAGAATCCCCTCAAAAATATTTTATTAAACCATTACCAATAAATAAGTTCTAGTTTTAATTTTTCCTTCTAGTAAATATTATAGCTAAAATTTGACTTCGAGAAATTTTAAACCTAATGAAGACCACCATTTACATGTACGTGTATAAGCAGTCTTGTCTTATTTTTTTTTTCTGTAAACATTCTTGTGAACTCGATTTTGTGAACAAATGAATTAATCATTGACCATACTATTATATAAAGTGAACTGATACAACTTCTTTGAATGGTACCATCCAAGTTTGTTAATCACTACAGAAACAACCGATGTTCGATGAAGACATTTCTATAGCTATCCGTAATTCTACCTAACAAGCATTTGCCAACATTTCATTGAAAAGCTGTATTTTCCTCTACACTCAAATAAAAGTTTCTCAACAGGCAAATTATGTTCAGTGTATGGTATAATTGTAAAGTGTACAGGGTTTATCTGATCCAGACCTTATTTACATGTATCATTGATGGTGTTGAGTTTATGTAGTTTGTGTATCAAAACCGTCCCATTACAGACTTAAAACATAAATTCAGTCGCAATGATTTAAGTGAGCACGACATGTCAGCATGTGTATTATCAATTAATTAACTTGTGCTTAATTGAATGATTTTGATTTTGTATTGTGTAATTTTACTCATTTTCCTGTGCATAAGGTCAGGATTTTATAGTGTATTTGTCCATTAATGCTAAAATTGTTGATGTTTTTATAGGATTGTTAAATTATTTGTTTAGAATTGCTCTGGCATAACATCAATCAATTTGATCTTTTAGTTTGATTGTTTTTCACCGATCAACTCATCAGACCATTTGAAATTGAACTTGAGCTGTTTTCACTGTAATTCCATTTGCTGGTACATTTGATTAATCCATGATGTCAAAAGTATCTTTTCTCCAAAGAAAAATATTTATAGTGCTTTGTATTTGTTTGGGATTATAAATATTTTTGATTTGTGCGTCACTGATGAGTCTTATGTAGACGAAACGCGCGTCTGGCGTACTAAATTATAATCCTGGTACCTTTGATAATTATTATAGGTTAGATAATACTTGGTCATGTTTTAGGAGTATTTTAAGCCCGAGGCGTAGACATGACGATGTATTGTCTGACTAATTTAGAACATAGTAACACCTTCAATTGATATATAAAAATAGCCTCTGATTATTATAATCAAACTTTGACATTTAATCACATTTAAATTAAATGTTTGAGTTTAAAGGGGAACAATTCATTAAATGGTCATTTCAACTGATGGTACGAAAGAGCAGCAATGAGATAGTGTTATTTAAAGATTAAGATTAGTTCTGCTTCAGATACAGTTTAATTTTATACACATAAAATTCGTTCATTTCAAGAGCACAAAATGTAACATCAATCAACTTTCCTAAAATCGTATGATTTTTAAAAAAGGAAACATAAAATTGTGTGTTACCTTTCCTCGTCAGTTTTAATCTAGCGGCGTACTACAGTACATGATATATAAGGCATGGAGATGTTATTTTTACAGATCACCTCAATTATCTATAGTAAAGGATCCTACAAATTGATGCAAGATACAGTCACAGACACAGGGTTTTGTGAAAAAATAATAATTGTGGCGATAAAAATTCATCATTTGCGAAAGAATATGGCGAAATAAATAAATAGAACGATTTATTTTCCGCCGTCTTGTTTACTTATTTTTTTTTCGAGTTTCTCGAACTTTACTCGATTAGACAAAACTCGGAATTCACCTTGACCTCATTAAGGTTTGGACAGAAAATCAATAATCAGCTGATTGCATTATATAGCTATCGACAACAAAGGACTAATTAATTAAGGTGTTGATTGAATTGTTTGACAAAATGATATGGTTAAATGGCTTCCGCTAAAAGTCACATACATAATTTATTTACCTCTTTGCTAGGCACGTGTTTGAAGGACTCTTTTGACGTCTCCTCTCCTTGTAAAGATAGTTTAGACAAGAAAGCTGTTGTTGTGACGAAAAATGTTCAAAAGCAAGAAAAATCTCCGATTTAAAACTTTAATTATCCTTTGACATTAATATAGGTAATTCATCAGGGAGACTTCTTTAAAGTCGTTTGAGTGACACGCGTGTTTCAAGCATAGTTTTACGTCTAAAATATTTCAATAATGCACGCGTCACAATGTCCCGATTTTTCGCCGATGGCAACACGATTATGGAAATTTTCAAAATCGGGACTGATCGTATCCAGATCGGGCTATTCGTAGTCCCATCTTTAACCATCGTAGAACCATCGGCCGCTTTTTCTAGCCTTCGGGGACAACTTCGGGAAGGGTTCTAACATGTTAAAAAATCCCCGAAGGTGCGTCCGATGTTGAGGGTTCGTATTGAGTTCGTATCACCATCCTCACCATCGTAATGTCAACATCGTATTGCAATCGTGTTTCCATCGGGCAGTTTTGACATGACGATGTCTACACGAATGAATCACGAAGCTACCCGAAGGTATCACGATGGCAACACGACTTCGTAATCCCGTCGTGTTGCCATCGAATAAAAGTACGAAGGCGACAAAGATGGAACTATGACGGCAATAAATCCAGCTAAATGTAAGTTAATTTTCGCACTAAAATACATTTAAAGTGCCATGCGCGATATGCATTGGTCAGTCTAATACGACAGTTAAGAAAGACGTTCACAAAATACCGAGCTCATATCATATATGATTCTATGAGAGCAAGAAAGGCGACAGCGTTGTTTCTATTAATTCAAATGGAACAAGAAGAGCAGCTATTACAGGATCAGGATTTACTCTTACAAGTAAAATATTAATTTTTGTCAATTTTTCATATCAAGTAACATAATGAAAATCATAAACGCGCCTCGCCACCAACACTACATGTACACGTATATAGGGAAACCAACTTTTTCTTCAATATTCTGATTTTTTATGTATCGTCTGAGTTGTTGTCACACGAATGTTTACTCCATAACCATTTTGTTTTCTATATGTCATATTTTGCCGCATTTGTTGCCTTCCTCACATCCTTCCTTTTGTCTATATTATTATGATATTCTCCTGGAAAGAGCTCTTTTTGAATAAACGTGATCAACGAACTCATTACCTTACCTTTAAGATAGATCAGTAAACATGGCATACTTACGGGTGATTATTCAGACTAGTGCACACATGTTACAGTTCAAACAAGGCAATGCCGAGCGTGGCATCCCCTCGTATGTGACATATTGGGGACAAATATGGACACTATATTTGTATATGACACATGTAGAAAATGGTCAGTTGAATATGCATATTTGATATATAAACTATTTTTTTAGAAATCAACCAAAACATTCAGTAAATGAAAATACCTTTAATATTGTCTTTAGAACCAGCAGGTAAAAAAAATTGAGCAACCAATTTCCTGTGTATCATGCTATGGTCCGAGTACACAGTTATTTCGTAGTGCATTTCTTTTAAAATAAATAAAAATTTAAAAAAATCCCACCTGCGCTTTCTCAATAATATTTTTATAGTCTGTTATACTACTTTTTGGGAAAAATTATTTCAAAATTATAGAAAACTTCATCAGCTCTAACTCAAAATATGGACAATTTTATGTTTAGGGGGTCTTGAAATCTTTTGACAGCTTCCGAAGTACTAATTTTTGACCTTTTTCAGCTGGACCTATTCACTACTTTACATTAATATTTATGACCCAATTATTTAACAGGGTCATTTCACCCCCAACTTGCTATATGAGGCATAAACATGGAGAAATAAAATTGGAAGGGGTATAACAAAAAATTGGCAGGTAACACACTGTCCACAGTAAGGACTATATTCGTGAACAACGAAAATCAAAGGACGATGGAAATCAAAGGACGACAACAGTGTACTCGGACCCTATTTTAAGGAGAAAAACAAGTCCATCTGCATGACCTTGTCCTTTAGCCTTGAACGTAAAAATGTCAGATCATTACAAGGAAAAACAATATACCAAATGTGGTTAAAATCTTTTGAAGCATATAAGTTTTAGAGTGTCCACAAGGATGATATTGTCTTGTATTACAACTGCCACTGTGACCTTGACCTTTGACCTTTAAATTCAATAGTGCTTAAGATATTTTGAACGAATAACACCATACCATTTAAATGCATCGCGTCATCATCGTAATCCATCGTGTAGCCTTCGTAATCCATTGTGTAGCCTTCGTCATCCATCGTGTAGGCTTCGGCTGAGATATGAAGCTTAAATACCCGTCTTCGGTTAACCTTCGTATGTACATCTTTTGCTATCGTATATGATTTCGGCACTATCGTATAGACTTCGTTATTCATCGTTCTTGCTTCGGTCACTTTTTGGTATTTTAACGAGATCGGGACCAACTTCGTACGAACTTACAATTTTCGCATTTGGATGTCCATCGTATATAAAAATCGGGACAGTGAGACGCGGGCATAACGATTGTCAAGAAAAGAAACTGTCGTTATGAAGAAATCTATCCAAAAAGTTTGGAACAACCACTCGAATGAGAGTAGCCTTTAATGTTATGACTACACATGAAATGAGGGATCAATTTCATGCGATAAAAGCTTTTCTTTTGTTGTAAAAACCACGTCTTAGTACATAAGGGCACATCAGTATTTGTCTTTTAAAGAAACTTTCCTTACGAACTATACTGGAATTATATAATCAAAACATGGCCATTAATATTCCAGGACTTATATCTTCTTTATTACTAAAGTATAGTGGCTCCCTCATTTAGAAAAGTTTTTTAAAATACAATGAATATTTTTCCCTTTTAAGTTAATGTTAAGTTTATATTCAATAAATGTAGACTCTGAAATAAGTTTGAGAGAATAATTATAGACACAATGGTGCAAAATCACCTTATTTAAGGGAAAAGGGGTTGGGGGTTAGAAAAAAAAGTTAATTTTAAACGAAAAATATAGTTATGTGACTTGGCGAAAAAAATTATAAAATGGCGAAAAATATATTGTTTTGTCAAAAGAGGTGGCGAAAAAAAAATTGGCCCAGGGGAAACCCTGCACAGAAAATAATAATAATTTATAACTACGTCTGAGTCAGTGACAACTCTACAACAGATGTATCCATCGGATCACCAGCAATGATCTATATACATAATGTACACAGCCATGCATCACCATCTTTGATCCGATCACTACATCTGTTGTTGAGTTGTCACTGACTCAAGCGTACTTATAAATATAATTATTTTCTGTGACTGTATCTTGCAATAATTTGTAGAATCCTTTACTCTAGGTAATTGAGCTGATCTGTAAAAATAACATCTCTATCTCTATCATGTACTGTAGTGCGCCGCTAGATTAAAACTGACGAGGAAAGGTAACACACGGCCACCAGAAGCTTTATTTTTGTGAAGTTCCGGTGGTCGTGCGGTCCAGCGGTCCAGCTGCAGTGCAGACAATTTGGTGTCACGATATCTTAGTAGCATGGGTTCGAATTCCGGCGAGGAAAATAAAAACAAATTGCGAAAGCAAATTTACAGATCTAACATTGTTGGGTTGATGTTAAGACGAGTTGTATATACATGATGTACTTAGCCATGCATCACCATCATTGCTGGTGATCCGATTGATACAGCTTTTGTAGAGTTGTCACTGACTCAGACGTACTTATAAATATAATTATTTTTTGTGACTGTATCTTGTATTAATTTGTAGGATTCTTCACTATAGATAATTGAGCTGATCTGTAAAAATAACATCTCCATGGCTTATATATCATGTACTGTAGTACGCCGCTAGATTAAAACTGACGAAGAAAGGTAACACACGGGCACCGAAAGCTTTATTTTTGTGAAGCCCATGTGGTCGTGCGGTCTGACGGGACGGCTGCAGTGCAGGCGATTTGGTGTCACGATATCTCAGTAGAATGGGTTCGAATCCCGGCGAGGGGGAAAAAATTTGCGAAAGCAAATTTACAGATCTTATATTGTTGGGTTGATGTTTAGACGAGTTGTATAAACATAATGTACACAGCAATGCATCACCATCATTGATGGTGATCCGATGGATAAAACTGTTGTATAGTTGTCACTGATTAGACAACCGGCTCAGGGGATATTAACTCTAAGCCGGGAATGTCACAGTATATACCCTGTCTGAGACCTGGATATCATATAATATTACGGATTACAAATGTGTCGAGGTTTGTGATTGGATAACAACACAGATATGTCAGTATATATTCAAGAAACTGCCGGGGTATATACGACGTTTTATCCTCAATTTGAACCACAAAACTCATATACTGTGACATTCCCGGCTTAGGGCTTATATTCCCTTCGCCTTCGATTAAATAACAATTACAAGGTTGAAAACTTCAAATGCCTTTTGTAGTTCTATTAATCTGATTTCGTTTGTGATACCTTGTTATTAGACAAACTATAGTACCTTGAACCTTTCCTTGGGTGGTTGTTCAAATCGTTGGTTTCAATTTTAATAAAAATAGAAGGTAAAATACCGATTTTCATGTGTACGTCATTTATACACATAACAAATTAAATAAAACTATAAACAAATTACAGCATAATTGTCATATTTATTGTATTGTAAAAATCTTACGTTTCGGACACTAATTACTTAAGTTATTGTTTTTTTTTCTATTTGGCATATCTGTTCATCTTATAATCATTAAATTGCATGTGTGTTTATATGGCCACTGAACATATGTAACATTACAATTGTAAATCGATATAATCTAATTTTAATTTGATCTGACAATAGTGAACATCGCACCGTGAGAACAACTATACTATGCAACATCAATGTGTATATATAACCTCTGCCAATTGTTTTCATATACAAAAGCTTTTGTTATACATAATATCTAACAGCAATGGAAGACCAAATAAAGGTTACTGGTATCCTTAATCATATCTTTAAATTACGATATTGCAGTAATGGAAGAAATATTTTCATGATATGACACACTATCGACCAATGTTTTGTAAGTACGTTCTTTATTTTTTCTCAACGATTTCATCTAGTCTTAAGTATATAGTCTAATATGTTATATATTAATAAATTATCATATAATAAGATTTTGTTCATTTACAACTAAAATCTCTAATTCTAATACCAACATGCAATATTTATCTCAGACTGCTAGGTGTGAAGTGAGATAATTTCATCTTTTGGATTCGTTGTCTGTCGTTCGTTCACTTTCGCAAAAACAAAACTTCCCCTTCGACACGAATGAACCTATTGGATAAAAAGTGACCAATATTATAATTGAGGTATGGTACGAAAATGCGTTGAATGATTCCGCCCTGTTACTAACATGGCCGTAATTGATCATTACAGAATATAATTTTTAAATAAGGAAACATTAAATTGATCATCAATATCTTCAAATCTACAATCGTCTCAGCATCAGATGCTTGCTTTTGTAGACGAATGTATGGACGTGTTTTTTTTTTCTCAAAATCTTCCCTTTGACTTTTTTATCAACAGTCATTGTTTCTTTAAACATTATGTTTGAGGTCTGGTATAAACATTTGATTAATATTTCATGAAATTTACCTACTTTTTTAATCGCTCTTTTTTTTTTAGGGGGCATGTATGTATCATAAGTTAACAATTACAGGGTTGAAATCGCAACTTCAAATGCCTTTTGTAGTTCTATTAATCTGATTTCGTTTTTGATATCTGGTAATTAGATAAACAATAGTACTCAGGGTTTTTTCGCTTTTCTTTTTCCGTTGAACCTTTCCTTGGGGGTTGTTTGTTCAATTCGTTGGTTTCAATTTTAAAAGTTCACTTTCATATTCAATCTACAATGAAACGTCATTCGTATATAGCATTTGATAGTGCATAAAAAGTCATATGAATATACATGTACTATGAAAAATAGAAGGTAAAATACCGATTTTCAATTTGAAAAGAATGTTTTAATAACTTGGAGACAAATAAATCAGATGTTGAAAAAACGTGAACACATCACACGACTTGTACATATTGATGGGCGTCGATACTGAGAAAAACAAGTTGTACGTCATGCCTAAACATAACAAATTAAATAAAACCATAAACAAATCACAGCATTAGTGTCATATTTATTGTATTGTAAAAATCTTCGACGAAGTACAATTACGTTTCGGACACTAATTACTTAAGTTATTGTTTTTTTTTCTATTTGGCATATCTGTTCATCTTATAATCATTAAATTGCATGTGTGTTTATATGGCCACTGAACATATGTAACATTACAATTGTAAATCGATACAATCTAATTTTAATTTGATCTGACAATAGTGAACATCGCACCGTGAGAACAACTATACTATGCAACATCAATGTGTATATATAACCTCTGCCAATTGTTTTCATATACAAAAGCTTTTGTTATACATAATATATAACAACAATGGAAGACAAAATAAAGGTTACCGGTATCCTTAATCATATCTTAAAATTACGATGTTGCTGCAATGGAAGAAAATTAATATTTTCACTACCGACCAATGTTTTGTAAGTATGTTTTTTATTTTTTCTCATCTAGTCTTAAGTATAAAGTCTAATATGTTACAGACAATTTATTTCGTTTGAAACCGTGTCATAAACGAAAACTCAAGATTTCGTTCATTTACAATTAAAATCTCTAATTCTAATACCAATTTTCAATATTGATCTCAGATTGCTAGTTGTGAAGTGAGATACTATTGTGGATTCGTTGTCTATCGTCCGTTCACTTTCGCAAACATAAATTATTTTGCTCCGACACGAATGAACCTATTGGATAAAAAATGACCAATATCATAATTGAGGTATAGTAAGAAAATGCGCCCAATAATGTCTTTCTGTTACTTACATGGCCGTAATTGCTCATTACAGAATAGAAGTAAGAGCACGTTTTAAAGTAAGTGATTTCTCGAAAACCGCTGTAGATAGAAAATAATGTCAAGGAAGTTTTTTTTTCTAAATGCTTATATTTACATGCAATACTATCCATTTGTTTTTAAATTAAAATCATCTAACCACTCCTTACAAAAAATTGTTATTAAGGTTCATCATAACAAATGGGGCCGTATTTTCATCTCTAAAACTACTCAGTGTACAGACTTACCTGTGAAGTTTGGAACGACTAAGGCCTTGCATCCACTAGATATATGAAAGTTAAATGCTTTTTGTGCTCCAAAAAGAGAAAATCGTTTTTGGATTTTAATGGGCATGTTTTTTCCTTCCTGCAGAAGATGTAAAAATAAACAAGCACCATGAATTACTTTGATACTGTCCACTCATATAAACTCTTAAATCACCCACAAATGTGTAGATATCTATTGTCAATGCCAATCAATGACAATCAATTCAAGACCAACCAGTTCTTACCTGAGAAGGAACATCTCAAAGTTATATCCCAACTTAAATTATTTTTACACCTTCTATAGAAAGGGAAAAAAATGCACAATAAAATCCAAAAGATTTTATCCTTTTAATAGGCAAAATACATTTAATTTTAATATATTTAGTTGATGCTAAACCTTGAAACTTTCCAAACTGCGCAGGTAAGTTTGCACACAGAGAATTTGTGAGTTGAAAAATAAAGTTTTACCCAAGGTTTAAGTGGATTGGTGTTGACTAGTCCTTAGTTTTATATGTTGTGTTTTGTGTGCTTTTATCTATTATTGTCTATTGATCTGTTTGTCTAAATATATACACATGGAAAACAGTATTGCAAGACCTTGATTTTTAAAAAATTGATATACCAGCCTCTTTTTTTTTGGATGAAATTTAATAAAATATTTGTAGAATATTTTTGAAACATAGTTTATGTTAACATTGGCATTTAAATGAACAAACAATGTTAGAAAAAAATAAATTTATATAACCACAATTTAAATAACAAAGTGAAGTGTTTTTTGTACAAAAAAAATGCATTTCACAATTTTTACTGTAAATTTATCTTCAGATGACTGTTCACATCATGGGTGATCGTTATATGCAAAATAATTAGTACTTTATGCGCAGAAACAACCATATCTGACATTATTTATTTCATTATGTGTTTGAACTGGGGTGTCTTATCGCGCACTTTCCGCCCAATAGTGTATCATATATGCTCGATATGGTTCAAATTCAGGCTACGATCGGGCCAGCGAAGCTGAACCGAATTCTATTTGAACATTGGATCTTCCTCCACAATGCGAATTTCCAACTTTGGCGAGCTCTGCACTACATTCGATAAGGAAAACTGTGTTTCTGTTCGTAGGCAAAGGTCTCCGAAATGGTCTTATCACACTTTCAGCAGTAGCGATGAGTCGATCTCAAACAGTTCTTGTTTAAAGGCTCCTGTATACCCACCACTCTCTTTTTAGGATTGTATTTTTCTGACCAATCCTCATGTTGCATTGGTATAGGGGGGTCTTCTTTATCTCAGAAGGTCTTTAACATCGTTTATTGCCTGATTTTTATTCTCAAAACGACTTATATTGGAATGGTAATGACCAACAATACGTGAAGTTGTTACAGCGACATCCCTGCTTCTTTTATGCTGATAATTTGCCATCTCGCTGCAGTTTAGAGTTTTCAAGGACCAATTAGAAGGTGTCAATCACATAACTTTAAAAACCTGGTTATTTAAAGTGATGAAAACAATGAAGGTAAAAATAATATGTTTTGCTGTTTACGGGTACAGTAGCTGCATGTGCAGATACGAACTTATCGATTCGATATTTATTGATTAAACTCAGGTGATACTTAAATAATGTTTAACTAGTTCTATTTTACCAAATTATATAAAAAAAAGATCAAGAGGTTTTTTTAAATTTCAATTTCAATTTAGTGGGTTTTTTTCATATGTATACTACGACTCATCAGTTTAAATGTCCCTCTGGTACCTTTGTTTCTCTTTTCGAAGCTTAGTCAACAATGGGGATTTTTTTTATACCAAACGTCAATGTTTGGAATATCTTGACTATAGATAATGTATAAATGATTTTAACAATGACACATCTTTCGAATGATGTAAAGTTGTACAAACCTTAGTTGCTTTAAACCGACTTATATAAAAATAAAGGGTTAAATTTGCGTTTTGTAAGAAACACATAGTGATTAAAACACGTCAACAATAGATGTCTTGAATTTAGCGCTTGCTATTAAAAACGTCAAATAACAAGTGTCTGGTCCATATGACGCTACATGTAGTTTAAAGGAACGAAGCAATGTTTCAACGATTTCTCTTTATTCTATCGATCGGCTCTGCGCCAAGTACCGAACGTTTCAAAGAATATCAATATGTCTATAGACAAACCCGAGAATCAGTATAATTCGTTAGATCACAAAAGTTAACCATTTAAAAAACCAGGGTACCTGAAAATTTACATCCCAGCTCTTTTATTCTAACAGGGGTGATCTGAGCCGGATCAGCCCTACTAGATCACCCAACTTTGAGTTTCTTTGTTATACATACTTTCCTTTGTTCTGTAACATTTTGGCGGGAATGTCAAATCCATATTAACACTTATAATTAATTATACAGAAAAGACTATCTATCAGAATTTCCGTAGAAAAAATCCAGTGTATATGCTGGGGTTCGAACTCAAGACATTTATCAAATCAGGCGACGACACATACTTCTACACCATGACGACTGGATACGAACGTACAGTAATTTAACATACTTTATTGTTTGGGCAAGTTGGCAGAACTTTATTCTGTGGGTTTAAACCTTTTTCGTTAATAAGTGAGATGCCAGACTGATTGTTCAATTTGATTTTACACTTTTTCAAAAGTGGGGCGAGTCAACAAGAGTGGGGCGAATTTCTTTTTTTTTATAAAGTGGCGATATAGTATGTGCCGATTGGCAAGTGGGCGAGTTTACATTGTGTGATATCTACTCATCGTGTTCGGGGGTAATAAAGGGTATATATCATATTAGAGGTCGGTCATTTAAAGACATATCAATCGTATCATATACGTTGACGTATCCGCATCTGCAGATATACCAAAAAACCTGCATGTGATCCCGAGCTTTAATTCTATGTACTTTCAATAATGCAAATGGGCAACTGATTAATTTCTAAAGCAGAAATTTCCGAAACAATTACGAAATATCGAATTGTTGTGGAACCTGAAACCCGACCTTTTAAGATATTCCGGATAGTTGGAACATCTTACAGACATGATAGGAGTGAAAATGGTAAAATCGTTTGTTTGTGTGTTACTTGTACTCACGTAGAACTAAATTGTTATTTGATAATTTGACTCACTACATTTATATGAAAAATTAAGACAACCTGTTTTTCAATTACCTTTTATGACAAAATCGCAAATGAACAATATTCAAAGTTCCTTACATGTATATAAATAGTACATTTGATTTTGTTGTTGTTGTGTTTATTTATGTAAGATCTTGAAATATTTTTTAACTAGATTATAAAAGGATTGTGTACGATATTCGTGAACCTGCCCTTCATCGGCTCTTTTTTAAGGGCGTGAAAAAGAAGTTGATAGAAACTCCTTTTTTTTTAATACAAAATACCACTATCGCAAATATTGAAAGTGTATGTTTGATTGTCTCGAAGATTCCAATTAGTTTTTTAAATAAAGCAAAATTTGAAATGGTCTTATTGATAAGCTCGGGATCACATAATATTTTTTCATATATCTGCAGGTGTGGATACGTCAACGTTTACTATACGGTTGATACGTTTTAAATGATCGACCTCTATATTAATATCTAAAATGTATTATTACGGTTGCTGCGTTCCAAACTTGATGTAATGAATTGTAAATGGTTTTTCGTCTAATCTAAAACAGCTGCGATGTAAAATAGTTACCCCACTCCGGCCATAAGGGTGATCTTACACTGACACACCGCGTCCTTGTGTGATATCTATTAAGGAATATCGTCTTTCGTCATACGTTTTGTCCAGTCATCATCTGTTATCCTGGTATCTTTGATAACTAATATATAATCTTTCAATATATCATATCATTAAATTATATACATATTTACATATAATATCAAGTAATGATATGTTTCTTTTTTATTATAAAGAAGATGGAGACTATCTATAAAGAAAACAGTAATGCTACAACAAAAATATAAGAAAGAGTCTTTGTCAGGTATATTCACAATAGTGTTTTCATTTTATCAAGGCATTAAAACGAAACAAATGACATTAACACTTTCACCACAACTGAAAAAAGAAAAAAAAAGAAGAATAAACAAAGAGAAGTCATGGCTTTAACAAACACCGGCGAAGTTCCGTAATTGAGACAGACAAAAGAAGTAATTTGTATATTGATTTCTTTTCCTTGAAGCCATTTTAATTGTTTTCATCCTTTTAAGGGTGTTTTCACTTTTTGAATTGACATTGATAAAAAATACTGAGTTGAATTGCATTTGTTGTTGCCTATTGAAAAATTAAGTTCATTACTAAGTATTTGTTTTATTTTGGCAAAATGTTATAAGAGAGAACATTGTCAATACCAAACTTCTTTAAAAAAGTGTGAAAAACAAAACGCTGAAGTTAACTTAATTGTATATACTATCGTATACGTCATCCTGCCAATAATTGTAAAAAGTCATACTGGGTTACAATGTGTTGAAAACTTTTGCTTACCAACGACTGTATGCTTTTAAATATTTTTATGCAGAATGATTTAACAATAAATAGAAAGTTACAAATGAAGTAGCAACAAAACACAGCTACAGAAATAGAAGAAGTACAGTTCACATACTGTTTCAAACCATACAGCATTGTCACAAAAGGATCATGGCTAAAAAATCTTCGAATTCAGATCGCTTTAAATTTCCAATACCACAACCGTTACGGGATGCAGTTGATGAGATAGCATCAAACTCTCCATCAGTAACAGGTATGTATTCCTTATCCAATTAAGCCTTCAGCGATGGTAGTCATTACATGTTATATGTACCATGTGTATATATATGGATCGACACATTTGTTACGAGAACACAACCCATGATCGGTTGAGCAGGAAGATATTTTTACATACGTTCACACGTTATAGGGGCACGTCCATATTTTAAGTGGTTGAACCTTTGTACGAAACCCTAACCTATATTAAAAAATAAGATAAAATTTAAAAGATCAAGACGTGTTTGTAGTACGGAACATGTTTTGGTTAATAATGCTTAATAGCGCTCTTAAATACTACAGAGTTTCAGCTACAAAAAAAAACCCAGAGATAGATATAAGAAGGTGTGGTATGACTGCCAATGAGACAAATTAAGTAACAATTTTTAAAAGTAAATCCTTATAGTTCAAAGTACAGTCTTCGACACAGAGCCTTAGCTCACACTGAACCGCAAGCTATAAAGGGCAAAAAAGAACACTTATAAAACCATTCAAACTTTATTCATGTCAAATTTCTTGTTTGAATCAACAGCATATCCTGTCTGTAAAGAGTAAGATTAATGAAATTAATTTACGGTACCAATTTTCTTGCACCAGAAGTGAATTTCAACCAATGTAATAAAATCCCTAGTGAAACTGATCTAACAATTATAAAAAAAAACATTCTTTGTTATCTTATTTACAGCAATACCAGCTGATTTAGATGATAACAAAAAAAGATGGTTGGTTGTTGGAATATGTCTTCATAGTATCATAGCACCAGCATTAAGAAACTACATTGTTCCAATTCTATCAGACCTTTATAATGAGCTAAATAGTTATCATAAGATTGACACGCAAATATATCCAACACATCTAGAAAAATATCCATCAACAAATTTTTTCCTGAACTATGAAGCTGTCAATAACAATAAAGCACTGTATCGTTCCAAGAAGGAAAAGTACGACTACACTATCAATAATGCTATTGAGTTATCCAAGCTTTTTCTACTGACACATATGGCACAGTTTACAGGGCTAGACGAAACATGTGATACGAGTGCTTTGCTGGAATTGGTTATCAGTATTGACAAATTCGCCCCATCTGTAAGGTCTGATGCACTTGAAGTACGTAAAGTAATTATGTACGCTGATATCTTACTAATTGTTAAAAATATATCGATATTGTTATTTTTTATAGTTATAATCTTTATTTGTAAAACCATCTGTCTTAATCACGAAATCATTGTATATTTCATGTGAGAAAATTAAATAGACAAAAGATGAACACTTTTCGTTGATATGGTAAAATAATTTAAGTAGTATGCAAACTGCGCTTAATGATTTATGTATGATATGAACTTATGATCTAGTCGAGGTTATTATAATTATTTGAGATGAAGCTGAATTCCCATTACGGGAAAACATATTTGAGTATATATAATCGCGATAGATTGTCAACATAAGACAAATCAATGTCTTGTACGTTAAGAAATAATTTAAATATATCAATATATTACTTAGTAAAGCAATCTATGTCGTCGGATTGGGTATATATCACGTTTTTATTTATGTACCCATTTGTTTAAGAATCCCGTACACAAAATGTAGTGACAGGCAGGAAAAAGAATTTTGTAGCTTGCTTATAAATGTTCCAACAACTTCCTAATTGTTATCAAGCGTTACATGTAATATTTTTTTTCTATGTTAGGTACGACGAGATTTGAGAAATCCTTGGGCTCACTGTGATTTTACAAAATGGGATGATGTAAAGTATTCCAATGCATTCAAGCTGATGAAGAAACTCATACTAGATCTTAGTCTGAGTTCCAAAGATAAAAATCAAATCACAGGGAAACTGGAAATATGGGAAATAAATGGTAATGTACAAGTTTGCACTAAAATAAACTATTATACATTATATATATAACTTTACTTTCCGCTATATAGATGACGTTCTTTCACTAAACAATTCAAAATTTGGTGACTATTTGGAACGCATATATCCCATCGAATTGGAGATAAGGATACTACAGATACAGTTAAGTCGGCTTCATATCTTGACTTACATCTAGAAATTGACAATGAGGGTCGGTTGAATACAAAACTTTGCGACAAAAGAGATGATTTCAGCTTTCCAATTGTGAACTTTTCATTTCTAAGTAGCAACATTCCAGCAGCACCTGCATACGGGGTATGTATCTCCCAATTGATACGATATTCCCGTGCTTGCATTTCCTATCATGATTTTCTTGATGGAGGGTTACTGCTCACAAGGAAGCTATTAAACCAAGAGTTACAAATGGTGAAGTTGAAATCATCTCTTCGTTAATTTTACGGACGCCATCACGAGTTGGTTGACCGTTATGGAATAACCGTTTCACAAATGATATCGGTTATGCTCCTTACGTCGTAACTACAATCCACTTCTCTTTCATGAATTTGACCTACCGAATTAGACTATTTACCGGATTTGTAATCACATACGCAACACGACGGGTGCCGCATGTGGAGCAGGATCTGCTTACCGTTCCGGAGCACCTAAAATCACCCCTAGTTTTTGGTGGGGTTCGTGTTGTTTATTCTTTAGTTTTCTATGTTGTGTCATTGTGTACTATTGTTTTTCTGTTTGTCTTTTTAATTTTTAGCCATGGCGTTGTCAGTTTGTTTCAGATTTATGAGTTTGACTATCCCTTTGGTATCTTTCGTCCCTCTTTTATGCACTAGGAAGATACAATTTTTGTAAACTCACATAAAAATCAACAAACAATTCATTAATAGTATCAGTTCGAAGAGTTTTTCTTTATTTGCATAACAAATTTGGAAAGATAAATATGTTAAGCAAATAATGTACGAGTACAAAACACAGTGATAAAAGACATACACAAAACAGCCAAATCCATCTAATGACAATGATACATGCGTTAGTAGGTTATATTCTAAATAAAGTATTTAGATTTATGAAAGTTATGTCACAAATAATGTCATTTCCGAAGCAATTTGGCTTCTGTTGACTTTACTCGAGGACTTATGTATCAACAGCGGTATCTACCCAGTGCTATAAAAAGGAAAATTAATCTTTATAATTTTATAAATACGAATGGCAACAAAAATTTATAGATAAAAAAAAAAGGGAGCTGCATTATATTTTGAAAATGATTAGGTTGAATGATTGGAGGAGCATTAGCTTCGAGATGTAAAAAAATTGAAATTGGATTACTTTTGTTCAATTATTAATGAAAAAAAATGAAATGAAAGTTCGCTTTTAGCAGCACTTTATTCTAATCATGTACTTTATATACACGAGTCAGTGTATATAATATGCGAATCCTAACATACTTTGTTTTCTGTATCCGTTCTCAATTTCTAATGCAGAATGATAAATGAATTGACAACAAACATGATGATTTTTGAATAAAATAAGAAATAATACATAATGTGTACTGTTTTTACAAATTCGAGATTAAGGTATGACATGCAGACAGAATTTCATCGCGACTAGAGCCATTCTGGTGTAAAATTGATATACAATTGATACATTTTAAGACTAGTTTTCGATCAGAGCGTGCAAGAGTTAAAAAAGCTGCAGTATAGTCTCATTCGCAGAAAAATTGCATTTTAACAAAACTATTAATGTTGATTTGAGTCAAATTACACTCAAAGCTGTCGTTGTTATTCGAATCATTTTCACTGTCAAATAATGATGATATATTTCTATTTTCACTGTATGGAAGATTCATTTTTATTATTGTACATGCGATGTATTTTCGGAGAAATTAATCAACTTTCATCATATTAAGTCTTACATCTTTGTGAGGAAGTATATCTATAATTTCCGTAAAAATACCAACTATTGCTAATATTGTCAATAATTCAATTTTCTCAAATAGTTTTTAAAGATCTAGATCTTCATGTAGGATAGCATTCATCCTTTCCAATGACAAGCCTTAATCTAATATTAATATCATTAGCAGTTAAGCCAATCCACGTCATCGACAACACTAAATTCTCAGTTTCGGTCTAAACCTAAATCTACAGGTGACATGTTTAACCTGGGGGCATTTAATTATATTTAATTTAATTTCGTGATAAGAAATCGATGAAAGATCATGAAAAAAAGGCAATTTTACTAAATCGACACACGGGTTTTTGGGACAAAATCGTCAGGACCGAAGGGCGCGGCTAAGGGCAAACACGGCGCGGCGCCCTTCTACTTTGGGTTAACGAGACCACTGTTGAATACCATCAAGTCATAGTTCGTCACATACGGTTGTTTACGAAAATAGGTCTAAAAATATTGTTTTGAACTTGATAGTTATAGGTTATCAATCCTACATTTTATTGAGATAACAGAGGGGCGAAAGATACCAGAGGAACAGTCAAACTCGTATATCAAAAATAAACTGACAAGCTAAGGCCATGGCTAAAAATGAAAAGGACAAACAGACAATTAAAAGTATACATGACAAAACATAGAAACTAAGACTTAGCAACACAAACCCCACCAACAAATTTGGGGTTGATCCCAGGTGTTCCAGAAGGGTAAGCAGACCCTGCTCTACATGTGGCATCCGTAGAGTTGCTCATGTTATTACAAACCCGGTAAATAGTCTAATTCGGTAGGTCCCATTCATGTAATAAAGTTGATCAAATATCTATTCAAATATCTATACAAACAAATCAAACAAATATTTAAACAACAAACATTAGGGAAATATCACTAATGGATGTATTTTAGATAACAAAAAGCAAAAACGATCTTCATTTCACTATTGCGCTTATTGAGTGATTGCCATGTGTATATAATTCAAACACTAAATAAAGTTCAAGTTTCAATCGAGTCACCTTATGATTGAATATCTTATAAAACGTTAGTACACATAAGCAAATACGTAATTGTAAGAATGGAAGGATACATTGAATATAGCTTTTTAATTAATCATTTTGAAAGGTTCAATACCCAGGGAATAACCGCGGTATAGTTGATTCTGGGCTTTAATCGCTACATACCAAAGCAACGTATATTATGTATATTAAATGAACGCCATGTGAATATTTCAGATACAAACATGACAGATAGAGCAGAGTTTTTTTGTTCGTACACTCAAAGATATCGTGTATTCGGGATTTGTTGTTGATTAAAATACGAATGCAAAGGGGAAACCCTTAGTTTAATTTTATTTGAAGACATTTACTTGAGAATTTAGGTACTGAATGATCATTCTCTTTGTAGTTTGTTTGCTCTCTTTTAAGTATAATTCATTGTAAATTCTTGTACTGTACGTTGTGCAAAACATATCAATATGATAGAAAAAAGTATGAAACTGTCTCTCAAATTTTCAAAACTTACAAAGATTAAAAAAAACGTCATGTTCATGGATGTTCTTTTCCAGTTTATTTTCCACTTGTAGCAAACTCACAAAAAATATTGAAATATTTATGATTTGAACATGAATCAACTTAAGGTTATGTGATGCATATCACACTGGCCTTCGTGTAAGCCTGACTTTTGACCTCAAGATAAAATTCTTCTAAAAAAAACTGGATTGCGATCAAGTGACACCAAAGAGTGGTCTTTTTTTGCTCCAGTAGGTTCTGTTTATGGTAAAAAAAAGGACGAAGTTCATGTTTTTGTTTATATTCAATAAGAAACACTAGAAAAGTCAAATGGTTTCAATAGTTTCAAATGCTTGCTAACAAAAAATAAGGCTTCATTCCAATACAGTTTCAACGTGTTTAACTTTCAAATAGTCCTTTAGTCTTATATTAGATATTCATGTTTGTTTAACTAAAATTTCAAGCTATTTTTCTTTAGGTGAACAATTTTTAAGCGGAACAACTCTTGGTCTTGAATTAGTCAATGAGATTCATCAACAAACCTGTGTGTTAGGTGAATATTCAAGACAGATAGCAACAAGAACAGATGATACGATGCATGCAATCACTAATGAACTTGAGAATATTGAAATTCTGCTGATTAATAAAATAGATCAGTTAAAGAAAAACACAGAAGAAATATACAATGTAAGAAAATTGGAAGATATACGGAAAAACCTCTTTGATTTGTTCATTATGTTCATCGGGATCTTTGTTTTACTTTCATGTTTTCTTAGTTGTTACCCTGTGATTGTTGGAGTAGATGATACTCCATAAGCTATTATAGTGTAATATAGAGATGTCAAGTTCTTTGAACTCACTTGCTACATATTTGTTAAATTTTGTTGGATGTATGTGCAAGGCTTAGATTAATGTGTAGATAAACACATACTAAGTATTTAAGCAAAAGTCAAATTATTTCAAACCAATGTAGCTTTATTTTTACCATTATAGCTTCCTACATTGTGAACTTACCACTTATCAGTTTCTGCATTTATACATATGCATACAAACCAGAGTTAACCGATCACCCCAAAAAAATTGTCATATGTATTTGCAGGATCTGTTTATCACTCCGAAAGATATGAGATCATCCCCAACTTTGGTGGGTTTTGTATTACTTAGTCTAAGGTTAATGTTTTTTTTTTTTTTTGTGAAATGTTGTATTTTTGGCCATTGCGTTATCAGTTTATTTTAGATTTATGAGATTGAATGTCGCTTCTGTATCTTTTGCCAAACTTTAGATTAGATGATAAATGAGCAAATGTTAGTCTGTATCAAATTGAATAAATCTCAACTTGTATAACAGTCGAATACTATTCCATCATATTGACAGCAATGCGCAAACGAACCCAAATTACATGAAATGTAATTTGGGTAAAGAAATATGGCCATCTCTTTCTCTTCTCTTCTCTGACTGGCAGTAAAATCAATGAAAAAGGAAATCGTCCGTTCTGCTGTGCGAGATGTATAAAATCACAGCTAAGTGCAGTTATAATGGGACGTTAACTCCGATGCATCGATAAGACAGTGCGCTTTTTCTGCATTTCACGAGCCCTTACAACAACTATTTGAAAGGTTCGAAAGCGGCTTAATTTCCGGCCCTTTCAAAATCAAAAGATAAACCACAAATACTGAGAAAAATTCAAAACAGAAAGACCCTAATTAAATGGCAAATTCAAACGATACAGCACATTAAACGAATGGAGAACAACTGTCTTATTCCTGACTTGAAGCTTGGTACTGGCATTTTCTTATGTTGACAATGATGTTTGATCAAAACAGACATAATAGGTAAAATTGTCAAAATAGGATCAAATATACTTTTATGTGCCATTGGTATCCTAACTTTTCCGTCAATAGTCTCTGTCAACCCTCTCTTTCAGGACGTTCGTAATGTGTTTACTGATGATTTGTTATCATTCAGAATATTCATAAACTAATAATTACCGTAAAAATGAACCCCTAAAAAAAGTGAAATAACAAAAATACTGTTATCGGAGAAAATCACGGAAATGGTAAATTAAATACGGGGCCAAACATTCCTATTAGATAAGTGAGTTGTATGCAGATCGGTCTTCTTAGAAGTAGAATAGAGATCCAGTGTAATAGTGGTACAATATTCATCAATACCATAACTCACATGAAAATTTTCAAATCAAATGGACTATGCAATATTGTCGGTAAGGAATGGTAGAAAACTATCATATCAAATTTAACATATTGGTGTCAAACTGTCACAGAAGAGAAACAAGGTGTCAGTGTTGTATAACCACACAATTTCAAGTTAGTAATATTCGAACACATTTCCCTTTGAACAATATACGGCAACTGGTTAACCTCTCTAGAATCTATATACTTATAGAATATCGTTGATGATCTCAACAAGATTGATTTTCTAGTTTGAGCCGGTACGGCGAAAGTGGGAATAGCAATCGACTAGAGATGACCAATGATAATATGTTTATCGCAATTTATGATCACGTTGTTAATTTCATTTTAATTTCATAAGATTGGCACGTGCTGCTTTAGTTTATAGCGATAATTTTCATACCATCCGTCTCCGTATTAAGATCACTCGACTCCGCTGAGAACGAAAATTATCAGACAGTAAGATCATAGGGAAATTTCGTAAAATAGCGATAACCAAACATACTTATACGGCATATGGGATGTTAACATAAGTGTTTTTATAGTTTCTTTTGACTTTTAAAATTTGTTCATACACTAATGACAGGGTTGGTTTCGGTTTCTGACCAAACTCTTAAGTGTAACACCAAATTTTTTTTAATCGTGGCATATTGGAATACTATAGATATATACCATACTGTATCGTTTTCTATTCCAGCGGATGAATGCTCAAGAAAAAATCCTGAAAAATCAACAAACACAACTAGGTAAGTAGTTAAACCAATATTGATATAGTCGAATATAAAAAAAATAATTTGAATTGATTTGCATTGTTTATCTATGTTTATGGGGTAAATGTTTAAAACCAAATTATGCGTATGATACTTGTTTCTTGATAAACCTTGAGGAGATAAGATTTTTGATTCAAAAACTAAAAAATGGAGTTTTATATTATTATATTTTTATATTTTATTATTTATATTTTATAAAACAAGATTGTCTCCATTACGGAATGCAATTTTGATAATTACATGTAACCGTTCTGGGTTTGATATTCGCAAAATAATATGCATGTTCAATACAAAAGCTTTCCCTTACAGCATGTGTGTTCACAAATATGTCAAATAAAGTATTTTCATTTTGCATTTATATGCATTTATATGTTATATAATTATGAAAATCGTAACACAGATAATGCGTAAGAAATAGATTTTCAATAATTGTTCTTCAATAAATCTACATATATTTCAATTGGTAACCCAAATTCTAATGAAAGCATGCACCTGAATTAAATCCTAAGCTGTGTTAATCGCCCTTCATAACCTTTGCTAAACCCTATGTTTATATGTGTCCACTTTGTGTGGTTGTAAGTTCAGTGGGTAGAACACAACAAAACAAAGATTTACAAGAAGATTAGTTTGATAACCTAGATAATATCCTTGTCGACATTTATGGTCCCTTGGGCTGTGAAAAGGCTACATTCACAAAATAGTACTAACAAACATGTATTATGCCATAGCCAGACGTGAGTACCCATTCTTCAAATAGTAGAACATTTATGGAAAAGCCAAATATGGACCCCGAAGCTATCAGCTCTGTAAGAGGGGTCAACCTCAGGAGGAAGCAGACAACGTGACCGACGTGACTACCATCAAGTCGGCATTTTAAATGGGGAAATGGAGATAACTTGATGCTAAACAAAAGATAGGTGTACTAAGTTTTGGCATAAAGTTTATAAACAAGAACTTACTAGTCTTTCTTATGACATACCTTACGCTTGACACGTAGGTTAAAGCCAGACTTGCATTTATGTCTTACAGCATTTGGAAGAACCGTACAGCCAACTATTATTGATTGCGATGGACCTCTACCGAAGTTATTCCGTTAAGGAATACCAATACACCAGCTATATTGTCAAGCCTCTTATCAAATGCTTAACATCAAAATGACTTTCCAAGTATACAGAGTCCGCCCAGTGTTCTAATTTTAATGTTACTATAAGTTAATTCAGCATGTCGACCATTTGATGAATGGCTATTATATTTTTGAATTAATTGAACCCGCGAAGCGGATTCCGTACATACAATGTGAAGAGTCAAACATTAATTTTATGGTTCAATAAATTCAAAATAAATTATTGCCATTAATTATAAATTAATTTCTATCAAACATGAGGCTCACAGAACTTTTTATATTATTCATATCAACAATAATCATCATCTTCATTGTCTATATCACAAAATTCTTTAGTTTAGCGTAGTTTTCTACAAAAATTAGAGATATCATCTTGTATTTCTGTGTTGTTCGATTTTTGTGGTGTGGGAGTAGATTTCAATCTCTTTGATAATATGTAAATCTGATCTGACGAGTGTTCATTCGTCGTTTAGTTTATTAATTTTGATATTGGTTAATGTTGGTATTGGTTGGACCGGGGGTTCCATCTCGTATCTTGATATCAATGGCCCCGCTCTAAAAAATGTGTTCTTTTCTCCTAATTATAAGGTTGATAATTTTCATTGTAAGATCTGTTGTTTCGATCGTTTGTTCTATATTTTGTTTCATTTCATCTCTTTTGATTTTGTTCAAAATAGTTATTCTTTGGGTTATTATTTCTCCTGTATTTCTTCCATATGTATTAGTGTTGGTTTCTCGGTTTGTAGATATAGGAAGATGTGGTGTGAGTGCCAATGAGACAACTCTCCATCCAAGTAACAATTTAAAAAGTAAACCATTATAGGTTAAAGTACGGCCTTCAACACGGAGCCTTTGCTCACACCGAACAACAAGCTATAAAGGGCCCCAAAATTACTAGTGTGAAACCATTCAAACGGGAAAACCAACGGTCTAATCTATATAAACAAAACGAGAAACGAGAAACACGTATATATTACATAAACTACTGTACATCAGATTCCTGACTTAGGACAGGTGCAAACATTTGCAGCGGGATTAAACGTTTTAATGGATCCAAACCTTCTCCTTTTTTCTGAAACAATAGCATAACATCACAACATAGAAAAACAGACGATAAAATATCAATTGGCAGACTTAACTCAATCAAAAAACGTATGATAACACAATGAACGAATAAATTTGATCTGCGATATCTGAATACAAATGCACAGTTAATTAAATATTAGAGACAATCATTCATGACCAACAAGCTAACAAACAAATTCAAACAAAGCCATGGCCGGACATCACTGAGAAATATCTAACCAATCAAAATTCACTTTAGAAAAAAACCGGTTTTAAAAAAATAATTATAATCTTGAAGTTTATACAAATGGAGTAAGAATAAGCTGGTGTACAAACAAGATTCATATAAATAAAAAATAACAAAAAAGCATTATAAACAGTATCAACAGGTCGAATTGACAAGAAAATACGATTTGAGAGTACTCGCAGTTACTGACAGCTAGTTAAAAGCCAAAACCAATTAATAATAAAAAATCATGCATCAGAGACTAAAATCAACTAAAACACATCCCAGGGATTTAGTATTTTAACGTCATTAATAGTCAAAGAAGACATGACTTGTGCAATGCCAAAAATAAATGTATTGACAGGTAGTAGGATAGTGAAGAGCGACTTCTATAGAAATAAAAATTAACGTGTCTATGTCTCTTTACATCTCGCCTCATAAGATAATGAAATTTAGTTATGTTTTAATTTGCTAATGACAAAATCAATATTAGTGCCAATGTGAACTATATTGGTCTTGATTTGGATTAACATTGGTCTCTAATATTTTTGGTTTCTGGCAGGTCTTGTCCAACGACTTGGTCGTATGATTTTGGATTTTCTTTAGAAATGAATTTTCTGAGTATTCCTTGAGAAATTATATTTCATAATTGTTGAACCAAACATTACTCTTTTCCCATCGTTGTAGGGAATTTAATTCTTCTGTCAGACATTCATCTTTCCATAATTTACAGATTTGTTCCAGAAGATATCCGTCTGCCGTTTTGACAAATTCTTCAAACACAAAGTAGTCAATGTCTTGATAATTTTTTTCATTTGACCATGCCAGAAGTTGTAAAGGTTCCACTCCAGTATTCATTTAGTCTAATGACATTTTCTCACGAAGTCTTCTTTGTGTGTCGGGTTCTTCGGGAATTGCTTTAATTTGCAATTTTGTAGGAACGATCATTTGTGTTGAATTAAGCCACCTTTCATATATTTCGGCTTTTGAATTATCCTTAAACATGTTCCAAAAAGCAAATTTCCGACTTATAAAGTTCTAATTCCAGAGGTGACCTAAACGGTTTTTCAATAAATAAACCGATCTTGTATCTTCATCATTAGATTTTGATGAATTGGGTATATGTGTATATTTATTCTGAATTACATCTTCAATTTTGGAAAAAAAATGTTCTACTTTTCGACTTACCTGTTCATTTTGATTCCTCCCGGTTCCTTCTTCATTAACCTTTCGGGCGAAGCAATGAACTTCGTCAACTTTATCGGTTAGATTAGCAATTTTTGAAATAAGTTCTCTAATCTCCTTAAATCGTTGAATATTCTTTCTGCTGCTCTGTCTGCTTTAAGTGGCATTTTCACACTAGCGTGGTGGTAGATGTACTTATTTTTATGCCCCATCTACGATAGTAGAGGGGCATTATGTTTTCTGGTCTGTGCCTCCGTTTGTTCGTTCATTCGTCCGTCAGTGCGTCCGTCTGTTCGTCCGTTCGCTTCAGGTTTAAGTTTTTGATCAAGGTAGTTTTTGAAGAAGTTGAAGTCCAATCAACTTGAAACTTATTACACATGTTCCCTATGATATGATCTTTCTAATTTTATTGCCAAATTATAGTTTTTACCCCAATTTCATGGTCCACTGAACATAGAAAATGATAGTGCAAAGTTCAGGTTAAAGTTTTTGATCAAGGTAGTTTTTGATAAAGTTAAAGTTACATCAACTTGAAACTTAGTACACATGTTCCCTATGATATGATCTTTGTAATTATAATTCCAAATTATAAGTTTGACCCCAATTTCACGGTCCACTGAACATAGAAAATGATAGTGCGAGTGGGGCATCCATGTACTATGGACACATTCTTGTTTATATATATATAGATATATATATATAAAACGTCTAAATAGTAGTCAACGATTTTCCCCACGAGGACGTTGGATCGTTACGAGTAATGATACATGTACACAATAAAAAAATTATGCAAACGCCTTAAAAAGTGTACATAACTCCAAATACAAAAAAGCTAACTATAAATGTAATCATTTTAGAAGATATCGGATAACAGATGTCCTTCCTCAGTCATATTCTGATGTTAAATGAATCATTTTTAAGTCTTCTTGGATTAAACTATTACAATCTTGAACTTTATACAATAAAAAAAGTCAAACCGAACATCAGTTAAGACGCTTGTACCATTCTCAAAATTGTTAAACATGACATAGGTTATATAGCTTTTTACAACAGAGAGATCAAATATATGCTTAAATTATCACATGGCAAAATTAAATAACAAAACGCATAAAAAACAAATGGACAAGAACTGTCATAATCCTAACTTGGTACAGGCATTTTCAAATGTAGAAAATGGTGGATTAAACTTGGTTCTATAGCGCTAACCTTCTCACTTTAATAACAGTTTCATCAAATTCCGTTATATTTTCACGATGCGTTAAATAAAAAGTCACAATTAATGATTTTGAATCCCGCAGAAAAACGGACAAAATTTAATCAGCAGAACAATCTAATTTTAACATTGTTGGGTGTAATTTTCAGACTTATATATATAAAAGTAATTGGGTAAATGTAACTGGGTCCCTAAACCAAGCAAAAATACCACATAAGAATCATTTATAGACAATGTTAAAACTGATATATTTACAAATGTAAAAATAAACAATCAGACCTATGCCAATTTAACACCTCGTAAACGTGTGGCTGTATCTAATTTTAGAGATAATGACGACATTGTTATTAAACCTGCAGACAAAGGGAGTGCAGTTGTCGTCATGGACAAATCTGACTATGTCCAAGAGGCCATTTGCCAATCAGATGATGACCGGTTTTACAAAAAACTTAATTCGGACCCCACCCTCCAACTCAGCATGGAAATAACAGAATGTTTAAAGGAAATGTGTGACAATAACATCATTGATACAGATACTCTCAAATACTCAAAACCTGAAGATTCTAAACCTGGACGATTCTACTTGCTCCCTAAAATTCATAAACCTTGTAACCCAGGAAGGCCAATCGTCTCAGTTAATGGTCATCCCACCGAGAAAATATCCCAATTCGTTGATTTCTTTCTTCGACCACATGTAAAAAACTTGCCATCTTTTATAAAAGATTCTACATTTTACCTACTGAAATGCAGGATTTAAACCCTCTACCTGCCAACATTACTCTTGTCACACTGGATGTCACCTCCCTCTATACGAATATTCCCCATGCGGATGGTATTGAAGCATGTAGTGAAGTTTGGGACTCTCGATCTCTTAAAATTCCACCTACTAATTGCTTAGTAGAAATGTTTTCTATGGTCTTGAAAAAGAACAACTTCACATTCCAAGGAGAACACTATTTACAGACAAATGGCACTGCTATTGGTACAAAAATTGCTCCATCTTGTGCCAATGTATTCATGGGTAAAGTTGTAAAACAACTGCTGGAGTGCTCCATTGGAAAACCGCTTTCCTGGTATCGATTCATTGATGACGTTGACATGAAATAGGACAAGGGAGACCAAGTATTACAAACTTTGATGACAAATGCTAACAATCAACACCCTACCATCAAATTCACCCATGAAACATCTAATTCCACTATAAACTTCCTTGATACATCTAGCACTCTCTCTGTAGGTTTAATGAACACAGATATATACTCTAATTCTACAGATACTCATCAATACTTGTCGCCTGAAAGTTGCAATCCTCCACACTGCACGAAGCGCATTCCATACAGCCAAGCTCTCAGAATAAGGCGAATCTGCTCCTCTGAAGACACTGCAAAACAACATCTTGGGCAGCTCAAATGACATTTGAAAAGAAAGGGATATACACACAATAACATCAAAAATAGTTTTCGAAAAGCGGAATTCAACTCCAAAAGCAGTCTGCTAACTTACAAAGGAAGATTCCCATGTGTGCTCACTTACCATCCATGCCTCCGAAATAGTTTCAAGACCATTCGTGATCATTGGAAAGCAATCGAGAAACATTCTAAGTTATTCAAAATCTTTCCCGAGCCTCCCATGAGTGCCTTCAAATAACCTAACAGCCTGAGAAATATACTTGTCCGTGCTGATCTTTCCAAACCTAACCACACTGTAGGGGATAAACGCTGCAAATGTTGCAACCAATTGCAGCATTCGTCAAAATTTCACAGTAAGACAACAGAAAAGACAAACAAGATCTTCTGCAATGTCAACTGCAAAAGCTCAAACGTGACTTACGTTCTTGAGTCTCCTAGATGTGATCTCCAATATATTGATGAATCTATACAGCCATTTCACTAACGCCTTAAATAATCGCCACATGAGTTACCTCACAAAAAAACGTATATTCCTGTCAGTCAACACTTCAGGTTACCAGATCACAATCTGAAAGATTTTGATCACATGAAGATCCTTGTGATCGAACAGGATTGTTCATGGCAAAATAGGCAAAAAGGGAAAAGGGAGAATTTTTGGATAAAAAACACTGGGTGTCCTCCATCTAGATGGAATCAATAGAAAGAAATAATTAAATTAACAGTCTAGTGTCTATATTATGATATTCAGGATTTTTAATTTAAATCAATCGACCAACCTTAACTGTATTATTACTGATCTATGTTTACACCTTATACATTATATATCAGTATTGTTAAAACGTTTGTCACCGAAGAAGGCCATTTGTTGAGCCGAAATATTTGCAATTATTGTATAGTTTATATCATCTGTTCATTTTTTCCATCTTTGTGCGATGATATTCATAACTTTTTAGTGTTTTGTTTTCCATCTATTTATCGGTATTTTTACACAATCTTTTAGACTCATTTATATATATACTCATATATTATATAAATGTCTAGAATATAACTTAAACACGCTAGTTAATACGTTGAAAAGTTCTATTAGATTTAGATAGAAATACGCAATATTTCGCTAAACAAAATAGCTTCATCACCGCGCTGAAGTACGTCTATTATTCATAGTACATTATTCATTATTCAATAATGAATAATAAATAGTTCACTATTCACTATTCAATATTAAAAAATGAATAATTAATAATGACATAGTTTATGTTTCATTATTCAAATTAAAGCGGTGAATAGTGAAATAAAAAAAAACAACGAATTGACTGTGATACAACAGCTATATTTCGACCATAAGAGGGTTTAAGGAGGACCTAAATGCCACAACATGCGTAAAAATGAGGAAATTTAAAAAAAAAGAAGATGTGACATGATTGCCAATGAGACAACTATCCACAAATGACCAAAATAACAAAGACATTAACAACTATAGGTCACCGTACGGCCTTCAACAATAAGCAAAGCCCATACCGCATAGTCAGCTATAAAAGGCTCCGATAAGACAACGTAAAACAATTCAAACGAGAAAACTTACGGTCTTATAATACGTAAAAAATGAACGAAAAACAAATATGTAACATAAAAAACGACAACCACTAAATTGCAGGCTCCTGACTTGGGACAGGCACATACATAAATGATATGGCAGGGTTAAACATGTAAGCCAATTTTGAATAATGAAATGGATATTTTAAATAATGGAATAGACTGCTATGCCCCTTCAGCCCCTAATTACAGATATATATTAAACTTCAATCAAAATCTTATTAAGAGAGGAACTCAAGGTATATAGTTAATATGTTCCGCAACGCATATATTTGGAGTAACGAAGGACTTAAATATCGAATACGTCTTAACATTGAGAAATAGCCAATTTTGAATAATGAAATGGATATTTTGAATAATGAAAAGGACTGGTAGGACCCTGAAGCCCTAAATTACTGATATATATATCTATATATATATAATATACTTCGATCGAAAGCTTATTAAGAGAGGAACAAAAGGTAAATAGTCAATATGTTCCGCAACGCATATTACAGGAGGAACGAAGGACTTAAATATCGAAATTCGCGTGCACATTGAGCAATAACTTATTTTGAATAATGGAATGGACTGCTGCAACCCGTCAGATTCTTATTAAGAGAAAAAATAGACACCAAATTTAAGCTTATGGATGGAGGAATTAAATGAGTATAATCGGTATGTACCGCAATACCATACAGATGTTACAGAGGGAACAAATGCCATAATATTTTTGAAAATTAAGAAAAAGTCAATTTTGAAAAATGAAATAGATATTTTGAATAATGGAAATATTTGTGAAAATTAAGAAAAAGTAAATTTTGAAAAATGAAATAGATATTTTGAATAATGGAATGGACTGGTAGGACCTTTCAGCCCCTTATTACAGATATATATATATATTACCTCAATCAAAAGATTATTAAGAGAGGAACACAATGTATATATTCAATATGTTCTGCAACGCATATTAGAGGAGTAACGAAGGAACTTAATATCGAAATACGCCTGAACATTGAGAAATAGCCAATTTGGAATAATGAAATGGATATTTATTTACGGAATGGATTGGAAGGACCCTTTTGTCCCTAAGTACAGATATATATTAAACCTCAATCGAAAGCTTATAAAGAGAGGAACAAAAGGTATAAAGTCAATAGGTTCAGCAACGCATATAAGTGGAGTAACGAAGGACTTAAATATCGAAATACGCATTAACATTGAGAAATAGCCAATTTTGAAAAATGAAATAGATATTTTGAATAATGGATTGGACTGGTAGGACCCTTCAGCCCCTTATTACAGATATGTTTATATATATTATACCTAGATCAAAAGATTATTAAGAGAGGAGCTAAAGGTATATAGTCAATATGTTCTGCAACGCATATTAGAGGAGAAAATAAGAACTTTAATATCGAAATACGTCTGAACATTGAGAAATAGTCAATTTTGAATAATGAAGTGGATATTTTGAATAATGGAATGGACTGGTAGGACCCTTCAACCCCTAATTACAGATATATATTTATATAATACCTCAATCAAAAGATTATTTAGAGAGGAACAACAGGTATATCGTCAATATGTTCTGCAACGCATATTAGAGGAGTAACGAAGGACTTTAATATCGAAATACGCCTGAACATTGAAAAACAGCCAATTTGGAATAATAAAATGGATATTTTGAACAACGGAATGGATTGGCAGGACCTTCGCCCCCTAATTACAGATATATATATTATACCTCAATTGAAAGCTTATTAAGAGAGAAACAAAAGGAATATAGTCAATATGCTCCGCAACGGATATTACAGGAGTAACGAAGGACTTAAATATCAAAATACGCGTGAACATTGAGAAATAACATATTTTGAATAATTGAATGGACTGCTTCAACCGTCAGCTTCTTATTAAGGAAAAAACAATATACACCAAATTAAAGCTTAGTGAAGGCTGTATGTGACGCAATGATAATTACAGATGTAAGAGAGAGAATAAATGCCAAAATACGCGAGAAAATTAAGAAATAGCCAATTTGGAATAATGAAATGGATATTTTGAATAATGGATGGAGTGATAAGACTCTTAAGCCCCTAATTACAGATATATATTATACCTCTATCGAAAGCTTATTAAGAAAGGAACAAAATGTATATAGATAATATGTTCATCAACGAATATTACAGGAGAAAAGAAGGACTTAAATATCGGAATACGCGTGAACATTGAGAATTCTAACATGACGTCCTTCAAACGCTTTGAGTACACACCCGTGGTAAATATGAATATACTGCATTGGCTATTACGATCGTACTCCCAGGTCATATGTTGTTTATGAATGAATTACCCTACGTCATGACATGATGACGTTATAATTTAAGCATTTTACGGGAAAAAACACGCTTCTGATTCCGAAAATCATCACAACAAGGAAACGTAAACAGACGATGCTCAAATGTAGTATAAGCCCATTTTTTTTATACACAGAAGACATATAGGAAAATTATCATTAAAATTCATCTAAATACGTTATTGTAAATAGTTTGAGCATGTCACTTATTCTGTTTGCTTTGTTGTTTACGCCAATATAAAAGTGCGTTAATTTATGGGAACGGCAAATATTTGCCTCCACATAGAGCGCGTCGATCCAAAAAAAATGCCGTATTTGTCCTATTAGAATCGAAATAATTAATGGGGGCTTGGATATATCTAGATTTTACCACGGGTTGTCCCTTTATGCCGATATTTTACCCCTCGCTATCGCTCAGGGTAAAATATTTGTCATAAAGGGCCAACCCGTGGTAAAATCACGATATATTCAAGCCCCCATGAATTATTTCTTAAATAACTTACAGGTCTTCAATGTAGCGAGAAATTCCCGCACACGGAGGCGTCCTTCAGTTGGTCCCTGAACAAATATATACTATTTCAGTGATAATGAACGCCATACTAATTTCCAAATTGTACACAAGAAACTCAAAAATTCAAATAATACAAGACTAACAAAGGCCAGAGGCTCCTGACTTGGGACAGGCGCAAAAATGCGGCGGGGTTAAACATGTTTGTGAGATCTCAACCCTCCCCCTATACCTCTAACCAATGTAGAAAAGTAAACGCATAACAATACGCACATTAAAATTCAGTTCAAGATAAGTCCGAGTCTATGTCAATAAAGGCTTTGATTTTGTTAATATTGCCGGTATATTTAACGGCCATTCTGTTAAAGAACAAATTCCTGGATATTTTGACAATACTGAGCCACCTCTTATTTGTTATATTTACAAGACATCTACCCGGAAGTTTGTATTTAATTATAGTCAATTGTGTAAAGATGTTAATATCAGTGACAATACACCTACGTCATGTTATTGCAGTAATTCCGAATATATTTATGGACCCATTTCCCATGTTATAACAGGAGATCTTAACATCGTTCAAGACCGAGAGTTAAGATCATTCCTCAGTAAAGGACCTACATATCGTCCCCCGTCAATTATTAGTTGGAACGAGTGTCGTTATATCATCCACGACTCACTCCATACTTACTTTATGAAATGGATAAAACGGGAAAAAAGCTGACAAAAAATCTTTGGACTCCTTTTTTAATTCAGTAATGAAGATAGTTGATATACGTATTCAACATTTAAAGAACATTTTACTATTAACAATAACCACAATAAATCTATTTCTCGTATCAAACATAAACTAAAAGAACTAGCCAAGGAATTTGTTTTTGTCCCGGTCGATAAAGCTGCTTATAATATTATTATTGTTTGACGTAAATTTTACATTGAGGTTCTGAAAAAGGAAACCACAAATTCACCAACATTACAGCTGACTCCATTTTCAGAAAACGAAATCTGTAACAAACAAACTTATAGCCACCGCTTTACAAGCAGAGCCAAATACCATGAAAGTCCCAACCATGTATTGGCTTCCGAAGCTTCACAAAACACCTTACAGATATAGATTTATTTCGTCTTCAAGCCATTGTTCAACTACTAAGTTGTCTATTCTTCTTACCAGCACACTTGGTACAATTAAAAACCTGATAATAAATTGTACAAATAAGGCCTTCGAAAATAGTGGAATAAATTACTTTTGGAGTGTCAAGAACTCGTTGGAAGTGCTTGATAAATTGCATGCTTATATTGGTGATTTTGAATCTGTTCAAAGTTTTGATTTTTCTACCCTGTATACCACACTGCCTCACATTCTCATTAAGAAAAAATTCACACACCTAATTAAATGGGCATTCAAAAAATCAGAATGTGAATATATATGTTCAAACTCTTTCAGGTCATTTTTTAGTAGCAATAAACAAAAAAACTATGTTAATTGAACATGCTTTGATACTATATATGCCCTTGAATTTTTACCGGATAACATTTGTGTTCGCTTTGGGGATTCTGTATATCGTCAGACACTGAACTAGTATATATTTGTTTAGGGGCCAGCTGAAGGACGCCTCCGGGTGCGGGAATTTCTCGCTACATTGAAGACCTGTTGGTGACCTTCTGCTGTTGTTTTTTCTATTTGGTCGGGTTGTTGTCTCTTTGACACATTCCCCATTTCCATTCTCAATTTTATACTTAATTTTAATAAAATGTTTTTATGATCTTCAGGGCGATCAATTTTGGGAAATAATTTAGAATAACAATATGCCAAAATAATTTGAACAATTTCATACTTAGGACTGCTATATGAAATTGTGTTGCAATCATCCAAAGTTTTATTTAACTTATTAACCGGTAACGAACAGAGTTTTTTTAACAGATAATGTCTGCCGTTGTTTTTTTTAAATACAAATTAGGTCCGAAATATTGGTATGATTGGCCCGAAATTTTCTTTGATTGCGATTTGTTCTACGACCGTGAGAACGGTTTTTACGAACAGTTTTAGAAACTATATCCAAGATGTTTACGGAATTGGTTCTAGATATATTACCAATTTCCATTATATAATCATTTAGATCGAGAGGGTAAACTGTCTGTATTTTTTAATCCAATTTAATTCAATTATTTTCCGTTATCGTACAAACTTTGAATGCGATTCACCAGGCTGCTTATTTACTACTTTTAAAGGTTGAACTGCTAAATATTTAAAAGGATTGTTGTGCTTCTTAAGATGTTGGTAAATGATACTTTTGAATTTGTTGGGTCTTTTAAAACGATACAGATGTTCTTGAGTGTGTTTAGATAAATATCGTCAAGTTTCTCCTACGTACCGAATACCACACCCCGGTTGGTTTCATGTGAGTAAATAAATAGTACTGTTTGTTTTTCAAGTTATATCAGTTTCAAAATTTGAAGAAAATGTGCGCCCATTAAACGTGGACCTTACCGTATTGTTGGTGGAAAGACGGGGACATTTAAGTCATTTTTAGGCATGATACTTATCGATATAAGGGTAACCACGATTTTTATTGGTAAAAATGTTAGCGATGGTAGTATTTTTAGATAACCGATTTTGAAGATTGAGACGTGTAGATGCCTTTGAACAAGTTTTGTTTTAGTATTTTTTCCATTTTTAAGCTTCATAATTGTTAGTTAGGGAATTATATAATAAAGGAGCAAAGATTGGCGTCCATAATATGAACCAGCATTCATTAATTTAAGTTATGTAAAATTGATAGATTTGTTCGGCTAAACATGTCAAACGCTATCAGTATTAATTACCCGAAAAAGATAGGGTATATTAGGGTAGGACTGATGGCTGACTAAATAGTAGAATGGGGCTGAATATTGAAATAGTCAATTTGGAATAATGAAATGAATATTTCAATTAATGGAATGGACTGGTAGGACCCTTAAGCCCATAATTACAAATGTATATTATACTAGTACTTCAATCGAAAGCGTATTAAGAGAGGAACAAAATGTATATAGTCAATATGCTCCGCAACGGATATTATAGGAGAAACGAAGGACTTACACATCAAAATACGCGTGAACATTGAGAAATAGTCAATTTTGAATAATGAAATGGATATTTTGAATAATGGGATGGACTGATAGGACTCTTCAGCCCCTAATTACAGATATATGTTATACCTTAATGGAAAGCTTATACAGAGAGGAACAAAAGGTATATAGTCAATATATATGCTCCGCAACGGATATTACAGGAAGAACGAAGGACTTAAATATCGAAATACGCGTGAACTTTGACAAATAACTTATTTTGAATAATGAAATGGACTGCTGTCATCCGTCAGCTCCTAACACTAACTAGTTCCTTAATAAGGAAAAAACAATATACACCGAATTAAAGATTATGGATGGATAATCGATATGTGCCGGAATGACCATTACAGAGGTTACAGAGGGAATAAATACCAAAATACGCCTGAAAAATAAGAAATAATAATAAGAAATAGCCAATTTTGAATAATGAAATTGATATTTTGAATAATGAAATGGATATTTTGAATAATGGAATGGATATTTCGAATAATGGAATGGACTGGCAGGACAAGCTTATCAAGAGAGGAACAAAATGAATATACTCAATTTGTTCCGCAACAGATATTAGAGAAGTAACGAAGGATTTTAATATCGAAATACGCGTGAACATTGAGAAATATCTTATTTTGAATAATTGAATGGACTGCTGCAACCCTTTAGTCCCTAATTAAGACGCAAGAGGTAGAAATTACGAAAAAAAATTTACCACTGTTAAGGCCAATCGAGAACAGCGCTGTTATGATGAGGAAATTCTCAAATGGCGAGAAGTAGGACAGGACGCACCCCGGATTATCAAAGACATTAAGGATGTTGACACGAAGTAAAGGTCTGCAAAATTATTACCATGTGCTAGAAAGGGTAAACTTTTCTCACATGGGGATGTGAGAAATTAAACAAGCAGCTGACTACCGTCTTTCTAGCAAAGAGAGAGACCGATGGAGCTGTGCAAATTGTGAGCTATGGGATGAAAAAATCCAGACGTATCGGGTACGTTTCACGACTTCCTTATTTTCTATAAGAATTGTAGGATCGGAAGTGTTAGATTATGCTGTGTTGACTCGAAAACTGGGTCTAAAAAACAGTGAATTTGGGATTGTAGTTTTGGGTGACCTAATTGTTTTTATTGTCGGAATAAAGACATTGATTCAATAGTGAACATGGAATTAGTAGTTGAAAATTTCAAAGCCATGAGAGGTACGACCAAAATGAACCACCTTCGAGGGATTGAGGAAAGTTGGTTGAGAGTTGATAAAAACGAAGACAAATCTTCGTTATCGTCCCCAACCCCACACGAGGAAGCAGATTAAAACCCAGGCAAAACAACTTGGGTTGAAAGAGGTTAGCAAGCTGTCGATAGATTGACTGCTAAAGAAGGTGCAGGAAAAGATTTGGAAAGATAGGAAAGACATTGGGGATAAAATTGAGGTTCATTCGCCGAAGAAAGTCGTTAAATTTTATTTACTACCTGGAATATGACCCCTATTATTAACATGGACGTGCAGACCTCCCTTGAGTTGTCACTGATGTCACGGATGGAACTTATAGAAGAATGGGATTGAACGAGTGATACTTTCACTCGGGAAACTAGATTTTCAACACTGCCACAGACTTGGTTGAAAACCTTGAGTAGATTGATGAAATGATCGTAGAAAAGATTGCCAAGTTGACCTTTGACTAAACTAGAGAAATGGTGAATAATTCCTCGGTCCAGCGGGGGTGTATCCCTTCTGGAATGTACCTTTCTTCTTGGTGATTTGGAAAATCGTGGTGATGATAGCATGCGAACCTGGTTGTTTAAACAAATCCTTTACGTCAGTATAGTTGTGGTTTTACTTTATTGTCGATTTCGAGTTTTTCAAAACTAAAAGCCTATCACTGACCTCTTTATTTTCTCCCATCGGTAAACAGAAAAGCGTTAATTTGCAATGCAAAGCGGTAAGGCGTTCACTGTTGTAAATCTATAAATGAAAATCAATTCTCAAGTTCCATGACTATGATCGCTTTATTGAACTGACAGTTATCAGTTTTGTTTGCAAATTAAAAGAACGGAAAAATGAGGCGATCATAATTTGTACAAGGTGCCAAGTTCGAAGTTGTTGACAAAAATTAATATGACGTCAGGGACCTTCTGACGTAATGCGGAGGAATATAGACGGATAGCCTTGACTTAATTAAGTTACTTTACCAGTACACTTAATTATAATAATAGCAATTGATTACAAAACAACCTGTTGTGTTTATACTTGGTATTGGTAATTATTAAAAAGTCAAAGAGAAAGGACTATTTATCTGCGGAGTCACGCACTCCATATAGATGACGTCATTTATAAATGTAAACAATTTGAATGATCAATGAAGGAGTTCCCCTCAGAAAATGGACAAAAATACGCTCTATTATCTTGATTTGAATAAACCAAAAACAAAACAAAATGTCGGATATATTTTTTGTACATTTTTCACGATTTCATTTAACACCCTCTTTTATGGAGGTCGGCTTGAACATATACACATACAAGAGGTAGAATCTATCAAAAATAAGGGGGTGCTATGCCAGTGCTTTGTGGGAAACTGTTAGTTGATTTAATGAGGGAAACAGTACTGAAGCGTCCATCTTTAAAGAAGTCATGCAGTGCCCTCCCAATCTCATCCCCCTTATGTAACTTCTGGATATTCATGTCTTATTCTTATAACTTTTAGGGAAACAACTGTCCCAGGTAAAAAAAAAAAGGGGGGAAACCGGGAAGCTGAGCGCTCACATATTAAAACCGGCCACACTATATAGTCTTTATATACCTGTCCCAAGTCAGGAGCCTGACTGTTGAAGTTGCCATTGGTTCATATTTTTCCGGTTTTTCTTTTTCGTAAATGTTTTGCTATACATTATTATTTCTTATTTTTCATGTAAGGTCCCATAGGCGGATACAAAAGGTACCTGTCCTTCTTTTGTGGGAAACATTTGGTTGATTATATAGGAAGCACTGAACCTTGGCTGGAACCCCCTTTAAGTGATCAATGCAAAAAGTTTCTTACAAAATCGTGCTATGAACCACTGTCCTTAAATTAGATTTAACCTTGCTTTGATAAACGTCCAAATGTTATAACATTTCTACTGTGCAACTCATGTACCGTACAGACTGGCACATTTAATAATAATCAAGATGAAATATCATTCAACAAATTAAGTATAATTGACCATAAAATCTTTGATGTAGTTGACAACGCCACTCAATGTTAAATTTATGAAGTGTAAAATATTTACTCGCATGTATATATGTATATAATATGTAGTTTCCATTTCTCGTCTCAGCATTTTTCAAACATTGGCTATACCTTTCATGTAACTATTTATGTGTTGCTTATGAATTTAATTGTAACATTTCGTAGTGACTGGATAGGTTAAACCAAAGCCTTCCTAGAAAACTATGACACCAATGATGAACACCGTCTTTTTGCTGTTCCTGCTAATAATGTATGCACGGTTTCAATAAAAAAGGCATTAATTCTTTGGCTTTCCTGGTTGAAGGATTCGTTTTTACAACTCCAGCGTATACACCATTGTTACCATAGTATATAGTTGGTTGACCGTTATGGAATAACCGTTTCACATATGATATCAGATATGTTTCTCACGTCATAACGACAATCCCCTTCCCTTTTCATGAATTTCACTTACTGTATAAAGCTAGTTATCGGGTTTGTAAAAACATGAGAAACCCGACGGTGCCAGTGTTGGACATGTGGCACCTGAGATCATCCCCAGTTTTTGGTTAGGGTTTGTGTTGCTCAGACTTTGTTTGTTTTCTATGCTGTTTTTGTGTACTTTAATTTGTATATTTCATGTAATGGTGTTTTCAGTTTATTTTCGATTTATGAGTTTGACTGTTCCTCTGGTATATTTCGCCCATCTTGAAGTCTATAACTTAGAGAATGATATAAAATAATAGTTTTGCAATTCAAAATATGAATACAATATAAGGCTGGTTAGAATGCAACCATTCATCTTGCTTAATATCTAATAAGTGCAACCAAATATGTAGACATTTAAGACAGGGGGCAAACAATACACAATAACACATGCTTACTGAACACCAGCTTGGTTCGACAATATTAGAATGTATGTTAAACTGCACTTCAATAAAACATAGATTGGTATACAAGCAATTAAAGCTTGTATGTATCCATGCAAGAAAAATAAGTTTTCACCGTACACCAGTGTTGTATGAGAGAATACCGTGAACTGAAAATGTCAAACAAATATGCAAACTTGTATGTTCCAATGGGTATATGATTATATGTTGGTATGCCGACAATCAAACCCATAAATTCCATTGTTTTACAAGGGTTTATTGAAAAGCGGGTTGGTATACGGGAATAAACCCCTGAGTGTTGCAGTTAAGAATTAAGAGCTTTCTTTCAAATTCAAATGAAGTTTAAGGCTATACATAAGTAATTCCCAACATCCATGTAATTCGACCTTTTCATTTCACAATCATACACATCTCCTTATTTTGTAAGGGAGGTATGCAAACATAAGTAAATAAGAAATGTTACTACTCAGTAAATACTTAGCATACAGACATACAGAATTGCCAATACAAACATGAATCCAGAATAAAATTTTAGAATCCATGCAGGCATACAAGTACCTAGCAGAAAAAAGCCAAAATAAATAAAAAAAATCGGTTTATATATCCCAGGTTCGTATACAGGCATACAGACCTTAACTATGCCAAGCCAAAATAAATATTTTGATGGTTCTAAATACACCAGATTTGTATGCAGGAATACAGACCTGACAAATACTTATATACGCAGAAAGTGAGAGTTTAACATACACCAGGTCGGTATATATATGCTATCATACAGACCTGACAAATACTAGTATATGCACAGAGTGAGAGTTTAACATACACCAGGTCGTAGACATGACAAATACTAGTATATATGCATAGAGTGGGAGTTTAACATACACCAGGTCGGTATGCTAGCATACAGACCTGACAAATACTAGAATGTGCATAGAGAGTGAATTAAGCATTAACCAGGTCGGTATGCTAGCATATATAACTGAAAAATGCTAGTTTATGCATAGAGTGAGAAATTAGCATTTACCAGGTCGGTATACTAGCATACAGACATGCAAAATACTTGTATATGCAAAGAGTGAGAGTTTAGCATTAACAAGGTCGGTACGCTGGCATACAGACATGTCAAGTTGTTTGCCAAAAGATGACAAACACATATTATTAATGCTATTCAGTGAGTTTTTAACGCAAAATATATCAATAATCCCAAATGTTGTAGCCTTTTCACACAAAAATAAGTTAAGTGGCATATAAGAATTTCTAATTGTAGATGAGAACGTGTTCTATATACCTTGTGTACCTCTCGTAATAAGCTTTCGAATGTGGTATAAGGGATATCTATAATTAGGGGCTTAAGGGTCGCACTAGTCCATTTCATTATTCAAAATATCCATTTCATTATTCAAATTGGCTATTTGTTAATTTTCACGCATATTTCGACATTTAGGTCCTCCGTAACCCCTCTAATGGTCATTGCGGCACATATCTTTTATCCTAAATTTATACTTTGATTAGGGATTAGAGGGTTGTATCAGTTTTTAACCATTCTCTTTTTTTAAATAAGCTATTTCTTCATGTTCAAGCATATTTCGATATCAAGGTCCTTCGTTACTCCTCTAATATGCGTTGCGGAACATGTTGACTACATATCTGTTGTTCCTCTAGTAATAAGCTTTCGAATGACATATAAGGTTTATCTATAATAAGGGGCTAAAGGATCGCAGCGTTCCATTCCATTATTCAAAATTGGCTATTTCTTAATTTTCACTCGTATTTAGGCATTAAGGTCCTCCGTAACTCCTCTCATGGTCATTGTGGCACGTACCTGGTACATCTGGCTTTTTCGTCCCATAGCTCACAATTTGCACAGCTCCATTGGTCTCTCTCCATGCTAAGACGGTAGTCAGCTGCTTGTTTAATCTCTCACATCCCCATGTGAGAAAAGTTTCCCCTTTCCAGCACATGGTTATAATTTTGCAGACCTTTACTTCGTGTCAACATCTTCAATGTCTTTGACAATCAAGGGTGCGTCCTGTCCTGCTTCTCATTTGTGAATTTCCTCATCATAACAGCGCGGTTCTCGATTGGCCTACTTTAACAGAGGTGAGGGTTTTTTTCCCCAGAATTTCTACCTCTTGAGTCTTGATTTGGGACTAAAGGGTTGCAGCAGTCCATTCTATTATTAAACATAACCTATTTCTCAATGTTCACGCGTATTTCGACATTTAAATCCTTCGTTAATCCTCTAATATCCGTAGCAGAATATATTGACTATTTACCTATTATTCCTCTCTTGATAAGCTTTTGATTGAGGTATAATATAAGTATATGTAATAAGGGGCTGAAGTGTCAAAGCAGTCCATTTCATTATTCAAAATTGGCTATTTCTCAATGATCACGCGTATTTCGATATTTAAGTGCTTTATTTCTCCTCTTATGCCCGTTTTGGAATAAATTGACTATATAACTTTTCTTTATCTTTTGAAAAGCTTTCGATTGAGATATAATATATATATATCTGTAATTAGGGGCTGTAGGGTCCTTCCAGTCCATCCGTTCTTCAAAATATCCATTTCATAAGTAGTATTTAAAATTGGCTATTTCTCAATGTTCACGCGGATTTCGATATCAAGTCCTTCGTTACTCCTCTTATGTCCGTTGTGGAATATATTGACTATATGCATTTTGTTCCTCTCTTAATAAGCTTTATATTGAGACATAATATATATCTGTAATTAGGGCTGAAGAGTCCTACCAGTCCATTCCATTATTCAAAATATCCATTTCATTATTCAAAATTGGCTATTTCTTAATGTTCATGCGTATTTCGATATCCAAGTCCTTCGTTTCTCCTGTAATATCCGTTGCAGAACATATTGACTATACAAATGATGTTCCTCTTTTGATAACTTTTCGATTGAAGTATAATATAATTATCCGAAATAAGGCCGGGACTAAAGGGTCAAAGCATTCCATCTCATTATTTAAAATTGGCTATTTCTTAATGTTCACGCGTATTTCGATATTCAAGAATTTCATTTCTGCTTTATGTCCGTTTCAGAATGTATTGACTATAAACATTTTGTTTCTCTCTTGATAAACTTTGGATTGAGGTATAATATTAATCTGTAATTAGGGGCTAAAGGGTCCTACAAGTCCATTCCATTATTAAAAATTGGCTATTTCTCAATGTTCACACGTATTTCAATATTCAAGTTCTACGTTACTCCTGTAATATCTGTTGCGGAACATATTGGCTATTTCTTAATGTTCACACGTATTTCGATATTCAAGAATTTCATTTCTGCTTTTATGTCCGTTTCGGAATGTATTGACTATATACATTTTGTTCCTCTCTTGATAAGCTTTCGATTAAGGTATGATATAAATATATCTGTAATTACAGGCTGAAGGCTCATAGCAGTACATTCTATTATTCGAAATATCCATTTCATTATTCAAAATTGGCTATTTCTAAATTTGCACTGCGTATTTCGAAATTCAAGTCCTATGTTTCTCCTGTAATATCCGTTGCCGATCGTATTGGTAATATACATTTTGTTCCTCACTTGATAAGCTTTCCATTGAGGTAGAATATATATCTGTAATAAGGGGCTCAAGGGTCATAGCAGTCCATTCCATTATTAAAAATATCAATTTCAGTATTTAAAATTGTTCACGCGTATTTCGATATTCAAGTCCTTCGTTTCTCCTGTAATATCCGTTGCGGAACATATTGACTACTAGTATATGCATTATTCCTCTGTTTATAAGCTTTCGATTGAGGTATACTATATATCTTTAATTAGGGACTGAAGGGTGCTACCAGTCCATTCGATTAATCAAAATATTCATTGCATTATTCAAAATTGGCCAATTCTCAATGTTCACGCTTATTTCGATATTAAAGTCCTTCGTTCCTCCTCTTATGTCTGCTGTGTGATATATTGACTATATACCTTTTGTTCCTGTCTTGATAAGCTTTCGATTGAGGTAAAATATGTATCTGTTATTAGGGACTGATGGGTCCAGCAGTCCATTCCATTATTCAAACTATCCATTTCATTATTCAAAATTGGCTAATTTTCAATGTTCACGCGTATTTTGATATTAAAGTCTATCGTTACTCCTCTCATGTCTGTTGTGTGATATATTGCCTATGTACCTTTTGTTACTCTCTTGTTAAGCTTTCGCTTCAGATATAATATATATCTGTAACTAGGGGCTGAAGTGTCCTACCAGTCCATTCCATTATTCAAAATTGGCTATTTCTCAATGTTCAGGCGTTTTTCGATATTCAAGTTTTGAGTTTCTCCTGTAATATCCGTTGCGGAACATATTGACTATATGCATAATTCCTCTGTTGATAAGCATTCGTTTGAGGTATACTATATAACTGTAATTAGGGACTGAAGGGTGCTACTAGTCCATTCGATTATTCAAAATATCCGTTTCATTATTCAAATTAATTGGCTTATTCTCAATGTTCATGCGTATTTCGATATTCAAGTCCTTAGTCAGTCCTGTAATATCCGTTGCGGAACATATTGACTATATACCTTTTGATAAGTTTTCGATTGAGGTATCATATACATCTGAAAAAGGGCTAAAGACTCCTATCACTCCATTTCATTATTCAAAATTGGCTATTTCTCAAGGTTTATGCGTATTTCGATATTTAAGTCCTTCGTTTCTCTGTAATATCCGTATCTCTGTATATATAACGCCACGATCATCAATGCTTTTTTGAAAATTAACATTCGGTGTAATTAAACAGATTTAGCATGCTCTTGAGGGGTATTTGCGAAAAATACCAGTCATGAGAATGAATTTCCCTCTCTTATACGGATCGCGAAATTTAACACTCTCTCGACAGGTATTTTTCGCAAATACCTCTCCTTAACAAGATATATATGTTTAATGTTCACGTGTATTTCGATATTGAAGTCCTTCGTTACTCCTCTAATATCCGTTGCGGAACATATTGACTATATACATTTTGTTCCTCTGTTGAGAAGCTTTCGATTGAGGTATAATATATATCTGTAATTAGTGGCTGAAGGGTCATAGCAGTCCATTTCATTATTTAAAATATCCATTTCGTTATTCAAAATTAGCTATTTCCTCATTTTTACGCTGATCTCTAACAATAACATCTTCATGCCTTATATATCATGTACTGCAGTACGCCACTAGATTAAAACTGACGTGGAATGGTAACACACGGCCAGCGAAAGCTTTATTATTGTAGAGCCCAGGTGGTCGTGTGATCTAGCGGGACAGCTGCAGTGCAGACGATTTGGTGTCACTATATCACAGTAGCATGGATTCGAATCCCGGCGAGGGAAGAACCAAAAATTTGTTGGGTTGATGTTAAGACGAGTTATATATATACATATATAGATATTATATATATCTTGTTCTTCCCTCGCCGGGATTCGAACCAATGCTACTGAGGTATCGTGACACCAAATCGCCTGTACTGTAGCCGTCCCGCTAGACCACACGATTTTCTGGGCTTCAGAAAAATGAAGCTTTCAGTGGCTGAGTGTTACCTTTCAACGTCAGTTTTAATCTAGTGTTGTACTACAGTACATGATATATAAGGGATGGAGATGTTATTTTTACAGATCAGCTAAATTATCTATAGTTAAGGATCTTACAAATTAATGTAAGATACAGTCACAGAAAATAATTATATTTATAAGTACATCTGAACAGTGACAACTCTACAACAGATTTATCTATGGTGATATATTGCTGTTTGCATTATGTTTATACAACTCGTCTAAACATCAAACCAACATTTTTAGATCTGTAAATTTGCTTTTGCAAATCTATATTTTGTCCCGCTAGACCACACGACCACCTGGGCTTCATAAAAATGAAGCTTTCGGCGGCCGAGTGTTACCTTTCCAAGTCAGTATTAATCTAGCGTCGTAATACGGTACATGATATATAAGGCATGGAGATGTTATTTTTACAGATCAGCTAAATTATCTACTAGTAAAGTAAAGTATCCTACAAATTGATGTACGTTACAGTCACAGAAAATAATTATATTTACAAGTACGTATGAGACAGTGACAACTCTACAACATATTTATCCATCGGATCACCAGCAGTGATGGTGATACATGGCTGTGTACATTACGTATATACAACTCGTCTAAACGTCAACCCCACAATGTTAGATCTGTAAATTTGCTTTCGCAAATGTTTAGTTCTTCTCTCGCCAGGCTACTGAGATATCGTGACACCAAATCACCTAAACTGTAGCCGTCCAACTAGACCACACGACCACCTGGGCCTCATGAAAATGAAGCTTTTGGTGGCCGTGTATATATAAAAAGTAAAAAAGTATATTTAAACAAAACGCATTTGACTAACAGGTCGAACAACTGATGTTGTTTAACACAGCTGACTGCCATTGACGATTGCCCAATAAAATTGATCACAAGATGTAACAAAATTGATCTTAATATAAATTTAATACTAAACAGAAAAAAATTAACTCATGGCCACGATGTAATGTCACAAATATAAGGTGTCAATATTTTTTTTGTACACCAGATCCGGATTTCAACAATAAATGTCTCTTTAGTGATGTTAGGCATCGAAACGGTATTTGGAAGGCCATATAATTTACCCTCATTTTTAGATAACCTCTAGCATTTTAAGAGATAATATAGGATGAACGGATCAAATAAACTGGAGGGAAAATATGATACAAGCCCAAACGAAAAAATATAAAAAAGTCTAAATTGAAAACTACGTTATATACATATAAACAATAAGTATGAAATTCGGTCTATTTCTGCACCCAAATGTCACTGTTATATGTATCTTTCTTCTCATTCCAAATTGAGAATATGTTTGATACCAACCCCCAAATGGATTTGGTAACTATAATAGGGTCCTTTTACGACACAAAGCTCATCACGTGTTACGTTATTTGTGATTTTAAAATTTTGATATCAGCATCATAAAAAAGATAAATACAGAATAGGGATGTGTATATATAAAATAAATCTTTTTGGAATGTTTTATCCTCAATGCTCTTCAACTTCGTCCTTTATTTTGCCTTTTAAGCATTTTTTTTTATTCGAACGTCACTGATGGGTCTTTTGTAGACGAAACGCGCGTCTAGTAACATTAGTGATTTTTTTTTATTCCTGGTCTGTATAATGAGTTTATTTATATACTTAGATGACGTGTTATATTTAGTTTTGAAATATTAATTTATAGTGGATTGGAATTATATTAATTCCTCTCCATGTAGCTGATGCGGCATTTACCTGCTCTTTTATGAAATTTTGAAGATTGTCTATTAAGCGCCAGAGATATTACTCTGTCTCACCACGGGTTAGCCACTTTCGACGGACAATCAATATTTCTTCAAACCATACCCTCAAATGATGTCAATAAAAAACTGATAATTCGAGGTATAAAAATCTCCTCCGGATGGGGATCGAATCAGAAAGTCAAACATATGTGTTCGAAATTCGGTGCGCTAACCACTAAACACCGGATGTCATCTTTATATTTATCTTCAGGTATACATTTTGTTATTTAAGCCAATATTGCTAATATAAGCTATACATATTATTTTCAGATGATGTCAGTAAAAACATGAACAAGTGTGCATGTCATGGTAAGATTTAATTTAACATTTGCATAACATTATTTTAATGGACTTTCCCGAAAATGTGCAGTATAATCCTTGTGATATAAAAGAGAATAATTCATTAAAGAAATGGTGTTAATACTATCGACGTAATTTATTAATTCTGCATGTAAATGACAGTATTTGAATGAAACAATATACCTTTGCGTCTCGTATGATAGTTTTGATAAAGATTTAACAAACTGACAATTTGGTAAAATATGTGACTCAATTAATAAAATTGAGAATGAAAATGGAGAATGTACCAAAGAGACAACAACCCGACCAAAGAAAAAACAACATCAGAAGATCACCAACAGGTCTTCAATGTAACGAGAAATTCCCGCACCCGGAGGTGTCCTTCAGCTGGTCCCTAAACAAATATATACAATTTTCAGTGATAATGAAAAATAATTGTTTTCAAACTGAACATAACCTTGTTTGATTTTGTTTGTAAATTCTGGTTGTTCAATAATGTTTATTTGTTATCAAGTAGTTATTAAAGCAATGATGGAGAATATATATGTGATATGCGATGAGTGTTTAACAGTCTTTTCCTTCTCTTACAATACAGTTGCTTTTTTGGTCTGCCAGCGGCAATTTTGAAACTGGAATTTCTCTTCCATTTTAAACTCATCTGGCCCGAAGGGCCAAGTGAGCTTTTCTCATCACTTGGCGTCCGTCGTCCGTCGTCTGTCGTCTGTGGTCCGTCGTCGTTAACTTTTACAAAAATCTTCTCCTCTTAAACTACTGGGCTAAATTAAACCAAACTTGGCCACAATCATCATTTGGGTATCTAGTTTCAAATTTGTGTTCGTAGACCCGGCCATCCAACCAAGATTGCCGCCATGGCTAAAGATAAAACATAGGGGTAAAATGCAGTATTTGGCTTATTACTCAAAACCCAAAGCATTTACAGCAAATCTAACAGGCAGTGAAATTGTATATAAGTTCATGATCAATCTGCTCTAAAATTTTCAGATGAATTGGACAACTATTTGTTAGATTGTTGCCCCTGAATTGGTAATTTTCAGGAAATTTTGCCGTTTTTCGTTATTATTTTGAATATTATTATAGATAGAGATAAACTGTAAACAGCAATAATTTACAACGAAGTAAGACCTAAAAATCAATCAACATGACCAACATGTTCAATCGACCCCCTCGAAGTTATTGCCCCTTTTAGTCAATTTTTAACAATTTTCATAAAATTTGTAAATTATTACTAACATTTTCAACTGAAACTACTGGGGCAATCATTAAAGATAGAGATAATTGTAAGCAGCAAGAATGTTCAGTTAAGTAAGATCTACAAACACATCACAACACCAAAACACAATTTTGTCATGAATCCATCTGTGTTCTTAGTTGAATATTCACATAGACCAAGGTGAGCGACACAGGCTTGCTATTTGCATTTTTTTTACGTTTTTTATTGCTGTTGAACAGATTACATAAAATTTCGGGCACCTCTTTCGAAGGAAGGTTTGTAAAAATATACTATACGATAAAAAGCCAAATCACAAAAATTCTGAACTCGGAGGAAAATTAAAAAACGAAAAGTCCCTAATCAAATGGCAAAATCAAAATGTCAAACAAAAATGAATGGATAACAGCTCTCATATTCCAGAATCGGTACGGGCATTTTATCATTAATTTTATAACATGATATCAAACCCATAGCCGAAGGGACTGTGTGATTTTTATTGCATGAAAACATTATCTGTCGATCAGTATAATTGCAGTCTGGAGCTGGCATGATTGAATAGAAACTGTTAGTGGTCAATTTATTCTGATTACATATGTTTTGTTTATTCTGTTACCTATTCAAAAATAGGACTCTGACTTTTATCTAAGTATATTGCTTTGTGTTTAATTATTCCGCATTAACCTGAAATATAGGGAAGGAATGATATCCCATAATAGCATAACCTGTAACAACTTTTCTGCACCAAATGTGCTTTTCGATATTTTATGTTTCTTCAGTGATGTTAAAGGCCAAATCATGTGAAAATCCAAAGCTAGATAAAATGATGAACCGCAAATTTTAATAAAAAAAAACATATAACATGAATTCATGGCAGTACCGAACTACTGGTTACTGGTCTAGTATATATATTTGGAGACTATCAGTCCAGTGGAAGTCATAAACGGAACATATGTTGCTATACACATACATACGTAAATTCGCCTCTTGAATGACATCAAAGGCCATATATTCCTAAATTTTAAATAATTTCAAAAATGTTATAACGGTAAGTTTTAAAACCCACAAAAGCCTATTTTCTTGTCATGTCTGGGCTGATGATACCTGGCGGGAAGTTTAAGTCTAGCAGCAAATACATATACACAGTGGTTGTATTACCATAAACGATACTATTTTTACTGCACCAGACACACATTTCTTGTCTTTAGTTAAGCACGAAACAAAAATATTTGAAAATCTAGAGGTTATTAAAAAGAGGAAAAACTATATACATCAAAGAACAAAAAAAGTTAATTCCGATGCCGTGCAATAAATCAGAGCTTTGCATTAGGGAGATATATTTATTAAATTAAGTTAATTTCAAAAATTTTGAAAGAACAAATTTTGTTTACACAAAATCCATACTTTTTTCATTCCATTACTGAGGTACTGGCTCTTGGGCTGGTTAAACACTTTGGGCTATCAGTCAATCAGCAGAGTACTCGACCTAGTGTTATAAATGACCAAAAAAGTACCAAACATGTTTAACTCCTCCGCTCATTCGTTTTTGACCCAAGACATGAACCTCTAGCCCTTGTTAGTTTTGTATATTATTTTGGTTAATTTTAATAATTCAGAATTTAGTTTAAACTTCGGTACAAATGTGCGTTGAAGATATTATTGGCTTTGTGGTGTTTACTATTCTTTGGTTTGGTTGTACTCCCTGTGACACATTCTCCGTTTCACTTCTCTAATCCAGATTAATTATTGCCCTTTGAATTTTCGGCTCTTCCAAATTTCTGGCAATGTGAACCAAAATGTAGCGCTTTAGAGGAGAGGTGCGGCTAGCTGTACAACCAAGTAAAATCCACTATTTTCTACATAAGGAAATGCCTGTACCAAATCAGGAATTTGACATTAGTTTTCCGTTTGCTTTATGTGTATAAGCTTTGAAGAGGTAGAGCCAATTTGCCGCCAATTTGTTTCATTCGATAAGATAGGGAAATCATGTTTTAAATAGCCCGATAGATGCTAATTATAGTACATGAAAATACGTCACATCATCTATTTTCATACCTTGAACAGGTATTCCTACAAAAACAAGGCCATGACTATTGATTTTTTAATATTGATTTTATTTTATTATTAACATCCTTAATGCAAGATGCCATACCATGTAACTTTTCAAGGAGGCAAATAATATCAAACTAATTCAAATCTTGATTTTCTCATTCTGAATATGGATACCTGTATTTGTCATGGTCTTTTAAGGTTTTATCGTCTATAAGATAAGATAAGATAATACATGTATATATTTTAACCGGAGAACATCTTACATCAGTTGGTCATAGATCACCATGTGTTACTAACACATGTTATATTGCCTTTTCTGTAATTTTAACAAATTGGCCCTTCGTTGCGATACACATGCAACAACTTTTTGATGTTTTACCTACAATCCCGATTTGTAGTGTAACTGATTTGTTCTATTCTGTTGTTTTATTTTTCTAATGAGTAAGGTTCCGGTGTAGGGACGGTGGTACAAATTTCAGTACCAGTATCTATACAGTTTGTGATTTGGCGACAAAATTGTTGTTGACTGCATTTGTTACATATAATACCATGTTCAAAAAAGGTTTCGAAAAATTGTTTTTGCTGTTATGAAACTTGTATACAATGGCCTTATTTTAAGTTATGTGTATATTACACCCGCAACATGTATGCTTCATTTCTATAGAATTAATTCTCGTGTTACTGGTTATGTACAGGCACCTACATCAGTTTGACGGCAGTTGTCCCTTGGATGTATTTAATAAATGTAAACACATGAATAGAAAGTAATTCAAGAGTATGGACAGTCATAGGATTGCACACAATAAGCGATACATTATTTATTTTTGATACATGTAAAATTATATACTAGTAGACTAAATAGTTAAAATGAACCAGAAAGACTCTATTAATTAAGCAAACATCCGAAAAAGTATGATAGAAACTTGAAAATTTAATATAACAACACAAAAAATGCATAAGTTCTGAGCGAGGTTCGAACCCTTTCTTCAAAAATCAGCACTTTTTTAGTAGTTCTGTGCTCTACTGGTGGAGCTACGGCGATGCATATCAGTAAGTTCGTTATTAAGAAGCTATATCTGTACAATTTATCGATGTTACAGTTTTTTCTTTAAAAAGTTGTTTTTTATGTTACTAGGACACACTAAACCAATTTCATTTTTGAAGGAAAAAGTAGTATGAATAACGACAGTCATAAAAAGCATAACTTTGTTTGGGTTTGAAGTGTCCTTCTTGGGGGATTCCCTGTTTTTTCCACATAAAAACACCCGAAAATTCGGATATTGGACTCTCATCCTTTTTGAGGGTTAAATTAACTATTGATCACACATATCATACTATATGTAAATCGAGATATTGATCAAATAACAGATATATTCCTGTATTGCAATGAATCACAGTTTATGGACAGTCATACTCAGAAAATTTATGTCATTGTGACAAATGGTTGGCACATTCAACAAGACCTACCGTTATTTTGATGATATTTTTATGTTAAATAATCAAAAGTTGTCTTTGACAATACTGAGCTACCTCTTATTTGTTATATTTACAAGAAATCTACCCGGAAATTTGTGTTTAATTATAGTCAATTGTGTAAAGATGTTAATATCAGTGAAAATCCACCTATTTCATGTAATTGCAGTAATTCCGAATAAGATTATGGACCCATTTCACATGTTATAACAGGAGATCTTAACATCGTTCAAGACCGAGAGTTAAAATCATTCCTCAGTAAAGGACCTAAATATCGCGTCCCCCGTCAATTATTAATTGGAATGAGTGTCGTAATATCATCCACGACTCACTCCATACTTACTGTATGAAATGGATAAAGCGGGAAAAAGCTGACAAAAAATCTTTGGAATCTTTTTTTAATTCAGTAATGAAGATAGTTGATATACGTATTCAACATTTTAAAGAACATTTTACTATTAACAATAACCACAATGAACCTATTTCTCGTATCAAACATAAACTAAAAGAACTAGCCAAGGAATTTTTCAGAAAACGAAATCTGTAACAAACATAAACTTTTAGCCACCGCTTTACAAGCAGAGCCAAATACAATGAAAGTCCCATCTATGTATTGGCTTCCGAAGCTACACAAAACCCCTTACAAATATAAATTTATTTCGTCTTCAAGCCATTGTTTAACTACTAAATTGTCTATTCTTCTTAACAGCACACTTGGTACAATTAAAAACCTTATAATAAATTGTTCAAATAAGGCCCTCGAAAACAGTGGAATAAATTACTTTTGGAGTATCAAGAACTCGTTGGAAGTACTTGATAAATTGCATGCTTATATTGGTGATTTTGAATCTGTTCAAAGTTTTGATTTTTCTACCCTGTATACCACATTGCCTCACATTCTCATTAAGAAAAAAATCACACACCTAAATAAATGGGCATTCAAAAAATCAGAATGTGAATATATATGTTCAAACTCTTTTAGGTCATTTTTCAGTAGCAATAAACAAAAAAACTATGGTACAAACTAGTCAAAACATTCACTAAATTTTATCATCGGTATAAAGACATCATTCGTAAATATAGCTCAACATGCAGACTTCTTATACGTTCAGGTATTTCACATCCAATATTTTATGGAAGTATTCTTTATAAAGCACAAAGGTGTCAGTATTCACCTCAGAAACTTACAAAACCTTTGCATAGACTTATTAAGAAGGGATACAATTACGATACTGTTGTCAAGTCATTAACAATTGCATATTTTTGGCGTTAATATTGAGTCACTGACAAGGTCTTTGCGTCTGAACTAAACACATTTATTCTAAAAACAGTTGTTTTCATGACACGGGTTATGTTCTTCTCATATATGTTTTGATGCTATGATACTAAAACCCTAAAGGGAAGGATTGTGCCTGATGTTCATATGATGAAATCATAATCTTTCAGTCAGTTTAATTGAAGTCTGGAGCTGGCATGTCAGTTAACTGCTAGTAGTCTGTTGTTATTTATGTATTATTGTCATTTTGTTTATTTTCTTTGGTTATATCTTCTGACATCAGACTCGGACTTCTCTTGAACTTAATTTTAATCTGCGTATTGTTATGCGTTTACTTTTCTACATTGGTTAGAGGTATAGGGGGAGGGTTGAGATCTCACAAACATGTTTAACCCCGCCGCATTTTTGCGCCTGTCCCAAGTCAGGAGCCTCTGTCCTTTGTTAGTCTTGTACTATTTTAATTTTAGTTTCTTGTGTACAATTTGGAAATTAGTATGGCGTTCATTATCACTGAACTAGTATATATTTGTTTAGGGGCCAGCTGAAGGACGCCTCCGGGTGCAGGAATTTCTCGCTAAATTGAAAACCTGTTGGTGACCTTCTGCTGTTGTTTTTTATTTGGTCGGGTTGTTGTCTCTTTGACACATTCCCCATTTCCATTCTCAATTTTAAATATACCGCCGATATTTATCCAAAAGGAACTTACTTTTAATACATCTAATGAAAATAGCCGAACTGGTCCATTTTTAGTTTTAGATATTTCAATTTCTAAATGGAAAATCAATCATAAAAATTTATGACAAAAGAGACGAACTTTCACTCCCTACTCTTCATTTTCTTTTTCAAAACAGCGATGTTCCTTTATCTCCACCTTATACAGCGTTTATTTATCCCAACTCGTGTGTTATGCCAGTGTTTGTATTAATTTCACAGAATGTTTCAAACGTAATCACTGCAACACTAGTAAATTATGAAGTCAGGGATTCCGCTACCATAAATAACTGGGTTGAGTTCAATATCGTAGCAGCAACGTAGCCACTACGTAGCTGCTATCAATATTTATGTAGTAGCTAGTCAAAAGCTACACGTTCAATAGTACTACGTAGCAGCTACGATATTGAACGTGGCCCTGTTAACATTATTTTTAAATTACTTCGAATTCATAGATACAGAGATTTGATTCAAGGAATAACTGTAATAGTTTTTCTGTCTAAGAAGAAATAATATAATAAATTTGAATAACCCATGTAGCGATTTATTTTAATTTTAAAAGGATGACTTTGGCAATCATATTTTACTTTTTATACATTGTGTCTTGGATGGAGAGTATTCTCATTGACACTCATATCAATCTTCTTATCTATTTATACTTATTTTCATGAAACGAGCGTCTGGCGCACCAAATTTAAAACTTGCTTTCTTAAATGAGTTTTTACAACCCCTGATTAAATGCCACTCCTAGTGAACATATGCATATGCATAGGTTGCCTAAGCTTTATTTTGCAAACCATTTGTAAATTTTCATTTTAAAATGCTCTTCAACCTTTTATTTTGTTTTTCCAGCCAACGGCTTTATTCAATCATCATTAATGTACCTGATGTAGACAAACACATACATCTGGCGTTACAAATTACATACCTTGTTTCTTTGATAAGTTTTGACAGGATTCCGTTTATGAAAATTATAAATTTAGTTTCATGGTTGGACAGAATCTTCAAAGTCTTCTGAACTTTTTTTATTCAAATCTTTCTCTTAAAGGTAATGAAAGGAAATGTCATATGACGAGTATACATTTATATATAAAGATATGGCCATGGAATAAGAACAAATAATGTTTATTAAAACGCCCGAAATCGATTAAAATTATTAGTTAAAACCACTTTTGCTATTTGTAGATTCGCACAATGTCCATATGGAGTTATGGAAAGAAGAGGAAGCTATGTTCGTTGAGACACATGTTGTAGAAGATATTTCACTGATCCTTGAATCAAAACATAGTGTATTAATAATAGGTGAACCTGGTATTGGTAAGAGTGTGTTGATGCGTCATATCGCGTCAAAACTTCATTCATTAACGAATTATATCATAATTCCATGTTCAGCAATTAAAGATATAACCGATCATTATAAAGATGATATGAATCAGATGTTTGTTCTTGATGATATGTGTGGACGATTTAAAGCTAGTTTTGATGAGACTGAATATTTGCGAAAAAATGTAGAAACTTTCAAAATGATGCTGAAAAAGGGGAAGACAAAAATAGCAGCAACATGTCGGTTAGATATTTACAGTGATGAAAATGTCCGTGTGTCATGTACATTTTTCACATCAAATATCATTAATTTGTCTGAGGAATATTCAAAAGAGAACAGGCTATTAATCTGTGCCAAGTATTTGACCGAAAATAATATCAAGCAGTTGAAAGATGAGAATATAGAGTTTACACCTTTTATGTGTTATCTTTATTCCAAAAATGAAAATTTCAAACTGACTGATTTTTTACATTGTCCTTACAAAACTTACCAAGAGGAATGGAATCAGTTAAAATCAATTGATTCATACAAATATTGCGCACTTTTTCTGTGTGTTCTTCACAATGGCATTGTTAAGGAGTCCTTATTTGATATCTTTAGTGACAATATAAGTAGAAAAAGTGTTTTATTGGAAAACAGTTTTGAAATCTGTGGATTAGAACGTGGTACATCAAGATGTAAAATGGAAATGGTCTTTGAAAGCATTATTGGAACCTACGTACGAAAAACAAGTAATGGATATAGGGTGATACATGATCAAATGTTTGATTTCATGTGTGGTTATTTCGGCAGCGATCCAAAATTTGTCAGATGTATATTGCGGAATGCATGCATTCACGTTTTAAATGAACGCACACAGCTAGAATCGATCAATGAAAAACCTCAAACATTTTCTATATTCATACCACGTAAGCATGACCAGGAATACTTTGGAAGGATACAAAATGAATTACAGCTTGGAAACCAGAAAGAATGTTTTCGCAATCCACAGATGAATCATGACAAATACCGGGCTTCGTTTATCAAAGTCTTAAAGTCAATGGACGACAAGTTTCTTTTTGAAGAAATACATCCTGGAACCATTTCAAAAAGATACAAAGAAAGTTATTTCAAATTTCTTATACTATCATGTAGCCGAGGATATTATGATATAGTTCAATTCTATATATTCAAAGATGCTGATTTAGAAAACATAGCTTCAATCAAAACACCTCTGACAGCTGCTTGTGGAGAAGGACATGAGAACATAGTTCAGTTACTTATAGACAAAGGATGTGATGTTGACAAGGCTGATGGTAAGGGACAAACACCTCTGACAGCTGCTTGTATTGGCGGAAATGAGAAGGTAGTGCAGCTACTTATAGACAAACGATGCAATGTTAAAAAGGCAGCTGGTAATGGACAGACACCTCTGACAGCTGCTTGTGAGGGAGCAAATGAGATAATAGTGCAGCTACTTATAGACAAAGGATGTAATTTTGAAAAGGCAGATGGTAAAGGACAGACACCTTTGACAGCTGCTTGTGAGCATGGAAATGCGAAGATAGTACAGTTACTTATAGACAAAGGATGCAATATATATAAGGCTGATGTTAAGGGACATACTCCTCTGACAGTAGCTTGTCTGAATGGAAATGTGAATATAGTGCAGTTACTTATATACAAAGGATGTTATGTTAACCAGGCTGATGGTTTGGGACAGACTCCTCTCAGAGTTGCTTGTCTTAACGGACACGAGAAGGTAGTGCAGTTACTTATAGCCAAAGGATGTAATATAAACCAGGTTGATGGTAATAGCAAAACACCTCTGACAGCTGCTTGTAAAGGAGGACATGAGAGGATAGTGCAGATACTTATAGATAAAGGATGTAATGTAAATCCCGTTAATGTTATGGAACAGACACCTTTGCAAGCTGCTTGTATTGGACGAAATGAGAAGATAGTGAAGTTACTTATAGATAAAGGTTGTAATGTCAACCAATATCATTTATTCGAGAAGACAGCTCTGACAGCTGCATGTATGTTTGAAAATGAGAAGATAGTACAGTTACTTATAGAGTACGGATGTAACGTAAATCAGAATGATGGTATGCAACAGACACCTTTGATAGCTGCTTGTTCAGGAGGACGCGAGAAGACAGTGCGGTTGCTTATAGACAAAGGATGTAAGTTAAATCAGGGAAATGGTAAGGGGCAGACACCTCTGACAGCTGCTTGTGAGGGGGGACATGACACGACGGTGCAGTTACTTATAGACAAAGGATGTAATGTAAACCAAGCTGATGGTATGGGCTACACACCTCTGACAGCTGCTTGTGAGGAAGGAACTGAGGACATAGTGCAGTTCCTTATAGACAAAGGATGCAATGTTAAACACGTCGATGGTATGAGAAAGACACCTCTGACAGCTGCTTGTGAGGGAGGAAATGAGAAGATAGTGCAATTACTTATCGACAAAGGATGCAATGTAAACCACGTTGATGGTATGGAAAATACACCCCTGACAGCTGCTTGTGAGGAAGGAAATGAGAAGATAGTGCAGTTACTTATAGACAAAGGATGCAATGTTCAACACGTCGATGGTATGAGAAAGACACCTCTGACAGCTGCTTGTGAGGGAGGATATGAGAAGATAGTGCAGTTTCTTATAGACAAAGGATGTAATGTTAACCAGGCTGATGGTAAGGGACAGACACCTATGACAGTTGCTTGTGGGGAAGGAAATGAGAAGATAGTGCAGTTACTTATAGACAAAGGATGCAATGTTAAACACGTCGATGGTATGAGAAAGACACCTCTGACAGCTGCTTGTGAGGGAGGATATGAGAAGATAGTGCAGTTTCTTATAGGCAAAGGATGTAATGTTAACCAGGTTGATGGTAAGGGACAGACACCTATGACAGTTGCTTGTGAGGAAGGAAATGAGAAGATAGTGCAGCTACTGACAGACAAAAGGTGTAATATTAATCAGGTTGATGGTAAGGGACAGACACCTATGACAGTTGCTTGTGAAGAAGGAAATGAGAAGATAGTGCAGATACTTATAGAAAAAGGGTGTAATGTTAACCAGGCTAATGGTAAGGGAGAAACACCTATGATGGCTGCTTGTGAGGAAGGAAATGAGAAGATAGTGCAGTTACTTAAAGACAAAGGGTGTAATGTCAACCACGTTAATGAAACGAGACAGACATCTCTGGCAGCTGACATCTGTGAGAGAAGAAATAAGAAGTTAGCGAAGTCACTTTTCGGCAAAAGATGGGATGTAAATCAGCCTGATCCTTCTGGACATACACCTCTGATAACTGCGTGTATGCTTGGAGATAAAAAGCAAATGAAGGTGCTTATAAAGAAAGGATGTAATATAAACCAGGTTGATGAAATGGGATGGTCAGCTTTGTTAGCTGCTTGTGATAATGGAAACGAGAAGATAGTAAAATTACTTATAGACAAAGGATGTGACATTAACGAGTCTGGGGGTACGAGAGTGACACCAATTAGAGTTGCGCGTTGGAGAGGACATATGAATATCATACAATTACTTAAAGACAAAGGATGTTCACCAGACTGATAGTTCTGAACATTAACCTCGTACAGTGAGAGAGAGAGTGAGAGAGAGAAAAAAAGAAAAAGTACTGTTTCATAGAAACAGAGAATGTGCTGTCATTTAGATATATCGAAGTCAAATCCTTTCCAGCACCCCAACTCCATAGATCACGAGGTGTTTCGAACATTTATTTAGACTTATTGGAATAATTCAATTGATCATGACCACGTTGATCACCAGGACTCACACCATTGTTTGGTAACACTTTTAAATCTTCTAAATACTACAATTTGTATTTAGAGCTCGACATCTTGTGATCTATTTGACTAACATTTCTTTTCCATCCATGTTTATCAATTCAAAACATAGCATATAATATAATTTAAGAATGCAATATGTTAACAATCAATAGTTGCTGACATTACTATTTTTCATAGTAATTATACCTACGGTAGAAGAACATTAGATTTGAAAATGGAAATGGGGAATGTGTAAGAGAGACCACAACCAAACCACAGAACGGACAACAGCAGAAGGTCAACAACAGGTCTTGAATGCAGCGAAAAATTCCCACACCCACAGGCGTCCTTCAGCTGGCCACTAAACATATATATATACTAGTTCACTGATAGTGATATGATGGTACATTTATAAATAAAGTTAAACGATATTTTGTTAACTGGGCTGTACAATGAGTGAGACCTTGAACAGCTACTGGAAGGGAAAAGGAATTAGATTTTGTACTAAAAGTTCTTGAAAGACAAAATTTATTTTGTTTTCTTGATCGATTGATAAAATATGCATTTTTACCCAGGGTTGTAATTAGTGGGGTATAAGATTTCTTACCATGAAATAAAAATCCTCTAATTTTGGTCCATCTTTTTTTTAACCTCGAATGTCGTAAGTTGAGTTTTAGATAATATGTAATTCTAAGAAATCTATATAGTATAATTTACTAATCTATCTTTCAAAAGAAACCTTACATTTACCCTTTTCAAATAACACAAAAAAATCAATACATGAAAGCTGTTTGTTAGAGATATGAGAAGTTGGAAAATTAACTTATGGACATCCAAAGTAATATTAAAAATGCTTATTTCCATTCTCAATTTTCTTATATTATGAGATGAAACACATACTTTTATTGGTTATAACTACACATTATAAGTTGCACTTATGCAAAATAGGCAATGCGTTTTCCAATTTGAACTCATATTACGGTTAACACTGCTGATCTTCAAACTTATGCCGTGTTGATTTAAAAAAAAATTTTTGATTGTGCTGTTTTGATGAAAAGATGACAACCTAATAAAGGAAGTATTTCTTATGTTTCCGTGCAAGGGAAAGGGTCAACTGAAACATGTAACTGTCATACGATGGAACAAAGCGTACTAGGTTACTGGTTCGAAAATAAAAGGATGATTAAATCATCACGTTTATCATAGCTTTTAATTTAAAAGACGTCCATTGTGTCAATATTGTTGAATGCTGTATTGATATCTTCACTAGAAGAAATTTCCGTTTACCTAACATGTGTTAAATTTTGTAATATTCTATCTTTGTATCTTGCTATGGATGCTGTGATCAGGAAATGCGATAGTGTACAATACATATATTTGTAATTTTGTAATTTTTCTATTTGTTGTTCTTTGTCTATAATATTGCGTGCATTTCTTTTTAACACGAACGATGCAAACGGCCAAGCGCTCCTATATTTTGATAATTTTTTCCTAACATATGCTTGCAAAGTTTACATAAACTTTGACAAATTACACACTTGCTAAACATGCATCTACAATTTGTCGTTCATCATTTGTTAGTACAAACGCTACATTTGTTTCCAATTTAAACCTGATTACACGATGTATGTGTTTCTACTTTTGTAATAAGTATGTTTACAAGCAACATGTGCATGTTTAATTGAAATTTCAAACAGGGTCAGTAAACACGGGTTAAACGATGCATTTTTTTTTTACTTTTGAAGCGTTAAGAAAACGATAACAAACGCTACACAACGTTCGCATAATTTTGGTTTGAAGGAAATGCACACAATATATTGATGATACTAACCATACGATTATATCCAAAAGAAGTATTTGATTTATTCCTAACGATATACTATGATATTGATCTTCTGTATTTTCTGTTGTGTTGTTATTTGTGTGCTTATTTTCGTTTTAACTATTCAATAATATTGGACAACTTTTCAGTATATGTCATATCCTATCCTCTTTATATACATGTACTACACGATAATGCTATATATGTTTTGATTGAGTATTTAAACACTTTAAAACTGATTCTTACTGTTACTACAACTTCAATTGTACTGTTTAATAATTCATATATCTATCTTTTGAAACAACAATGTACTATCTGTTATTGATGATTTGTATTATTTTGTTCAGTAACATTTTCGTATTTGGTCAAATATGAAATGTATTCCAATTCTAGTTAATTAAATGGCAACATGTAAACTAAATCAATGTAATTGCTGATTACGCCTTTTAATAGTATAGCACAAGTGAACGCATATTCATTTCACATGCATTGTACTGTATTGATATATTTTCATAATATGTACATACGGACCTTTCGTTGTAAAACATTCAAAAAGTATAAGGATATAATTTGTGTTTATTATATTATGTATATTAAGCATTTAAAGTAACATTGTTTATAGTCTTAAGTCTCCCAAATTATGATTCCATACGCTTAAACTAGGAACCATAATTGAATATAAGATATCTACAATGTCACAATGCCAACTAACGTTACTGTATTCTTTGTAATCAAATCATTGACAAATTGTTTCATACACAGCTACTTTTGCATAGGTACTATTTCTGTACTAAAAAAGTGCAGTACTGGAAATTTACCTTTAATATTTAGTACTATTTCTTTACTTGAAAACTATTGTAGTATTTGGGTATTTGTAATTTACAGTACTTGATTTGTACTAAATATTTTGGTACAGAAATAATACAATATACCATGTTTGAACATCATAACTTTAAGAGATTTGAAATAGAAAAACTTTCAAAAAAATGCAGAAAATGTAACGGTAGTAACCACAAATCTGTAGTACCTAAACTTCAAGTACAAATAAAGTACTGTAAAATACAGGTACCTCAATATTACAATAATAACAAAGAGTAACAAAATAGTACTGAATTTTAGAAGTAGATTTCCAGTACTACTAATTTTTTGTACAGAAATAGTACCTATGCAAAAAGTAGCTGTGTACCTCGTTAGGATATAATCGATAAGCATGCATTTTGATTACTGTTTTCATTATTTATTTCTAGTTACAAAGCAGTTTATATATTGTACAGATCTTATTTAGTTGCTTTTTTACTAACATGTTTTCTTTTTTAATCATTGAGCATCGTTCATTGCATTTCTAAAATATATATTAAAAATAGTTGATTAAAAAGTCTTTCATTTTCATCTTTTTTCAACAAGAATTTTTATTTTTTCAAGCTTAACTTATTCAATTTTATTCCTTTTTATGCGCTCTGATGTTTTTTTCTAGTTGTTTTAATCACATCTCAAAAGATGCCCATAGCTATTATTTTATAGAGTAAATAATTGTTCACAATCAATCCTAGAAAGTGCGAGGTATGTAAAACAGTTATTTATATTTGTCACTAACCTCACAATGCAATGCAGTTCAAATAATTCTTTACCGAGTTGTTGTTATTGTATGAAAGTAAAATTATTATGTCTAAAAATGAAACAAATGATGTCATATCTGTATTTTTTTTCATCTCTTGTTTAGGATAATATATTATTTGGACACAATCAAAAAGTTTGGATAGTGAAAGGAAAGAACATTGTCAATATACTTGGATATTAAATTAAATGATCATTTTGTTTTTGTTTTGTGTTTTACTATTTTTTTGAAAAATTTCGATACATATGAAAATATGAGAGGTTGGCAAGATGTTGCACACAATTGGTTCCCATAGGTAAGTTGACGATCTGCTGAAATATTCTAAATCAATATTCAACAAACATAGTATCATCTTGAAGGTCCAGCATACTGGTTAGATATAAGAAGATTTGGTATGAGTGCCAATGAGACAACTCTACCATCTAAGTCACAATTTGTGAAAGTATTAAATTAATGTAGTAAATTGTTATAGGTCAAAGTACGGTCATGAACACGTAACCTTTGCTCACACCGAACAGCAAGCTATAAAGGGACCTTGTTTTTATGCACAGGAATTTGATAGTATTTATTATAGACAGTGATAGAGATTAACACATATGCAGAATTTTTTTTCGAGTTTTCAAGCATCCACATATGCCTCCAAGCCACTATCCTTTAAATAGTATTGCTCATTTTCTTCAAAACAATCCATTTCGTATTATCGTCCAATGACTTTGACAGGTAAGAGAAAATTGAAAGCGTAACCCCTTACATGAAACCTGTTGTAACGGCACAACACAAGAGTAAGCTGTGCAAAACAATAAACGAACAACAAATATGAGAAACAACAAAAACGACAACCGACTCGTTACCGTCTCCGGACTTTGCATATGTGCAAAAATAAATTGGCCTGGTTCAACATGTTTGAAGTCCCTTAGCCTGGGATAGTGGTGTAACAGTACAAATTAATAATAAAACAAACTATAAAAATCAGTTGACATGTTTGACGCATTAGATCGATATAAATCAGAAAAAGCATATACCCAAAACACGGACCAAACGTGCAATGGTATCTTTACATTCCTCAAGACAAAATTAGACACAAAGATTAGATCTGAGATTATTCGTTCTTACTGTAAGTTGTTTCAAAGCTAATAGAGGTTCAGCTAAACTTCCAAACTTATGAAAGTATTTTTTCAGTCACGAAATCATTGACTTAGAAATTTATCAGTAACACATAGATATTTAAAGTAGTCACTTCATACACATGCATAGCGAACGAGATTAGATATATAAACCCAATAAGATGATACCGAAAAAACATCAACGTCAAATAAAGAAAAAGAATTTGAAAAAAAACTCGTGTATTTTGTCGTACGGTCTTGTGTATTAAATCTAAATCTATGAAAGGATAGTTATTGTTGTCAGTATTTGATTTATCTAGTTAACTTTACTTTGGGCAAATGTTAGCAATATATAACGGACTACCTAGTGTTTCAGAGAACAAAATATCGTCACCATAACGGAAAGGGTTGTTGAAATTAAGGTACCCAATACATAATAATTACATTAGATGTATGTTTCATTATAATACGTTATTCTGTTTGGCTAACTGCACATCACATGTTATTCCGTAAGCAATTGCATTAGACAATAACATTTATCATTTATGATGACACGAGGTCCCACAATAAAGTGCCTAGCAGGTGAATTAAATAAAGCTTGATAAAAATCGTGTTTTCATGATCCTAGCTAAAGAATGTTATTATAATTAAGTATTGAATGCTTCTTTTTGTAACTTTATAGGGTTGTAAAAGCGTTGACCGTGCGTACATTTTTAGAAATGAAGCGCTTCCACGCTCCATACAAAATGTACTTCGGTCAACGCTTTTACACCCCAATAGATTTACAAAAGAAGCATTCAATTCTTAAGTGGAGACTATTCATATAGACTTCTGTTTAGTATATTCGTCTAACAATCACCATATTGCTGACTGCTATGTCGATCGGAACGAACAAAAAACAAACGCTTTACTAGTAAATGAACTTTGTTTTAAATCTTAGAAATGGACGTTTTACTTCCTTTTGTAGTCAGTTCTAAATTATGTTTCAAAAACTGATAAGCCAATATAATTACATTAGATGTATGTTTCATTATAATACTTTATTTTGATTAGCTAACTGCACATCACGTGTTATTCCATAAGCAATTGCATCACTCAATAAAACTTTTCACTCGTAATAACACGTGATCCCACAATAAAGTGCACAGGTGAATAAAATACAAAAATTATAAAAATCGTGTTTTCAAGATCATAGCTAAAAAATATAACTATAAGTATTGAATGCTTCTTTTTGTAACTTTATAGGGTTGTAAAAGCGTTGACCGTGCGCACATCTTTATTATGAAGCGCTTCCAAAATGTTCTTCGGGCAACGCTTTTACACCCCAATAAATTTACAAAAAGAAGCATTCAATTCTTAAATAAAAAATAAGCAGACATTTTTTTAATATAGTTAAATAATCTCATGTCAGATTTCTCCCGTTTACAAGAATTGTTAGAATAAAACGTAAGAGTACCTTTAATTAAATGTTTGCACCTGTCCTAAGTCAGGAATCTGATGTACAGTAGTTGTCGTTTGTTTATGTAATATATTCGTGTTTCTCGTTTCTCGTTTTGTTTATATAGATTAGACCGTTGGTTTTCCCGTTTGAATGGTTTTACACTAGTAATTTTGGGGCCCTTTATAGCTTGTTGTTCGGTGTGAGCCAAGGCTCCGTGTTGAAGGCCGTACTTTAACCTATAATGGTTTAATTTTTAAATTGTTATTTGGATGGAGAGTTGTCTCATTGGCACTCACACCACATCTTCCTATATCTATGAACATTCTGTTTCTAATTAATTTTTGAAGGGGGCGGTATTTTGGTCCTATTTCAGAAAAGTTGTTAACACTGGGTACTGAACGATGTTGATGTCCCCTGTAATAACATGGTCACAGTAAACATATCTTAACTTCGATGTTTCACAGTCTCATAGTGGAGGAATACTATTTTCTATACTTGCGTCTAATGTACATGGCGTATAATAAAGACATAAATTCTATTTGGTTTTTTTACGCAAATTAGAGTTTATCTAGGTGACTCTGTCTATGTAACGATGGAATATCTCAATTTGATACACGGATGATGTTCCAAATCTTATATTAACTACTCGTGATTTTACCCGTGTTGAATATAATGTTTTATCAAAAAACTACAACAATCAATGGAGGTATCAAGTTTTTATTTAAATGGTAAAGTATTAGTTATGTGTTACATATAGTTAAAGACAGACGACATATACCAAAAAGACATTCAAACTCATAAGTCGAACATACTGTGACATGTCAAGCAATGAAATAGATACACAACAGAAAAAAACCCACAACAATCTAAAACAAACAACCCCACAAAATTACGAGGATGATCTCTCAAGTTCCCCGGAATGGATAGGCAGTCTCTACTTCACTTTCATATTACAGAATTTGATAGGATTAAGAATGGGAATAGAGAATGTGTCGAAGACAACAACCCGACTGAAGAGCACAAAACAGCCGACGGCCACGAATGGGTCTACAACATAGCGAGAAAATGGGACTCGGACTTCTTTTACATTGATGTTAACTGTGCGTATTGGTGTGTGTTTGTTTATCTACAACATTGGCTTGAGGTGTAAAGGGGGGGGGGGGGGTGAATTAATTTAACACGCAACATGTTTATCCCCGACGCATTTTAGGAAACATCGATTCAGTTGGCAACTGTGACAAAAAAAATATATAAATGTGAACAGTGAACAGATGCGGGTTACAATTTTGGCGCTTATATGTGCATTTCTTGTTGGGTTCGAGTTGGAGTAGATTGTATGGGGTAAATAGGGAAAACACAATGGCATTTACATGATGTCATAGACCTATGTCTATGTAACCTTGGAATATCTCAATTTGATACACGGATGCTGTTCCAAATTTTATATTAACTACTCGTGTTGAATATAATGTTTTATCAAAGAGTATTTCCAATGTGGTAAGCCATTAAACACCTGAACATTAATAGTCATATAATTAAAAAATATGTTGATTCATAACAATTTTTATTGTAAATAATTCGAAAAGATGCGTCTACAAATGCTCTTTTCAGTATGGAACCCCATTATTAAAGAAAACAATTTTGTCATATCTAACTGAATAATTACCTAAATTAGATTTTTTTTTTAAATCCTTTTTTTTATGAATATATTAGAAATTACTTAGATCTATTAAAACCGTTATTGTCTTGTTACGGAATTTATAGCTTTTTGGTCATATTTCAATAAGGCATACGTGTGTCATAATCTCATACTATGACACTGTACTCAGAGGAAAATAAAATCGGAAAATCCATAATCACATGGCAATATTGACCTGCAACAATATCATATCATAACCATGATACCTTATAGAACTGAATATTTCTTTTAAAATATAGATTGTTTTATCTGGAAGCAGCAAGGTATACACAATTATCTGACAAAATGATTGACAAAATGAACAGGCGTTGTTCAAATAAAATTATAATCTCAGCCTGATCGAATCCAATGTTGTTTGGAAACGGATTTAATTGGATTAAGTTTGTTACGATAAACAATATATTAAGAAATACGGAAATATAACTCAAAGAATGGACAATCTTGTGGTAAGCATTTAAATTTTTTTTTTCTGATTAACGTGTTTAATGATTTGTTAATTGTAAATTTTCAAAATATACATTTTAATTCTTTGTAAATGCCAAAAGTCCTAACCTGTATTGTTAGGTTCTTTATCAGACAAGTACTTAAAGATTTTTATTTACAATGGAAAAGACATGATATTTTATATTAATTTATGACAAATTATTTCTGCTTGCACTTGACATTAATCCCTACTAGCAATAGACCACTTTTGAGTCCATCCGTCACCGGAAAAAACTCGTCAATTATTTGCGCCTTTATGACGTCATTTACCAGATAGAGGGGGTCGCCTGTATCCCTGCACTATTTACGTTCATCAAGCGTCTTAGTGGTCGTAATTGTGCAGGATAAACTAGAAATAATGGTTGTTCTGTAGGTACTAAATGACAATTCCCTAATGACAGCAATGCTGATTGTCAATTTTGCGAATTCAATTTGCCGAATAATTCGTACAATATAGAAATATAGTTTTCCAACCACTCGCTCAACATTGGAATGGAAGTGCCGATGCCCCTAAACGCACAAATGACGTTCACTAAAACCAAAGTTTTTGACGGACATGCATCGAACATCGAAATATTCTAATCTCTCGCATATTGCAAAATCGCCATTCGCACATGACACACTACGTATTCATACTTGATAAAATACCTGCTTGCACATGAAATATTCATAACTTCCACATTACAAAATCCCTACTAGCACTTGGTGAAATCCCTATTTGCACTCTATAAAATCCCTGCGCGTACATGACAAAAATGCCCTACTGAATTGCTTTAACTGCACTTGACAAAATCACTAATCGTATTTAATGAAATGACTTCTGGCACAGGACAAAACCCTATTCCTACATGACGAAATCCCTACTCATAAAAGAAAATCCCTATCGTACATGACAGAATCTATATTCAATCATTACAAAATCCTTATACTCGCACACGAACAATTCAAAACTCGCACAAAAATCCCTTGAAGAACACATATACTGCATTACAAGCCATCACAGACCTAGATATCATACATGTAGAAATGTTTCAACAAGAAAACCAATGTCCTGTTTTATGTATAAAAAAATGATATACAACTACAAACAGCGAAAATAAAATCGTTATCAGGTGCACCAACTAATACACTTGAGAAAACGAACAGTACAAAGCATTTTTAATGTGAGGAGTGCATCTGGATTAATAAACAACGATGCAGAGTTTTAGAAAGAAATATACACACTTAACTTAATTTATTTAAAATAGTAAACGCTACATGTGAGTAAGTTGTTTTAGAGAATGATATTTTACAATTACTGTCTTTGATGAAGTAAATATGCAGTTTTATCATCAGTATAAGAAAATAATGCTTAAATGTAAATCAACATGCAATTTTAGTAATTTTAGTTTCTTGTGTCTAATTCGGAGTTAATAGATATAGGAAGATGTGGTGTGAGTGCAGACAACTCTCCATCCAAATAACAATTTAAAAAAAGAAAAGCATTATAGGTCAATGTAGGACTTCCATTATCATTGTACTAGTATACATACTTTTTAAGTGGCCAGCTAAAGGACGCCTCTGGGTACGGGAGTTTCTCGCTACATTGAAGACCCATTGGTGACCTTCGGCTGATGTCTACACTATGGTCAGGTTGTTGGCGCTTTGACACATTCCTCATTTTCTTTCTCAATTGTAGTTTTCTTGACTTTTGAAAAACTGATATTCACTGAGGCCAATGGCCGAAGTGAATATCAGTTTTTCAAAAGTCAATTAAACCACACATTTACCGAAACAAAAAACAGGAATCATTTCATTTTTTATATTCCGAGAGAAATGTATAGAATGGCAATTATTTACCAAGACCAATTGTACACCAAACGTGTTTTTACCAAAATTATGCATGTAAAAGTACGCGACGTTTTGCGCGGTGGATATCCCTTTTGCGCTAGTGGATATGCTTATTTATTTAAAATCACATAGAAAAAACTACTAAAATTTTATCATATGGAATAACATAGCTTATTCTTCGGAGAATTACCTATCAAATGCTTTTAAAAGCAATATTGTTGAGGCAACGTTAACTGCGATGTTTTAAGATGCCCTTTAGCAAATAAAATCCTAGTTTCCTCATTCAGACCTTAAACTGAATATAGGTCTTAAATCCCAAAATATACACATTTTTTTTATATAAATAAATAAAATAATGCATGCTATTGAAGAATCAATTACATTTGCAAACAAGCATATCATAGCTCAAATCCTTGAATCAAAAACTAATAATGTTATCAGTGTTTTCTATTTAAATCAACTATCCTCCTTAATCTAAGTATATAGTTTCTATCTGAAAGAAACTACTTTTTACATAGAGGATATCTTGACTCTTGGTAATTTAAATATTAGTTAACTAGGTTCCTACAAGGGAAAGATGCCGGTTTTAAGTCATTTGTTAAACATTCTATTCGGAGTATCTCCGACGTTAATTTAAAAAAGGATATACAAAGTTGTGATTGATGTCCAACATGAGTTCTCTATTGAAAACTTAATAAATGAATGAACTTATAACGGTGACCTATACTTATTAATGTATGTGTCATTTGGTCTTTTGTGGAGAATTGTCGCATTGGTAATTATACCACATCTTCTTTTTTATATTACATTATAAGTTAGTTCGTATTGATAGATAATTGGTGAAAAGTAAAATTCTTTCATTTTTTGATTTCTGAAAAAAGGAAAATCACAAATACCGAACTCCGAGTAACATTCAAAATGGAATGTTAGTAATCAAATTGCAAAACAAAAATCTAAAACGAATAGATAACAACTGTCATATTTCTGACTTGGTACAGGCATGCTCATCTGTAGAAAATGGTGGATTGAACCTGGTTTTTGATAGAGGGTTACTGCTCACAAGGAAGCTATTAAACCAAGAGTTCCAAATGGTGAAGTTGAAATCATCCCTTGTAAATTTTACGGACGCCATCACGAGTTGGTTGACCGTTATGGAATAACCGTTTCACAAATGATATCGGATATGTTCCTTACGTCGTAACTACAATCGCCTTCCCTTTCATGAATTTGACCTACCGATTTAGACTATTTACCGGATTTGTAATTACATAAGCAACACGACGGGTGCCGCATGTGGAGCAGGATCTGCTTACCCTTCCGGAGCACCCGAGATCACCCCTAGTTTTTGGTGGGGTTCGTGTTGTTTATTCTTTGGTTTTCTACGTTGTGTCATGTGTGCTATTGTTTTTCTGTTTGTCTTTTTCATTTTTAGCCATGGCGTTGTCAGTTTGTTTTAGATTCATAAGTTTGACTGTCACTTTGGTATCTTTCGCCCCTCTTTTATTGCTAGTTAAACCTTTCACTTGACGTATGACAGTCGCACAAAATCCATTATATTGACAACGATGTGGGAACAAAACAAACAGGCATATAGGAAAAAGTGTCAAAAAGAGGTATAGCAGTCAACATTGTGTTATAATCTTAATCGTTATAAAAACAAACAAATCTGCAACACAAAATTACAAAAAACATATCGACACAGCATATTAGCAAAAATGAAAGTCAATTGAAACATGTAATGAAACTTATACATGTAAAGAAATTCTGATTGCAACACGAGAACTGAGTTATCACCTATTCTACCATTCAATTCACATACACCTTACAATGACATTTGTCATGTCTAGAATATTCCGCTCTGACCACTTCCTGTCAATTCAAAGATAAATAATTAAGTCTGTGTTTGTTTTCAACTTGTTTTCTTCTTGTTAGTACTATCGTATTTTCAATTACTTTTCTCTTACTCTTTCTCTTTCTCAACTTTGTTGGAAAGTTGTCCTTCATTATTTTTTATAATCAGCACGAACCACACTAAAACCCCGGTACTTTCATATATCATGTTGCTCCTTTAAGTTGAAAATCTTTGCAATATCAAAAATGAGTAAAAAGGGAAATAATGACTACGACGAATGGAAAAAAGAGTGGTTATATGTGACAGGCATATTCAATAAAAGATGGACGAAAGAAACCAGAGGGACAGTCAAACTCATAAATCGAAAATAAAGTGACAACGCCATATCTAAAAATGAAAAATACAAACAGACAAACAATAGAACACATAGCACAACATAGAAAACTATAGAATTAGCAACTAGAACCCCACCAAAAACTGGGAATGAGCTCAGGTGCTCCGGAAGAGTAAGCAGATCATGTTTCACATGTGGCACCCGTCTTGTTGCTTATGTGTTAACAAATCCAGTAAATAATCTAATTCGGTAAGTCACATTCATGAAAGGGAAGGGTGTTGTAGTTACGACGTAAGGAACATATCCGATAACATTTTGAGAAACGGTTATTCCATAATCGTAAACCAATTCGTGAGAGTCAGTGAAATCTTGATGACATCCATCAAACATTTGAACGAAAACTTTAAATTAACCACCATTTTTTACATAAGGACATGTCGATACCAAGTGAAGAATATGATAGCTTTTACCCACAAATGATGTGTTTGAGCTCTTCATTTTGCTATTTGGTAAGGGATTTTCCATTTAGAGTTTTCCTCGGAATTCGTTTCGGTATTTTTGTTATATCGCTTTTTACCGATAAGAACGCATAAGGCTTCATTGTGAGCGGCTACCATCAATCAGGGAAATAATGATAGTGCAGCATACTATGGATAATTGTTTCAACAGGGTGGTTATACAAATACTCCATATGCAATTCCTGCTGGAATGCTTTGTGCCAAACATGTATTACCAGCACAGGTATACTTTTGATAAGTGAGTAAATACAACTCTTCTATTCTAAAAAAACATCATCGGCGTGTTGATTTTTTTTTTGCTGCAGACAGTTTTATACCTGATTTACAGCAGCACTATATGTTACCATTTAAACCTATCCCATTGTTACATTATTCCATAGAGCAATGGTTATTGTTTATTTACAGGTAACACTGTTTATTGCTTACAGCCTGATATGTACAGGTATGTGTTACAATTAGATATGGATCAAAATGATATAGGTACTGCACAATATCGGGTGGTATACAAACTATAATTGAACCAAAAAGGAAGAGAAGCGACACACAAAATGAGGTATTCTCGTTTAATACTCCTAGCATTTCAAAAATTAAATAGAGAAGAATCTAAAATGACATATAAAAGTTTACAAATAGAATGCATGCGATACACTAAACAAGTATAAGTTTAATAAACCTGCTATCTGTATAATATAATAACATATTGCTGTTGTAACAAAGTAATTATTCACATGTTGCTGTTTTATTTGACGTTGACATATTTTAATATTAAACATTAAGTAAATGACAAGTAATCAATTAAGCAGATAAGAACAGTGAGGTAGGATAATAAATAGGATTAAAATGTATTATATTAAAGATTCTGGAAAGACTTCATTGATACAATGATAAAAATATTTATTTAAGTTGAGGCCATGTTTAAATTTTGTAAATTAATAAAGAAGAGCCAAATCAGGGTATCAAACAGAAAGTGAGGGAATCGCAACTCCAATAGTTGAATAGAGAACAAAGTTAATCAAATTACTTGTAAACCCATATAATAGTAATTGGGTAATATTACTTTACAACTAATTCCAAGATAACGCAACGTCAAAATAGTAAACAAACAAACAAAAAAAACCTTAGGTCAACCAAGATGGTCACCTACCAAAATGTTGCCTTCCAACTGTTTTTTAAAAGGGACTTTTTAATATGACTTCATGTGTAATTTTCCTTTGGTTTCTTGTTATTTGATGTAGTTTGATTCTATTAAGTTTGAGTTTGGTGTTTTGTGTTTCAAACAAAATATCTTATAATACTCTTTGTGTTTTTGCACATGAACTCAAGTTAACTCCTATAATGTCGTTAGGGTTACTGTTTGCTATATGAAAAATGTAAAATCTCAAAAATACTGAACTCTGAGGAAAATTAAAAACGAAACGTTCCTAACAAATGGCAAAATCAAAAGTTCCAACACATCAAATGAATGAATAACAATTGTCATATTCCTGACTTGGTGCAGGTATTTTCTTTTTTAGAAAATGTTAGATTAAACCTGGTTTTAAAAATACCTAAACATCTCACTTGTAGGACAGTCGCATCAAATTCCTTTATATTGACAATGATGTGTGCACAAAACAAAACGACACGATAGGTAAAAATGTTACAAATAGGGGTACAATAGCAACACGTACCCAACTCAAAACTAGGGATGATCTCACCTGCTCCGCACATGACACCCGTCGTGTTGCTCATGGTATTACAAAATCGGTCATTAGTCTAATTTGTTTTGTTACATTCTCGAAAAGTGGACGGGATTGTAGCAACGACATAATGAACATATTCGATATCATCCGTGAAACGGATATTCCATAACAGTCAACCAACTCGTGATAGCGTCCGTAAATTTACAAAGTGGTGATTTCCAATTCACCAGTTTCAAAATAATATTCATAATTGTGAAACTAAAATCATCTCTTATTTTGTAATGTTTTGTTTTCATACACCCTCAAAGTCAATTTCTAGATTAAAGTTCATATCAAATGATTTACATCAAAAGCTGAAACAGATCAATCGAATGGATTATAACTGTCATATTCCTGACTTGGTATAGGCATTCTCTTATGCAGAAAATGGTGGATTGAACATATTTTTTTGGCTAGTTGAACTTCTCACTTGTATGAACGGGAATGTATCGATTAAGTCGTAAAGCGTTAAGCTTGCTTTTTTTGATTGCGAGTATTGTTAAATGCGATATTATGTCGTATTCCTGAACTTGTATCTTTTTAACTATTGTATGAAATATCAAGATGTGTGCGTGTTTTTCTTTTTGAACGGAATATACTGAGTGCCAATGAAAATGCAACACTTTTGTTTTTCCAAAAAATCTTATGATTTTATTTCAATTTATTGAAAATTACTTTCAAGACAATTGTCGACAACTTTACGGTTGAGTGATTTTTGTAACAAATGCGAAGTAAGGGTTGTTTTGAACGGACATAAACCGAGTTCACCGCTTTTCAACATACGCATCATTTTCACGATTTTGTCATTTTAAGCTTGGCTTGTGTCATGATTTGTTCCGCCCTTATTGTTAAGAATCTGCAATAAACATCTAAGTAAATGCCAGGACTATCTATTTTTTGATTGAGTTAAGTCTGCCAATTGATATTTTATCGTATGTTTTTCTATGTTGTGATGTTATGCTATTGTTTCAGAAAAAAGGAGAAGGTTTGGGCCCATTAAAACGTTTAATCCCGCTGCAAATGTTTGCACCTGTCCTAAGTCAGGAATCTGATGTACAGTAGTTGTCGTTTGTTTATGTAATATATACGTGTTTCTCGTTTCTCGTTTTGTTTATATAGATTAGACCGTTGGTTTTCCCGTTTGAATGGTTTTACACTAGTTATTTTGGGGCCCTTTATAGCTTGTTGTTCGGTGTGAGCCAAGGCTCCGTCTTGAAGGCCGTACTTTAACCTATAATGGTTTAATTTTTAAATTGTTATTTGGATGGAGAGTTGTCTCATTGGCACTCACACCAAATCTTCCTATATCTATCTGACAACCAGCGAAATGCAGTTTTGGGCATGATCCAATGAAGCCCTTCACAGCATACAATTACGAGAAGACTGAAGTTGTAGCCTCCACAATAACCCAAATCATCCACAAAATCAACCAAAATGGATCATTTAATGATAAACCACATCCCGGGTTACAAAAAGCAAGACACGCTGAGCAAGACCGATACATTTGGTCTTTAACATATTCGATATCGTTTCTGATGCTGTCCAGAGGTCACGAGAGTTCAATAGTTTTCACGGTAGAACCTTTGGAGCAATTAAAGTAAAGCAACATTTGCGCAGAAATTGTTAAAGAGCACCACAGTCTTTCCGTAGTGACATCTAAACGGCCGTCTGGCGTAAACATCGAATTAGGTAGACCAAAGATCATTTATTATTAACCAAAAACCGTCAGTGGTAGTTTTATAGACATTTGGCATCCACCTTGGTCAATAGTCATGCTTTTCGACGGATTTAACCCGATCGAGCAAAATTTGACATGGTTGAGACGACGAAAACAACCACCAATATCATAAAGTTAGCTCGAGTTGCTTTGCGGGACAAGTGGAACAACATTCCTCGGGATCACATTAAACGTCTGGGATGATCAATTCCACAGCTCTGTCGAAATCGCGCTGCACCACAGGGTTGTGACATAAAATGTTAGGGCTGTGATTTGATGATTCGACATTGAATTTTTCATTTACCAATTTTGCCCGAAAAAATTACAATAACATATTTTTGTGTGCTATCGATCTATTGCTAAAATTGTTAATTTTCAAGAACAATTTGTTTTAAAAGATTATTATTTCTAATATAAATTTTATTTTTGTAAAAACCAAGTGTTGCGTAATTATTGGCACTCAGTTTACATTTCTTATTAATGGTAATGAATTTATCATTTCAGCATCCTCTAGAAATCTTGGCGCATGCTATCAAGGATGGACTTGGCTTTCTGATCTTTGCTACATAGTAGAACATACTCCTTTGTCTTGGGAAGATGCAAGGGAACGTTGTATTGCCATTGAAGGACATCTTGTACAGTTTGAAGACATACCTCAGCAAACAGAGGTTCAGAAGATTTTGTTTTCTAATATGAATGATGACGTGTGGATCGGTTTGAAAGCAAATGTAAGACAACATCATTTTAAAATAGCTGTGTATATCATTACTATGATTCGAGAACATTTTGTATTTCATTATTTACAGATAGACTGGCACATCAAAGGCTTCGGTATTTTAATGGGAAGAATATTTAGAAAAAGTATTTAGAAAATATGATTTTAGAAATTCTGTATTGTTACAGACTACTGATGTTGTACGTTATCTTAAACTGCTTTTAAATTATAAATTTCAGAAATCTGGTTGGACCTGGACAGACAGTCAGAGTAACCAGTATAACAGTTTCAAAGACCAAACACAAGGTACATGTTAGTAATGAGATTTTTTTTTTCTTAAATAAGAAAATTTATTAAAAAGATAATCCGAGGTAAATTCCAGGGAAAGTCTTAAAAAATGTCTACGTCAATATATCAACCAACGGAATGTACCGTTTAACATAAGAGTGCATTAGTTTTGTTTACATGAAACATGATTAAGATGTTGTTTATAAAATTAGGAGGTATCCAAAAACACACAAATGCATTTTACAGCAAAGTCTGTATTTGTATTTCCGAGTTTTGATAACATTTATTTTATGTCATTTTAATTTTTAGCACATATTTTATCCCCTCTTCATTCTGATATAATTCGTTCCTTTTTGATAGAAGTATCTTTATACAAAAGTTGAAAAATAAGATAGGCAAATGTAGGTTAAATCGCACACAAACATCCTAAACCCTGCCAAATAAAAGACAATTTTTCTGTCCCAAGTCAGGAGCCTGTACTACAGTGGTTGTCTTTGGTTCATTTATTATAACAAGTTTAATAACAAACATACCGAGCACAAGGACAACTGAAAACGCAAAGTCCCTCAATAAATGGCTAAATCAAAAGATCGATCACATCAAACAAATAAAAACTTTTTTTCTTCAATTTAGTTTGTTTTCGTTTGAATAATTGGACCATAAGTTTTCTCGTTTGAATTATTTTTCGTGCCTTTTTTTTAGTTAACTTATATAGTTTTATAATTGTTGGAGTCCGTAGTACTGTGGTCTATAATTGCTGATTGCATCTTCATTTTAACTCTTGATGTATCGTTGTCTGATTGGAAATTAAGCCATTTTTTGTTAATTTTATATGATAATAGTCTACATATACAAAAGATAGCATTAGCAAATAATAAAAAAAAAAATGATTTTGTTTAATACCAGACAATGGCCAATGTGTGATGATGGATAGAAGATTTTGGTATGAAACAAATTGCAGCAATAATCATCCCTTTGTATGTCAGACTGCACCCACAGGTATGTGCTTCTACCACAAAGGTACGGGTCGGCCTGCAACCAGAGGTTCTTTTATGACTCATACACACAGGTCCGTATCAGAATGCTATAATGTATCTTTTAGGCTGCAGCATACAGATGCGTGATATAATGCAAATGCATGCAAGTTCTGAAAACCCACCAAGATTTTAAAAAATTGAACAAACTGTGCAAAACAAAAACAAAAAAATAGAAAATGTTATTTTTTAAAACCTTTAAACAAAAAATTACAAAACAGTGTCCCTCTGTGTCCCTCTGCTTGCCGACGTGTTTCTTTACCCATATGAGGCTGACTTCATATAGCCGATTTACTTCTTACGAACAAAGAAAAGAAGTTGACAGTTTATCTTTACTTTCCGCTATATATAGATGATGTTCTCTGAATAAATAAATCAACTTTTGTGACTATGAACGAATCTATCTTATCGAAAAACAGTTAAGTTTGCCTCATATTTTGACACACCAATCAAATTGAAAATAAGGGTTTGCACCAAAAGAGATGATTCAACCGTTCCAATTGTTGTTTATGGGATTCGTGTTGCTCATTATTTAGTTTTCGATGTTGTGTTTTGTGACCTACAGTTTTTCTGCTGCACTGTTATTAGCCATAGCGTGTTCAGTTTAAGTTAGACTCAAAGGTTTAAATGTCCCTTTGGTGTCGTTCGACTCCCTTCCATAAGAAAATACTTCGCTGCTATCAACTGCGAAAATTAAATCATAATTAACTTTTATCCCCGTTTTATTACTCAAGTTGACAAAACATAAATTTAAAATAACCTAATACGCATCTAACAACAAATAAATCCCAAAGAATATTTAAAAGAATGAAAATAAAACAAAAATATTAGGTACCTGGAACTTTTATCACCTAATGAACTTTTAACTTTTTTTTTCAGAATGTAATATTGCAGATGAATGGCTGTTAACACCAAGCTATCACTGTATCAAGGCACAACAGGCAAACACAACTTGGTACAAAGCCCGAAAATATTGTGAAAAATACAACGCTGATCTTGTTTTATGGGATAGCAATACTGAACTACAGATGTTAAACAATATAAGCATCAGGTACAATATAGATATGATATGAAATAAAAAATAAATTTCGTGGAATGTTTAGCAATCTACCCAGTAAACAACATACTCTCTGCTTTTATCACTTATTCTAGTAATAAGAAAGCAGAAATTTCGTTTTTTCTTCTTAAACAAGTAATTTAGCCATGATAATTTGACTCTTGAATATATAAATGTGCTTCGTTTTCCGTCTGAGATAATCAACTTACTCAAATTTGTTTTCAAAATTTACCTTGAAATGTTAAGTTAAGATCATAATATTCGTATGTAGGTAAAATGACAAGCTGCTTGTACGTCATTGTATCCATGTAACACATCTTGATGGTTCGTAGATGTCTCTATTTTCAAGAAGTTTTCCGAATTTAAGGTAACTTCTTTCAGAAGACCAAATCTTAAGCACCTGCTTATACCTTTTAATTGTTATTTCCCACTTATGGTAACAACATGATCAGGAGTCTGGATAATAGCATATGAAACTTAGAGAGCAGAACAACTAAATCTAGCCCATACACGAGATTATACTTCCATCTTTCATTATGATTATCTATTTCAAAACATTTCAGTTTGTTTGACGCAGGAGATAAATTTTAGAGCGTACTATAAGCAGGAATTTGTATTTGGATTATTTTATTACAGCTTAAACATTACTTTGTGGATAGGCCTTTACTACAACGATACAAATAAGTTATTTACCTGGGTCAATGGAACAGCAGCATCTACAGTTATATCAAGTCAACACACATATTCGTGAGTAGTAATTAGATATAGGAAGATGTGGTGTGAGTGCCAATGAGACAACTCTACATCCAAATAATAATTAAAATATAAAAAGTAACCATTATAGGTTAAAGTACGGCCTTCAACACGATTCCTTGGCTCACACCGAACAACAAGCTATAAAGGGCCCCAAAATTACTAGTGTAAAACCATTCAAACGGGAAAACCAACGGTCTAATCTATATAAACAAAACGAGAAACGAGAAACACGTATATATTACATAAACAAACGACAACTACTGTACATCAGATTCCTGACTTAGGACAGGTGCAAACATTTGCAGGGGGGTTAAACGTTTTAATGGATCCAAACCTTCTCCCTTTTTCTGAAACAATAGCATAACATCACAACATAGAGAAACATACGATAAAATATCAATTGGCAGACTTAACTCAATCAAAAAACGTATGATTACACAATGAACGAATAAATTTGATCTGCGATATCTGAATACAAATGCAAAGTTAATTAAATATTAGAGACAAACATTTATGACCAAAAAGCTAGCAAACAAATTCAAACACAGGACATCACTGAGAAATATTTAACCAATCAATGTTCACTTTAGAAATTTTATAATCTTGAAGTTTATACAAATGTTGTAAGAATAAGTGAAAAATTGAAGATATTACAAATAATCAAAGCTGGTGTACATACAAGATCCATATAAATAAAAAATAACAAAAAAGCATTATAAACAGTATCAACAGGTCGAATTAACAAGAAAATACGATTTGAAAGTACTCGCAGTTACTGACAGCTAGTTAAAAGCCAAAACCAATTAATAATAAAAAATCATGCATCAGAGACTAAAACACATCACAGGGATTTAGTATTTAAACGTCATTTATAGTCAAAGAAGACATGACTTGTGCAATGCCAAAAATAAATGTATCGACAGGTAGTAGTATAGTGAAGAGCGACTTCTATATAAATAAAAGTTAACGTGTCTGTGTCTCTATACATCTCGCCTCAAAAGATAATTAAATTTAGTTATGTTTTAATTTGCTAATGACAAAATCAATATTAGTGCCAATGTGAACTATATTCAGAGATTTAATTACAATATTGGTACGATAACCCTTACTTATAAGTTTGTTTAAAGGTTCGATGAGTTTACAAGGATCACATAGTGATTTCCTCGCTTTAAGTACAAAATTACCATAAAATTTAGGATGTGAAATACCATTTTTAATAAGCTTTCTACAGATATAGCCAAATTTACTAATCAAATCTTTGTATCTATGAAAGAATTTAGTAAAAGTTTTAAGTAATTTATGGTATCGAAATCCCTGACACAACAATTTACCAGTGATGCATTGATTACGTTCTTTAAAATCTATGACATTATAACACACACGGGCAAACTGAACGAGTTGCGATATATAAACACCGTATGATGGAGCCAAAGGCACATTGCCGTCTAAAAAAGGAAAATTAACAATAGGAAATGAAAAATCGTCTCTTTTGTCGTAAATTTTAGTGTGAAGTTTTCCGTTTGAAATTGAAATGTCTAAATCTAGAAAAGGACAACTGCTGCTGTTTATGTTAGATTTAATTAAAGTAAGTTCGTTTGGGTAAATTTTCAGATAACGGTAGGTATTTTTGAATGTATCAACTAAATGTAACAATGATGGGTCTTTACTGAGTTTGGTCATAAACTGAGATTCATAGCAATATAGAAATAAATCTGCTATTAAACGGGCACAGTTGGTGCCCATAGGAATACCTACTACCTGACGATACACTTTATCGCCGAAACGTACATAAATGTTATGAAGCAGAAAGTTTAAAGCTTCAATCATATCCTCACATTTCCAGTAAGTGTATCGAGCATACTTTCCTTTTTTGTTACAGAAAAAGGCCTTAAACGAGTTACAGCAAATAAAATTACAATGAGATTTTTCGAAAGACCATTTTATAAAATACAAAAACTTTTTCTTTATAAGATTGTGTGGAAGTGCTTATTTAAGATTTGTTATGTTAAAGAGCATACTCGAAAATACACATCATAAATTGGATATATATCCTGTATTCGAATTATGAGTTGTTAGCTTTATATATAACTACTTTTCCAAGTAAGTTTTAATAGATGATACAATATAAAAGCACTAATAAAATTTCCATCTATCAAATTAAATTTTCATTTAAAGTTTGGTACCCAAATCATATACGTTTTCTTTTCATCGTTTTAAAATGTTTTATAATTTGTTCGGTCGGATTTTGGTTTATAGCTAACAATACAGTATGGGTTTTACTCAATGTTACAGACCTTACTTTGACCTATGATTTCTAACAGCTACATAAATTGGTCTTTTTGGATAGTTGTCTCATTGTTTATCATGTTTTATCATCTTCTTTTCCTATTGACATTCAGATCTATGACTATAGATGCGAGGCTAAAAGCGATGAAAAAAATCCCTTCAGCTCGTACGTCTTAGTTGATAAAAGACTTCTTTTTACATTTTTGACTGACATCTGGCATTTGCTAACTGAATTTAACCGTTGGAACTTATAGATTCTTCAATTATACCATTTGGTGTCGATTTATCAATTGTCGCCAATTCAAGGTCGAGTTGCAATTATTTGACGCTTTCCAAGTCCGATAAATTTGTAAGCTTTGGCTTTAACAACTTTGTGATTACAACCTGCTCTTAATTGTCTGAACACTGCACGAGACCATCCAGGAGTATATAGTTGTTTTTCTAGTTGTTCTGAGCTATAATTTCCATGTTTCAGTTCAACCTCCAAACAGTGTATAGCTTTGCAACCAGATAATAATCAACAGAAATCGGTAATGTCTCAGCAATCATGTGATGAACAAATTGGATTTATTTGTCAACTTGGTGGGTTTATCTTAATCTAAGTTATATCAAAAACATATTCCTATCGTGCCATTTGATATATAAATTGAATTTTACGTACGATAGCTTTAAGAAAATCAGAGAATATATGTAGTTTGTCCGATATGCATATCTAGATTAATAAGCTTTCAGTTAACGTATAGACAGACCATCTATCATACCTTTACAGATTTCGAGACGATCTATTCACTAAGGATAATAGAAAAATCCAATTATATGCCAATGAGTACTTTGCTAAAGAAAAAACCTTCTGAAGTTATTATGTCTTATTCATTAAATATATAAAAGGAATTTATTTGGTGACCTTTACTTTTCCGTGATTTTTAGAACAGCGAGTCTATAACAACACTTTTCAACAGTTAACTTCTGATATATCTAGTCTCCTAACAAAAGATAGAACATATTCTAAAATATTATTCAAAACAAAATGAAAAATAAATCTTTATCGATCAACATTATGGAATAGAAAATTATCATTTTATAGTATAATGTGCAATTCAAGATGTTTAGAAAACTGTTGTTATTCAATTATTTTATGCAATTCTGCAGAAACACTGATTTTTTTTCACAAGGATATGCATTCCAAGTAAAAAATGTAAATAACAGTAGAATGGTGTATGTCTAAATCACCAAAGCAGCATTAATTCTCAACATATTGATTAAAATATAATTTTTACATACCAAAAGGATATAAAAATTATAAAAAACCCAATTTTCCTCCTTACCCTGCCGATTAATATGTGACCAAACATACATATATATATATAACCAGACAAAGCAACTGTACTATCCCATTTAAGGTCCAACAAATACATATTCTATTGATATGGTATTGCAGGTCCAGAATATCAGCAGATATAATAATAAGAAGGTATGGTATGATTGTCAGTGAGACAACAACTAACAAAACACCAAATGATAAAACAGTGAAACACTATAGATCACCATGAGGATTTCCACAATGAGCAGTACTCAGCTATAATAAAAGACCACAAAATAAGAATTGTAAAAGATATCAAACGAAAAATCAAACGGCCTGCTTTCAGAAAAAAACCAACGGAGGATAAAACAAATTTGGTTCACAGAAATAAGCAACAATTAGATTATATGCTCCTGACGTCGGACATGCCCATTGAGAAAGTGGCGGAGTTAACCCTGTTTTCTGGAGCCCAACCTCCCCTTAACCAGTTGTCTAACAGCAAAATAAAAAAACGAACTGTGGAAACCAGTTGAAAAATGCATAGCTTATGAGATAAATTAAATGTAGAAAACCATGTTGCAAATACACAGACCGGTCGTGGCAGTGTATTTGTACATTCACACAAAAAAACTACAATAAGTAAATATCGGAGAGAACTAGCAGGTAAAGAATGTATTAAACAAAATTTTTATTTCAAATTTCATTATAAGTATTCAATACTTTTTTTTCAATAGTATCTGACAGAAGAAATACATATATAACAACAGATTCAGAACCCACAACCGATGCAATTTCAACAACAGACGAAACATCAACGGCGATGATTTCACCGACGTTAGATGAAAGCATCACTACTGCATTGTTTACACCTTCTTACAAGATGTCTACTAAGGGTGCAACATCTGGGCTCACAACACATAGTGTTCATGACACCATGACAACATATTCTACACAGGATAGGCAATATCATCTCGAAAGAGATGCATTGCAGGTTTGAATATCACACACTCTCTCGCAAATAAAAGCCAGTCTTGAAAGGTTATCTTGATCTAATGAAAGTAAATTTGTCCACTGCGGTTGTATCAGTATTTTTCTGATTTTTCCTCACCACAAAAAAAAACAAACATAGTGCAGTGGATTTTTTTTCTATTTAATTACTATAAAATATATTTGGTGGTTTCGTCAGCAAACCATGTACACATCAGCTCATATTTATATCTCTTTCTCTTTCTGAACTTAATGACATTAGCTCAGAATTGGAACACACAATATCATTTTGTATCTCTTTTCTTGTGTTATATCTCACTCATCAATTGATATTAAATATCGCTTACCAAAGCAAGCACTCAGCAAAACGAAAAATCACAAAAATTCTGAACTACGACGAAAATTTAAAACGGAGAGTCCCAAATCAAAAAATAAACCCAGAAGCCCAAAAGCACCAAACGAGTGGACAACAACTGTCATATTCATGACTTGGTACAGGCATGTTCTTATGCAGAAAATGGTGGATTGTACCTTGTTGTATAGCTCGCTCAACCTCTGAATTGTATGACATGTGCATAAAATTCCATTATATTGCCAATGATTTGTGAACAAAACAAACAGACATTACAGGTACGAATGATAAAAATAGGGATACAGAAGTCAACGGAAGTGACGATGAATTCGAATAGGCTAATTTGCTTAGTTTCCTAGTATAGTTGATGTATATTGTTTAATACATATTAAAAGCATATTAAGGAATGTTTGTACTAAAAAAAATGGCAAAATGAGCAAATGTGTTTCCATCCTCAGGCAATGTTGAGCTTAGAAGAATTTAATTACTTAATTGGTTCCTTTGGTTATATAACTTTTCAAGTTGTGCAATGCTAAAACACCAATGGCTTCAAAATTTGACCTTGAGTGTTCCTGGTGGAAGTAATATAGAAAGGTGCTTGGGACGCATTCAATTCATAAAGTGTTTATTTTATCAACGTTATTTTATGACATCAAAACAACTTTGCGTTTGTTTTTACTTTAATACAGTTTTCTCACCAATTCAATGTCCAGTGTAATGTTGATGGAATAGACAATATGACAAAGGCAGTTACAAGAATTTGTACAAACTATCTAACACTCCTCGACTACACGGTCCTTTTGAAGGTAAGGTGTTGGCAGATTTTCTCTTTTAATGTATGCAATATGAAGCTGTAGATATTACCAAGTACACACTGACATTGAAAATCGATCGAACCAGTCGATCTAATAATTATACATTGACAGTTTTATATAGAAGTACAATATTTGAATGCAGCAACAAATGTCATCTACAAGTATCTCTATTTAGTCGAAATTTATTCGATTTTTGTGGGTTTCATTATAACGTACGATGCTCTTATTAATGCTTTGAAAGTTTTTTTAACACACTTTTAGGAACTGTTTGCTACCATAAAGTTTGATAACCGTACACTATTGAAGACGATAAACCTATGATAACATTATGGTTTCCAAATTTGTATTCCAGATAACGTTAAACTTATAACAACAGCAATAATATAATATCAAGTATTTAACAAATGCAGGAAATATTGTTAAGGCTTTTATGTCTTTAGCTAAAGATTCTTGCGGCAAACATAATCAATTTTACCCATTTTGATTTATTTTCTTTCTTCTATCTACATAAACTGTGTGTAACAACAATCATCATAATAGAATATATTCCTAGTAGTATTTAACAGGTTCTCCTTAAATTGTCTATTTTTACTCATAAACTCTAATGAAAGAATAAAAATAATAAAATGCCATTCACATTTTTAATACAAGACTAAGAAGATGCGGTTGGATCAACAATGAAATATTTTTCTACCTGAGATAACATGATCCAAAAGCATCTAAAGGTATCTGCATGACCTTTAAGAATAAACAAACCTCTTACAGCATACCAACCAATAAAAGGCAATGACCAAAAAACGTAAAATAATTCAAAAAAGAAAGCTTATAGTTTGATGTGTGAACAAATAATTAACGAAAATAACTATGATAAACAGAAATTAACAACAATCACTTAATTGCAGATTCCTATTTTGGAAATGCACAAACAGACTATGAAGAAATTCACATTTCCCCTTAATTGGAACATGTAACAGAACTAACTCTTTTTACCAAAATTTATTGCAGATTCTATTAAAAATCTTGGATAGTGCTTTAAATAACGATATTGAGAGCAGCCTTCACGATTGCCTGGTAAGACACTTGTTTTACCTACTTGCAAAAAAAAAGAGTGTTCACGAATTGCAATTAATTATTCAGGAAAAATAGAACTACTCTTTGATAAAAGGACAAATAACAGTCAATGCATCATCATATAAATTGTTTTCAGAACAAGCAACCCGAACGACACAAACACACTAATACTGAATACGTGTGTTCCAATAAGATAACAAGTTAATGATCCACTAGAATCGTGTTTCTCACTTGAAAGTTTACATTCTATGATACGTTATATTTCGGTTTGATCGTGGAAACGTCGACATGATTATTTCAGCGGCTAGCACAACATCAACGGAGTAGTGATTTCTATGACGGTTCATAGATGTTAGTCTAGGTATAAAACTCATTTGTACTGTAGCTTAATTTCAAGTAATATTCTGTAAATGCAATAAACACCGCTTCAAACAGTAGGTAATTTCATAATAACTCACCACGTCGGTTTTATTGTAGATGAAATAGAAGTTAAAAACCGTTGAACAGATTTCGTTTATATTTGGCAGATCCATCAATATTTTTTTTAAAGACGTACAGTAAACTAACAATTAAGTTAATTTAGATACAATTGCAATGTTGTCTTTTTATCAGATAAAACTTCAACAGCAGAACGTCTGTAAGAGATCATCCATGTAAGTTAAAGAGGAGAATACACGGATGAAGTATTACCTCCCTTATTGTCTTTAAAATGAACGAAAGATTACAAATATTTTTTTTCTTATCAGAACGGTTACAGACATTGATTTACAATTATTTGTCTAGATTTTGTCATAAGAAGAGTTACTATTCTTTTTTTCGCGTCATCGGGTTTCCTACTGAATTGAATTGACCTGACATGAATTTATTTAGCATTGCTTATATGAATTATCTAATTCTAAATATGTTTGGGAATATAAGTTAAAAAACACCACACATATTAAAATATGTCAATAAAGTCATCTTCAGTCATATTGATAATTAACTATTACAGTACTTATGTAAACTCAATTTAACTACATATATTGATAAATGTATAAATACAGAAGATGATAGATGTGTTATGATTGTGTTTACCGCAATTATCCACCAACACAAGTACCAATAATGTATCAACTAAATTATATATAAAATATTTCAGCAATCTAAAGAATCTATAGATTTGATCGAGCCTTTTGTTAGTTTTGCTTTGAAAAGACTGAATATATCTACGAAACAAGAACTTCATCTTCAAAACCTAGGTGAGATAAATAGCAAAATAATTAATTTATCCATAATCCTTTATTACAGAGTTATGGTGACTAAACAAATTGTAAATTTTGTTAACCTCCATGCCATTTGTTTAATCGTCGTCTCATTGACAACCCTTCAACATCTTCTTAATTTTATATTATAATCAAGCGACAGATATATTTAGTACACAAGGAATGTCCACCGTTGGACTTTTGAGATGTATAAATATAGTACTTATGCAGGCGCAGAATTAAATAATCATGATTGATTAAGACTGTAAAAAATCAAAAGTCAAGCCCTTTTCTATCTAACTTTCAAGAGTCACCAGTGACGCCCGAGTAAAAAAAAGGCAAAGTAAAAAACAGCATTGAGAATCATCTATTTTGACGATTTTAAAAATATGGCTTAGGTTATCTAGTTCTGGGTTCGAAAAATCCTATATATTCGAACACGTTTCGTAACAGTAAATCAACAAATATGACCGTATCAATGATATTTCAAATAAAACTGATTAAAAAATTAGATTATTGATAACGAACACAAATCCTTAAACATGTTAAAACCGCATCAAATTATCCCACTGGATATTAGGAAAAATTAAAAAACAAACCTCAAACATGTCACATGTCATTTTTTGTATTTGTGCAATACTCACATTTATGCATCGTGTAAAACATGTTATGACACATGTTTTTTTTTATATATATGTATATGCTATCACATTATAACTCTACATGTGCTTACAAATGCACTTGTTGCCTACACGTACTTATTGTTCTTATATTTTTCAGATTATATTCTAGACATAGTTAACATAAACAATGTTTCAGATACAAACTATAATTTACAGAACGTAAGAATCCAGGAGATAGAACCCATGGGCAATGCAGGTACAACATATCTATACTTTTTCTGCTTTTGTATTTTCTATGGTTGGGTTGGTGTCTCTTTGACACATTTCCCATTTCCATTCTCAATTTTATTTTAAACGAAAATACCTCATTTTGTATGTCGCTTCTCTTCCGTCCACAATAAATTAATCATCATCCACTATGTCCTATAGGTACCATGCATAGTCGCATTTAGCATCCATTCTTAGGATAATTCAGATTGAGTTATTTTGCGAGAAAAAAAAAGAAAAGACTATTGTTTTCGTCGTGAAACCGATTGTTAGTCATAGATAGGACTACCCGTTTAAACTTGCACAAGTACTCAGAGGGAGGACAATTATTTTCACGTTTGTCTATATGTATACAATGATTATACTACTATAATATAGAGACTCTCTGTATTCTTTCTACTGTGTTCTTTGATTATATCTTATATGTCAGATGTGAATATTATACTCGAGGGCCAAATAATATCACGTAGAGTAGTCACATCAAATCGAATGTTGATTTCAGTGAAACATGTATAGTTATCGCATGAATATATGTGAATAATGATCCGAAAGATTTAAAGGATAGTAATCATCAATATCAAAGTTTCATTTTATTGTATAAAATCAATAATCTGAAGCCATATTTGCAGTAGTACTATAAAATAGAGTATTATCTTAAACTTACCCTTCTCATTGTGAAAAAATATGGTGTTAACAAAAATGTTTAATCTTGAAATAAGACTTCAGGTGAATGTTGATGATGTATTTGCCTTTTTGTGATATAAGTCTTTATTTATTGAAAATACCAAAATCACAGATATGTAACATATAAACACAGATTCCTTAGCCACATATGTCATCTCTGTAGAGGTGTGTGGGTCTTTTTTATTGTCTCACCAACATGTTCCAATCTTCATTTAACATTTACCTTAAATAATGTTTTTTCAGTATAAACGTTTGACTACATATGATGTGTAAAAACAAGTTTTGCATGGCATGTTTTATTAAATAATATTAAGTCTTTGAAATCGAAGTAGTAAGAGCAGTTTATAGTTTGAACCTGTTTATACCATGAGTTATTCCTCTTTTATTTTATTTTAAACAGATACAGACTTGGTCTTGTCAATCTTGGTATTACGTCTAAACCTATCAACAGAGGTCAGATTCATAGGAATGAATAAGTTAGTATATTTTGTACTTATATAACTCTTTATCAATAATGTACATATACGTTCATTTACCATTGTATACTGCATATTGTCCCTATCTGTATTTCCCAAAATTTAGGCATAAGTCTTCTATTTTTACTCTATTTATTTTCAAAATTCCAACCTCAGTCTAGTGTTTTGATCTGTGGATGTAATCTTTTTTGTTCCCCATATTAGTTCTAAAAAGTAAATTCACAAAAATACTGAACTCCGAGGAAAAATATATTCAGAAAATCCCTAATCACATGGCAAAATCAAATGACAAAACACATCAAACGAATGCACAACTGTTATATTCCTGACTTAGTACAGGCATTTTCACATGTAGAAAATGATGGATTGAACCTGGTTTTATAACGCTAAACCTCTCTCTACGATAGTCTCATCAAATTCCGTTTTATTTACAACGGTACGTGAACAAAACAGACATAATAAATTAAATAGTCAAAATATGGATACAACAGTCATCACTATGTAACAATCATAAAACAAACAATTTTACCAAAAAACACAAAATCATCTATCAAATTGAAAACCCATTCATTGCTTCACCTGTCTGACGTAAAACATGTATACTTCACATAGGAAAACATTTTGTTTATACAAAACAATCTTATAATTTCACATGGGGAATGTTGGCATACAGGGTTGAAAAATCAAAAGTATGTAAAAATTAGTTTCAAAAACAGACCGATATTTCAAATTGTTCAGAAGTTCTTGAGAATTTCTAAGAATCCACAAATGGTTAATACCACTACGCGATTGAAATAATTTTGTAGTTTGTCGTTCAAAGTATTTTTGCCAGCAAAAAATGAAAGATAAAACAAACACATTGACGGGAAGTACCGAGCCACGTCAGATGGATATAACAGATTAATCCAAACAGTAAAAGTAGTATTAATAAAAGAACAAAGACAAACAAAAGAACAATATAACACTTTGTTTAGATGATAAACAACGTCAGTATGAAGAATCTATACATCAAGACCATCATGTATTATTTGTGAAGTTGATACGGAATATTTATCAACAAGGTCTTGGTACCTTCTGATGAACTTTGTTAGAAAAGGGACGAGACGTTCTTTGACATACCCTGGTTCATCAACTTTCTGCTCAGACACTGGATACGTTTTACAGAGTAGGAGCTGCAAGCTCTTGATTATCGAATAAGTTGGGAAATACTAATACTCTAAACTTCAGTATGTGTACACTTGATGGAAACTTAATTATTAGTTATATTTTACCCTTCCATTATTCCCAAACTGTAACGGTCAGTGTTTAAAATTGTTGAAGTACGCAGATGTGTTATAAGTAATTTATCATGAATATATCATCGTTGTTGCATGATTTCTACAATGCAAATTAAAAGTCATCATTAAGACGATGAATAGGTTATAAATTTTGTGATTTTTAATTTTTATTGGGTATACAATTACAGACTTGGTTTTTTGTCTGTACGCGTTCTTGGAGCAGTCAGATCCGGAAATGCAGTTTTGACGTACATTGATATTTTGATATTTTAATAACAGTCGCTCTGGAACTTGTTTATCCTCTAGTTTATTTTGAACATATTAATTGTTCCAAAAAGAGACAAATGAATTAGACACAAGTTTTTTTAAATTAGTAACGTCTTCCTTATCCTCTAAGCCTGTGATATGGAGTTTTTCCTTGAAAGTAAAATTCAAGTTGCTGTTCCTACGGCCATGATATTACGTACTGGAGATCATAACTTAATTCAACATGAACATTAGTTCAGAGTACTCCAAAACGTCAATTGGAGCTATAAATAATTTTGGATTTCATTGAATACTTCGCCAGTGCATGGGCTATGGAAGTTACGCTTAAGACTTTCAAAAAATGGATTAAAGCAATGAGGTCTCAGATATAAGATATATATCAGAATATAGGAGCTTTCTATTGACAGCTTATTTGTTGAATTCGGAGGAAGAGTTGATGCGTTTGAGCTCTTAGTTTTGCCTTTCGATAAGGGACACTTCGTTTGAAATTGACAATGAACATATATATGTTATATGTTTTTTAATATACTAAAAATGTACCTTAGAGTTCGACAAGTTTTATAAAATATATATAACAGTAACTTTTCCATTTAATGTATAATGATAATAGCATTTATAACTGCCATGTTTTTTTTTTTATATCTTCATTATCGAATCTTTATGATAATGCATATGCGAAATAATCATGTTAATATTTCAATGAATGGGACCGCCGAGTTGATTGAAAAAAGAAGATCCTGGATATATTTTAATCAGCCATAAAAAGTGTAGTTACCACCTATTTACTACATCGTTTATTTTTCAGCAAATTATACATTATATTTGATATTCAATTTCCATTATATTACCAATTTAAAACGTGACTTCTACCTGTAATTATAATAAAATATTAATAGGATATAATGACAATATCTTGTTATTTTAATATAAATTTGGAATAATTACTTAGACTAACCTTAAATCCACTTTGACATCGCAGTACGGACCACTTTAGGGACTTAGTTTTTATAATTGTTATAAAAATGATGACCTTGATGTGCATGATTGCTAAATTTATTAATGAATCGTAGACGATGTAGGAAATATGCTACTCAATTACATTCTTGTTATGACCTGTTGCATAATTATAGAAATGTTATGGTGCAGGTCGATGAAGTAGTATATGTATTCAGGAAAACACTAAGTAGTATAATTTACAAAAGTAAAACAATCACACGACATTTCGGATGAAATTAATTGATATATTTTTTCTAAACTATCTTTAAATATTTTAAAACAACATAAGATATTTTTGGTCACATCATATCATTATGATTATAAACAGTAAATATTACCTTACTACGTAATGTTTTCTAATTCACTTTTCCTTTATAATATTGCTTGGAATTTTGTGTAGAATACTTATAGTATTAGTAATATTAGCCAACTTATTGTATTGTACATGCATAGTTATGACACCCTAACCAAAAAGAAACAAAGAAAAACAAAAACACTAAAAAACGACAAAAAACAACAAAAACAGCAGAAATAGACGTTACGAAGTGAAATTGCTTAAATTACAATATAAGAACAGGCGGTTAATAGGTGTGTTTCATACTTAAATCAATTTCCATTTATTTGGCTCGGGATATCTTTTACTATGATTTTAGAGATCTAGAATGATTTAATTTGCGACAACCAAGAACCCGAAATCAATTTGACAAAGAATTTATATGCTACCAAGTATAAACACTGTTCGGCCTTCAAGGAAGAGCAAACCCGATAACTTATACAGCCCCTGCAAAAAGTCACTTTGAAGGCAAAACAATGGCTTCTACCATACCACTTTCTTTGCAGCAAAAAATGATAGAAAACTACAAATAAATAACGTCAGTTAATGGAAAAACTGTTAACTTATCATTGGAATTATTATACACCTTGTTGCTTGGATAGAGATTGGCACTTATTCCACATCTTCTTATTTCTAACTGCAAGTAAAAATACACGTCATAAATTCAGCCATTATCTTACCATTTACGTAATGACACAAGGTAAAAAGTTTAAAAAGTCCTTTCTACACCATTGGTTTTTTTTAAAAGTCAATCATGTTATTGTAGCCATTTTTCTAGTGTTGGATACATCAAATTATTAGTTATCAGAAGTACAATTTGGAAACAATTAGGCCGTTAATATGAATACATGGTTATATGGTTACAAAGGTATTAGAAAATATTGTTGTTTACTCTAAGATGAGAACTTTCTTTTATAGATCAAATACCTCGTTCTATAGTGACAAAGCCTACATTATAAGTCCTATATTGTCTCTAACAGCATTTTCTGCACACAAGGAGATATCACTTAGTCATATATTTCAAATTCAACATTATATGTTAATATCTCAGGTAAGAAGCTTTAGTATTATTGTGTATGTTGTATTTCATTAAAAAGTCAATGTTACTTCAACTTTATCTGAGGAATAGTTAACAAGGGCATATTGTAGTTATGTTATTCCGTTTAAGTACTTGAAATGCAAAACGTTCTAATGAACGTTTATCATTATAACGACCTCTAAGCTGACATTTGACGTCCATTTTAATATAAAAAAAATCAGACAACTAATAATAACTAATATATACTGGTAAGACCAAACCAAAAATAACAAAAGAACTGTGAAATGATGAGATTCTATACTATCGGTACTGTAATTTGGGTAATCTGTTGTTTAATCATATTCCTAATCGAAGCACTGATACACTTGACTGTCTTTGGTCGCAACACAATCCGAATTAATTTGTTTAAATGCCTGGAAATCATTTGCATGCTCTCTAAAATTACATTTGTTATCTTATGGCAACAGATATTTTATCGATGTCCATATTTCATTAATCGGTTAAAAAGAAAAAACCAAGGTAACAAAAAAATAAAAAAAGAGAGGCATGAAATGCGTCTCCTGATATGTATGCCTTACACGCGATACGAAATGGTTACATTTGACAATAGGGCACAATCAGTACTATTACATATTAGGTGAATAGTCTGGTAGCTAAAGATCTAACACTGCAAAAAGGTATTGCTGGTGAGTTAAAAAACCCCAGCCAAAACGGAACGGTCAACCAAATTGTTATGGTGAACGGAAAAAAACATACGTATAGTCGATTTCAGTAGCAAGGAGGACAATTTAAAAAAAAATCCTTAACTGATAACATGAACGGGGTTAAGCGTAAACAAATAAGTAAACCCTTATCGATAAATAAGGTATGTTACTGCTGAGAAATGAGAAGTTGATAATTGAAAAATCTTCGACGAAAGGAACATAACTGCATCAAATGTCTCTTCAGTGATGTTCGAGGTATAAATAAAGGAAAACGATTGTTGACTGTTCCTTTGTGATTGCCTGTTTCAGATCAGTCAAATTAAATCAAAATTTTTGCAAATATGGTTTTCTTTTATTATTTTTGCAAGATTGCTGTTTTGCCTATCTTTTTATTATAATACGCTGAAAATTCCCATATGTTTTATAATGATATTTGATTTTTATATTTTCTTATTTTTATTGCAGATCAACATATCTGAAGGCGCAAACAATACTGTGTGTGCCTATTATGATAACAATGAAAGGTAGGATTTCCATATGAACAATACAAATCTAATGAATAATTAATATCTAATTGATTATGGTTAAAATATTGAAAACATGAATAAAACAGTTTACTACGTGAAATACACAGGGAAGATGGTTAGATTGTATCAAAACAGTCAAACGCGAAAATTATATTTCGTGATGTTCAAAAACAAATCCCGATTGTGTCCATGTAACTCCACAGACATTATAAACTGTACCTTTGACATTCAATGATGCTCAAGGACACCTTGCCAGTATCAAATAAATCCTTCCAGGAAATCTACTTTATAGCAATATCGGATCGTCTTAACATATTTATCAAATATACACATTGTATCGAAAAGTTTCATTATAAAAAAGAGAAAAAAAAACGCTGCTGTAAACTTGACGTATTTTTTTCTGAGTTGTGAAGTTTAAATCCCTCCGCAAAGATATCGAAGTATCAAAATCTGGCCAAGCAATGTTATTGTCACTTTAATTGGTGCAATTCAACTAACTAGATGTTTTCATAAATAGAATCTATAAATAGTACAGAATTCCCTTTTGGTTTGACACGTCAGGGCATAGTGACATATTTTTAAATTCTTACGTATATAACAATAGTTTTCCTGTTAATTATTAATTTTCCAAAGCTTAATCTTTGACATCTTAATTGTTTTCAGAAAAGACAAGATAAAAAAGCGATGTTTTCGATACATAAATAACAACGTAAAGACTGATCGTTTCAATCGAATAAGAATCTGACGTCTTGACACTGACACAAGTCCCTCTAGAGATTTTAATCCGAACGGATATATATTCTCTTGTACTGTTATTAAAAAAAGCACATTATGGAAAGCTTTAAATGGTAATTATTGGTGATTTTTATAGATTCTAAATCAATGGTTTGAAAGTCGACACAGTAGCGTATTAACTTAAATAGGTGTATTAATCCCAGTCACAATGGAATGCACAGTCTATAGCGTATTCTCGTGGCATAACGATACAAGATGAAAATTATCCCATTGACTGGGACATATTAGGTGAACGTTTGTCTGTAACGACCATTGCTAACTTCTTACTTATTATAGAATTTAAACTGTGGGGTCACCAAAGGTTCTTAACGCCTTTAATAATAAAATAATTCGAAAAATTATTCAGGAACAACCTTTATGTTTTGATTTATATTATTTATATAATCAACACATCGTATTATTCCGGATTCGTTTTTCGAATTGCTTTATTTAGGTGTTGAGAACCTTTGGTGACCCCACAGATTCAGTGTCTTTAACAAGTACATAATAGCAGTGATTGTTACCGACAAACGTTCACCTAATCTGTCCCAGTCAATGGGATAATTTAGGTCGTCAATCAATGGCCAGGACCACACTGTTTTGAATATGATTCTAAATGTTCCCTTGTATACTTCTAATAGATTTTGCATTGATTTCTTAATCTTATCGACATGCACTATGTCTTGATTGAAATGGCATCGGCGATTGTATGAACGACCTTTTTAATTTCTTATGTACTCTGTTTGACAAATAACTGACATGTCTTCTAAACTTAGCCCATCTTGGTAACTGCTGCAGAACCGAAAACAAACTGACCAAAGTCCTGATTGATACGCATAAAATTCACTAAAAAAAATTATATTCTGAAACCTTAAATAGATTTGAATTGAAATCTATGAATTCAGAAAAATTGCGTAACTTATTACAACTATGATGCTGGTGACTTTTTTCAACTGACTTTATTATGTTTATCGCCAATAATTTCAAGCGAGTTTGGTAGGTAGTATCATGATGTTATTGGGCAATATTGGCAAACAGTTTACTGACAATAGTTTTGGTATTGTGGATAAAATAAGCTACATGTACTTTTTGTGTAATTTGGTTCTTTAAGAGTCGACAGAGAAACAGGTAATAGAAAATGAATTTAAAGGTTTTGTCAACGAAAGTCACAAAATTTAAAACTGTATCATACATGAAAGAAAATAAACCACTTTTTAATGTTATTATATAAAGGATTGTTTATGTTTTAGTGTGTGGTCGGATTATGGATGTTTGAAACTGACAGGAAATAGTCATAAGACGATGTGTAAATGTAACCATACAACAAACTTTGCTATTCTAATGCAAGTTCGTGAATTGAAGGTACTGTTTCTGATTTTTTTTATATTATGGCTACTTTGATTTATAATGGTGCAAAAATATTAATTGAGTGTTTGTTGTGAAAATGAACAATTTTTAATTTTTAATTCATGAGGCATAGTTGTATCATATTTAATGTTTATTATGACTTCTACTCTGTAACTGCGTGTTACGTTCAAAAGGGTGAATATAACTCAGTGCTGGATGTTGCAATACAGATTTTCTATCAATAAATTATTAGAATGTCTATTGGAGCAGATGAACAATCAATAATGACGTCAATAGTTTTGCTCATTGTCAATATTGACGGCTAAACGAACTCCTTTAGATTCGTTAGAGATGTCAGTATTCATATACAGGTCTTAGAGTCTTTTACGAGAGGTTTGAAGCTGTCAATTGACCACGGTGTACAGTATGTGCAGAAAAGAGGATGAAATCATAGAATCGTATATCATGCTGCTCATATTACAAGGGTATACTGGTTCGACAAAAGATTTTTGATTGTTTGCGTCCGGAAAATTCATGTACAACTGTTGATAGACCGGCTATTTGTGTTACTTTTAAACATAATATTATTTCGTGTTCATTTTTGTCGGACTTGGTACTTCATTTCATATTAGTTGGAGTAAGAGTAGTTATTTCAGTTCTTACTAGTTCAGCATAGACATTTAAAAAACATAATAGCATTCCTTATACCTTAAATATACACTAGTCAGGTTGTTTTCGATACATATTGAAGAAATTATATACTAGTAAACTTTTCAAATTCTGCCAATATATTTAACAAATCACGAAAGACCCCAACTTATCATGTTGTATGACAACTGCGCGTTTTGTCGACAAAAGACCCATCAATGACCCTCAAATAAAAAACCCGTTAAAATACAATCGAAGTACTCCCATAAAGAGCATTAAGGATCCAACAATTGAGAAATATTTTGCCAAATACAAAACAGATACTGTATTTCAATTAGAGACGGCCGAAATCGGAACAATTATCAATAAATGACAGACTATAAATATGAGCTTCTTTCTGTTGTCTGTTTTCATCTATGTGTACTTAATATTTTGGCAATTACTATCCACTATTAGAAATACAATTTATCTGATCTTGTCTTATCCACAGTTAGATAGTGTCCATGTTTTGGTATTGGACGTTATAACATACATAGGATGTAGTATATCACTTCTCACCCAGCTCATAACACTTACTGTATTTACCTGTGTTGGGTGAGTATAAATTTCGAGTAGATGACTTCAACATTAGTATTTAAGTGCATTTACAAAATAACAATATTCCTTTTAGTGACGATTGTTGTTAATACCAATAACACCCATACAAAAAAAAATAAAACGTGATGACAAATCTCCTCAAGAAACCGAGTGATGTAGAAGTTAGATACAACAATGAATAGATAACCGTGCTGTCTTTATACGTGTTAACCAGTTATGTTTTTCAGATATGTCTTAACAAGTAATTAAGAAAAGAGCTATCAAGTGAAACGGGTAATTAAAGAATGTTGCTATCCTTGTTTTGTTCTTTTGAGAAGAACCGGTAGGAATTTTAACTAGTTTTTGCATTTTGTTTCAGGAACACATAGTGCTTTCAGACCCGGTCTTATCATATTTAAATGCAGGATCAATACAATTAAAACCATTTTTGGAGAACGGTTTTAAAAAGACTAGTTTTTTTTGTATACCTTTGTTATTACACTAACGTTTAGTTGTTGACAAATAGGCCATAGGTTACTAGTTCCTAACAAATATCTTAAATTGTGGATGGAGTTTCGTATTCCAAACTCCTTTCTTCTCATTGTCATTTTATTTTCAGAACAAAATACCATATGTATTGATTTAAGAATATTAGAACTTTTGTATCTTTATAATATAATATAAATAATATGAAACGTCATGATTGATAATCATACATCAATTTCAGATCCTTAAACTCAGAACGTGTGTTTGTTCACAGAAATTTGTGTATATCAATCATTTGTGCCCAGTTAGGATTTCTGTCTGGCATCAAGGCAATAGAATACAAGGTAATCATCACAACAAGTACAAAACTATAGGTAAAGCAGATTCCAGTGAAAGGGAAACGCAAACAAAAAGCAACTATAACAGTTGTAAAGGCGAACAGGAAAAACAGATGTTCTGCTAAGATACTTATTATCCCTTCATGTTTTGGTGACTTTTTATTGTTTTTTGTTAAGTTCCTGTCACATTGACATAAACACCACACAATACACAAACAGCATACAATTCAGTAGTCAATTAAGCATTTATAATACAAGTACTTGATACCATTTCACCTATTTTCTGTGTATAATAGGACCAGGTTTGTTTAAAAATACAATAGAGACAAAAAAATAGTCGAAGATTCACGGATAAAAACATGACCCGAATTGAAACAAATTCGAAATACAAACAACATTGTAGTTCCTATTTTTAATCACCAGCCTCATGCAAAATATATCGTGATAGTAAACCATATAGTAACATACCAAATTGAGAGCATATTATATGCAGAAAAAATACCTTCCGTTGACTGAAAGATATGCAATGGTGTAGATGTATTCTAAGAAGGTGCAATGTAAACAAATGTGCACTTCATACCTTTTCCACCGTGTTTACCTTTTACAATTGCATGAAAGACTTACTAAAAATGTTGTATTTGATTACCACAATTATATATATTTACATGCAGACAGTATGTGCTATAGTAGCAGCTGTCCTGCACTATTTTTACACAGCTGTGTTTGTATGGATGCTTGTGGAAGGGTTACTCCTGTACAGTAAAGTAGTCCAAGTGTTTGGCACAGAGAAGTCACGTGTGACCTACTATTGTATATTTGGTTGGGGTGAGTTTCTGTATCATCTTTATGAATAATGTTGCCGTTTTTCAATAAATTTTGACAAAGTATTTACTTTGACTCTTTGACAAAAATATACTAATTTCAAAAAATTTGAACCAACCATTTTATCAGAAAAAAATACACTGGTTATATAGCAGTTTGAAAAACACTATTTTTTATCATAAAAAAGCTTAATCTTCCCTACACAACACAACGTAATTAAAACGTTTAGATAATTTAACAGAGATATCTCCCTGCAGTGTAATGTACCACCTTAACTTTATTGATTTCTATGTTAGGAGTGCCAGTAGTTATAGTTGCTGTGTCTGCTTCTGCTAACTGGGACGGATACGGGACGTCTACCAGGTAAATAAAGTAATGTCTTTTGTTATCTCTAAAAACCTTTCAGGAACACTCAGGAAATCTGTACTGATAGATTTTCTAGAACAGTATTCCTGGCAATCTACCTTAGAACAGTTAGGCTAGTAGCCTGATCAGTAATAGATATATCTACCGAAAAAAGATTTATGAAAGCACTAACGAGTATAAGATAGTTCTACCCAACCACAGTTAATGATATGTTTAACCCTATCACAGTTCATAGACCAGAACAATATAAAATAGTAAAGAGTGTGTAAATTGTTATTCCGTTTTATAAACGTAGATGCAAAACATGGTATGGGTGCTTCCCATTGACAATTCCATAGAGTGATATGTATATATATGTTATATCTTTTCTCAGGTTAATAGCTGTCTCATGGACAATCTAACAACCTCAACTAACAACATTTCCATTCGTTTCATAGTTATTATTGGGATGTACCCCAATCCTCACATTTTATATAGATGCCGTATGTTAAACATGATCTGGTTGACATATCGAGACACCGCAGAAGAAAACAAAATCGGCTTTGGTGATATTCTTCTTATTCAGTCTGTTTCTTATAATGGGTTTTGAAGACATATGAAAATAAAAATATTATTGTCATTGGATACCAATTGACATAGAAGTTAAAAGCTATAAATCAACGTTTAACTGTTATTATGTTTTGGTTTTTGCTCTTTCGTTGTCATTGTTTCTTCCACTTTCTTGACTTTCAAAGTTGTATTTTGTCAAACTGCAACAGAATATTAGATTCATAGAAGTTTTATTTCAAGAAAAAAGTGCAAAATATTATAATTATACCTTTCCTGTGTTAAATCAATATCTTTCAGTTGTAAAGAAAAATCTGGCCAACTCCATAACGACATAAAAGAAACGGACAAAAATGAAACATTACAAACGAGAAAGCAGTTACAATAGCCACCGAATTTCATTTCCCTGGCTTATGGCATACGAGAAATAAGTGGTCAAAACAGATACCGATGCTGAATTTTTTTTTAGTACGACTTATGTTGATGTGAACTTGTCATACATACTATGAAGTTTATCAAGGAAGTGAACTGCAGTAACCTAGAATATGTTAATGGCTTTCCTTCAATTTGGTGTTAAAAACATGTGATACTATATATTGTACAGTCTCAAAACAAAATTATGTTCTTATTTTCAAATAGTTGTTGGTTATCAACAAAGACGGGAGCAATTTGGGCATTTGTTGGACCAGCTATCGCAATTATTTTGGTAATTTTAATTACTTAAAAAGTTATATTACAAAAATAACCCAACATACATCGTCATGGTTGCCTACAACTGCATGCATTCACTACGTTTGAAATGTAATTGATAATCATACCACATCTCCTTATGTTTATATGTATTTACTTACATATTGTGATTAAGAGAAGGTTTTTTATTCTTCTAAAAAGTAAAGACACCAATACAATGGATATTGTAAATGTAACACCATTGAACGAAGAATTTTTCTAGGAATTTCAATGTTCTTAATAAATTAAAAAAAAAAAATTACTACTTAATCTTAAACTGAAGGACAGTTTATTTTCTTATATTAACTGGAACAACACTAAGTTGAACTGTAATGTCGCTATATCGTTTAACGTAGTGGGTGAACAAAGTGACTCAATTTAAAAATTTCTTTACATTTATAGGTGAATGTTGTTATTTTATGGATGGTAATCAAGATTGTCATATCATCAGCAAAACATGACCAGAAAACAGAATACAGTCAAATAAGGTAGATTTTATAAGTTAAATCATGTCATTAAATATCTGTGTATACAAGTGTATATGGTCATTTGAAAAATACAAAAGGATGTAAGAGATACTACAACTGAAACATAAATTGGACGGTAATTTACCATAAAAAAAGCAAACTTAAAGAATAAAGAAAAGAGAAAAAACATATTTCTCAACGGCAATCTACATTTTGATCGCATACGCTTGGCTTCAATGACTATTTGATATTTTGTGCAGACATAAATAGATTTTGTTAGGCAATAATAAATAATTTATTTTGTTTTGTATGCGAAACTGCAAAATGTTTTCTTAATATTGGTAATTTATGACCTAGGGCTGGAGTAAAGGGAGCTTTGATTCTGATTCCACTACTTGGATTGACTTGGATGTTTGGTCTCATGGCCGTCAATGAAGACTTTGTCATATTTCAGTACATGTTTGCTATCTTTAATTCTCTACAGGTAAATGTGTTTGGTACACAGATGCAATAGTTTTCAAATGTGATTTATATATATATAGATATATAGAGTTAGTGAACCAAACCGACTTCAAAAACATTATTGATTGTATTTAGTTCAAATGTACCAGGATTAAAATTTAGTACGCCAGACGCGCGTTTCGTCTACATAAGATTCATCAGTGACGCTCATATCAAAATATTTATTAAGCCAAACAAGTACAAAGTTGAAAAGCATTGAGAATCCTAAATTCCATTTTTTTTGCAAAGATTTCAAAAACTAAAAGGTAAAAGGCATATAGAGTTATCTTTTCATATAACTCATCACTTTAAAATTCGGATTAAGCAACGTGTTACGCTGGTTGGCAGATGAATTCTACACTTTGTTTGAACGTAACGTAAATAAAAACGGTTTTTGATTTTGTGCCGTGGTGTTACTATTATTTCAAGGATGTCAAGACGGAAAACACGGATAAGTATTTTGTATCGATGAAATTCAGATATCCTATCATGCGAGTGTTTCATTAAACGTTATAGATTACATACACAAAATAAGCAATGTCTGTCATTTAAAAAATAAGAATAATGTTAAGAACATTTTAAATGTCAATCAATTCCTTCTGCATAATTACTTTTTACTTTGATTTCAGGGATTTTTCATATTCCTTTTTCATTGTGTCTTCAATTCAGAGGTAAATCATTTCTTAAAATAGTAAAGTAAACAGAACATCCCCGTTTACTATGAATCTTCATTATATTACTGATTATCTTATAGGCGATATTGCACATGATGATGTCGATTCAATAAACGCAACCCATTGTTATGGGACATACTTGTGACAAGTACACTCGAGCGAGAAATCTATAATACCTTACATAAACAAAATGGCGCAATATGCAGTGATTGGAAAAGTAATTGACTTAACAGGATAGAACAAAGCTACACGTGACAACAATATTAACTGATTATTCGTATCAATTCCCCCAAAATAAGAACACCACCAGAAAAAGACAAATGATTAAAATGACTTTTTGAAACAGCAAGCAAAAAGTAAAATCACAAAAAATGATGAACTCTAAGGAAAATTCAGACTGGAAAGTTCCTGATTAGATCGCTATATCAAATGATAAAACACACCAAACGAATGAATAACAACGGTCATGGGCCTGACTTGGTACAGGTCTTTTCAACTGTAGAAAACAACAGGAAAAACAAACACAGATTTTTCTCTGTTTCAATTCAATAAAAGCATATCAAACACCCAAGTAAATAAACGATGCTGGCGTAACTTTCTTGAATTAACAATTAGCAATCAAATCATCATAGATACCAGAATTGAAATGTTCTATTTGCGCCAATACAATAAGGATAATAGTGACGACGATAAAATGTTAGACGATGCAAATCACATAAATATTTAAACATTAAAGCATATAAAGTTGTAATGGGCTAAGATAATTACAGTCAATACTTTGTCATCAAGGCCTCCATTTGAAAATGCTATAAGAATGTTGTAAAATAGTCTTTACCTATAGTGTATTTTATTCAACGTTAAATCAATCAAATAAATATAAAATGTTTAACATTTATATCCAAAAGGTTAGACAGGCACTGAAAAGACTTCAGGAACGTCAGCGGTTATTGAGAGATTTTACATCATTTTCCTCTGCATCTTCTGTACGTTAATGTATGAATAATTTGATTTTGAATGTAACACGTCTTCTGATTGGCTAACAGGGTTTTGTCTATTGGCACATAGACATCATTTAGTCATGTACCGGACCGTGATGTCATTTACGTTTTTTCCTGATTAACTTAAGTTTAGAATGGAATTAATAATTAAATTTAAGGAATGGCTGTAATGTAATTTTTCTGTTTATTCGAAAAATAATTTAAAAAAATGTGTTGCACACTTTAAAATTACCCGCTTCTCTGGTTATTCAGTGTACACAACATTTTATATGTAATTTTTCATAGACAAAAAAAATATTACGGTCAATCCTTATTGTAATGCTAACAAATATAAACAGTAGTATACCGTCAAATTTTCTTTCACTAATAGCCAACTAAAATAGAAACATTAGAGTGTGAAATACCTAAACTAAAACCGGATTTGGAAAAGGTGACTTCTCATTTTTTGCTACAAAATGTATTTTTCTATCATATACCAAATAATGCAGTTTTATATTTTTCTCTTATGTATCACACAGAGTCTCAAAAGGTCGACAGACGTCAGACGTCAAAGCAATCGTTTACCATCTATCGAAATAAAGTCACCTTAGATAAATAACAAATTTTATGGATGAAAATTTGAATATTCATCTTGGAAATCCAAATATCTAAATGAAATAAACGTTTTCTATTGTTTTTTGAAAGCATTAATACATTATATTTTAAGATGAGCGGTTGTTTTCGATTTTATGCTGTATTAATAATCGATTTGTTTAACAAAATTGTAACAAGTAACAAGTTTACGAGTACTTATGGCTAAAAAACAAATACTATATTTTTTTTATGTGAGCAGGATTTACCTTATAATTTACAATAGAGGTATAACAGAGACAATAAAAAAGGAGCGTTATATTTATAATTGTGATATCAAATATTTAGCTTATGGTTTCAATAACTACCTCACATCATCAGAATATCAAACGATTCATTTTACGGTTTGAATAATGCTTCCAACAAAATAATTAAATGTTTCGATTATCAGACAGTATCAATGAAAACATAACTTCAAACGGAAAAAAATTGTAGATATTTTCAAAAAGAACAAAAATAACTTCAATCAAAATACAACACTATTTTTGTTAATGTTGAAAATATAAAAAAAAAAATAATAATAAAAAAAAACTCAAAACAATAGGTTAATATTTATTTTCCGACTTCAGCCTAAATCGATATTAAAAATAAATAATTTTTATGTTTAAACTTTCCCATTTTTCGTTGAATAGAGGAACAGTTCGTCAAAGGATAAGGATTTGAAGCATAGAATTATTCGTCGGGAACGCACAAATTCTAGTGGCACAACGTCAACCAGTTTAGGCAGTAGAAATAGTATAGCAAGTAGAAGTTCAAAGTTGACAGGTACATTACCATCAAAAAGATTAGGCACTAGAATGAGTATAGAAGACGTCATGTATCACCAAAGCAATAAACGCATTCAAACTAAAATTTACGTTCACATATAGCAGGTCAAGTAATTAACCTTGGTTTGCTCCAAATTTCTCCTTAAACAAAGGAAATTGTCCCGTATTCAGCCTAAGGAAGGCGTTCTAATTACTGAATTTTGAATCGAAGTACTGTCACTAGTTCGGTCGAACCCGGATATAAAAACGTATAGTGTCTATAGAGTGGTGAACCGAATGGGGTTGCAGGCTCGTCTGGTGTGGTACAGAAGAAAGTCCAGTTCAGATTGCAACAGTAGTTCAGACGCCAAATATTCAAAATGACAACATATTTTAGGCTACGAGTCATAGGAATTACAGTTTTTTTTTTATTTTCAGGAAAATGTAACTGCAAAGATATCAGAAAGATAAAACGCAAACAACATAATCTTAAATATAAAATGCAAAAATAAAAAAAATATTTATCTCTTTATTTATCCAAACTAATTTGTATTAGAATAAATTTGATTACATGTAAACTATTTATTTATTTTAGATGATATAGTGGTTGAAGATATAAATGGAGAAGAATTAGAACTAAGTGATATATAACATAGGCGTGTAACCGGCTTACGACGACATCATTTTAAAAAATTGATGGAACTTGAACTTGACTGTTTAAATTCATCTAGTAAATAGAGTAGAAGCCTTTAGTCTTAATTTGGGTGAAATAAATTAACTTTATTTAGCATTTTCTATTTCCTTTCCGTTCAACACAATATTTGCTATATCTATATTTGATATGGACTTTTGCACTCCCATGGTTACATTATCATATAAAATTGTGAAATTTGTTGATTTTGTTTCGAATGCTGTTTGTTATAACATGTTTTCATAGGAATATAGCTGCTGGGATACGAAATATAATTGTAAATACATGTTGATAGATACCAAAGCTAATTCTGAAGAATTTTGTACTCGGTTCAAACCACTTCCACTGCAGTTAACAGCCTACGATTTTCTGTGCAAACACAATACTTTATCGTTGCGGAGAGAGTTATATAAACTGGTTTATACTTCCTACATATTACAAGTAACACTAGACACGGACTTACAAAAATGAATAATTTTAAATGAAACAATTGACCATATGTTGTTTGATTATTTAAATAATGCAAAAGATAAATTGAAAACTACCAACATAGGATATTCAGTTGTGTTTTATATCACAATGGTAAACTGATCTAGTAACGGCAATTCCAACGCAATAGGCAGAATTAGTCGGAAATATATACTAGATATAAAAATGACACTTCTACAAAAAAACATAATTGAAATTGATGACGAATAGAGTACCATTACATTGGTTTACGATCGGGGTATACAAATATTCTAAATTGTAATGTCTAGATTCCACGAAATACTAAATATTTCATATCGTTGACAGCTGGTTTATATGCAACGTTCTTGTTTGAGCAGTTGTCCAATGTCATCGATACTATACGTGTATTGAATTAGAAATCAAATTTAGGATTATTTAAACATCACAATGAATTATTATCAATAAATTATTTGCTTTACTGGTAATTTGTGTAACATAATTATATCAAACTCATTATGAGGGTGTGACTCTGTATACGTTTCAGGAAAACAGAACTGTATGTGCGATATAATAGTAGTCATAATGCGTATAAAAAGGGAAAATATTTGTTTCAATGCAATATCAAAAACACAACGATACCTTTTACATTAGGGCAGCTTCGACTAAATAAACAGATTACTACCAGAAGGTTATGTACGTTAACAGAAAGGGTCGTATGATTTTATATACAACATAGACAATAATACTTTAGTCTCGCAATACATAATTTGCCTTATTCGTTGTATAAAATAGAGTTGAACTAGCCGTTAGTAACTGTTACTCTGTGATTTGTGTCTCTTGCTTTTGAGCTCCGTACAGATGTATTGATTTATATGTTGTAGGTGCGCCATCTTGTATTGTGCTGTTGGTAATATCCAAAGTTATGGTATAGTTCGGAGCTCACAGACATGTTTGACCCTGTCAAATTCTCTATTTGCCCGTCCCGAGTCGACCGCATTTAATTTAGTGGTTGTTGATTGTGCGTGTCTGTCCTTTTTTTGATTTTTGTGATTTGTATTGTTATAAGTTATGCTGTTAGTCTTCTCATTTGAATCGTTTCACACTTTTTGAAAAATACGTTTTATAACTTGCTATACGGTTTTATTTTTTTCTAGATGTTGAAGGGCGTACGGTTATCTGCAATTGATTATAAAAAAATGTATCTTTGCCATATGAACTCATAAGCAATCATATCTTCTCCTTATGTTTATATGAACAGAGATGTAAGGTAAACGTTTATAAAACGAAACAGAAAGAACTCGGACAAGACAACTCGAACCAATGACAACCCGGACAAAGTCAACTTACACCAATCTAACAATATATCTGTGATGAAATATAATAGAAAAGATCCGACATTAAATTCTTGTTTCCAGGATAATTTATGACCGTATATATCAATTATAAATATCCAAACAAAGATACCAAAAATACACAAAAGAAAAAAATAAACAGACAATGGCATGGCAAAAAGGTGAACAGTATACAAAATACAACATAGAAAAACTAAAGACTGGGAAACACGGACCCCACCGAAAAAACGGGGTGGTCACAGGCAAACGGGAAGGGTAAACAAATCCTGCTCCACATGTAGCACCCGTTGAGATGCTCTGGTTAAAATCGATGATGACTCTTATGCGGTATGTTACCGAGGATAAAAAAAAATGATATCGTGGTTATGACAAATAATCCATATCTATCATATGTGTGATTCAGATGTTTCATCATGGTCAACCAATTTGTGATTGCGTTTGTAAAATTTCAAAGGAATGATTTCAACTTTAGCACTTGGAACAAGTGTAAATTTGAAACCTCGCTTTCCTCCTGAGCCCTTTTTGTCTGATACAGATGTCGAGTTATTTGATTTTTTAAATCAAGCGCTGTAAATATAAATATATGGCTTTAGGTTTAAAGTCAAGCGGTGAGATGTTTAGTCTAGCGCATGAGATGCAATTCCAGAGCCGTAGATCTAAAATAACGTGGTGGATACTAGATCTATTACGTTTGACCTAAGATCTAAAGCGCTGCTGAACTTTACATCTGTAGTGCTTGACTTAATATTTTCAGCGTTTGATTTTACATGTACATAGCTAAACATTATGTCCCTACCTCTTGATTTTGAAAAACAAAACTCTCTATCTATAGGAGACCAACAGGGCTCTGTGCTTAGTATTGTTTTGGGATGTTTTTAATTTACAAATCCAGGTCAGAACAAATCCCAATCGGCACTGAGGAATGCTCCATGACGGAATACCATATTCGTTGTCAATTAGCAATGCTCAATGACGCTGACCGGGGTACCGTTGTCAATCGAGGGAGGCTAAATGATCATGCAATTTATTCGTTTCTTTCTAAAAGAAATACGTAAAAGTCCCCCTACATGTATTTCACAAAAGTAACATAATTATGTGAAGGTCTTTTTTTATCCTTACTACCTAACATAACAACTCTATGTACATGTATTCACAAAGATTTGACACATTTAAACAAATCGCAAAATCGTTTTAAAACGCTTAAACAAAGGCAACAGTAGTATACCGCTGTTCAAAATTCATAAATCGATTGAGAACAAACAAATCCGGGTTACAAACTAAAACTGAGGGAAATCCATCAAATATAGGAGGAGACAACAGAAATACAACACTAAAAATTACCACACACAGAAACGAACTAACATATACATGTGTAACAAAGGCAATTTTCCTGACATGGTATAGAACATTTTAAGAAAAAAAGGTGGGTTGAACCTGGTTTTGTGGCTAGCCAAACCTCCCCTTTTTAATGGCAATGTTAAATACAATTAAAATGACAACATTATATGACAGGACTACAATACAAATAAATGGGAGAACATATAGGACAGAGAAACACACGAAAACAAGAACAAAGTTGAAGAGCATTGAGGTCAAAAGTTCCAAAATGTGGTGCCTAATACGGAACGACGTAAACATAAAACAACCTTAACAAGCACATAAAGAGATCAATTGGTAATTTTGTTTTAATATATGATATCTAAAATATGTAGGAAGGATTGTCTTAGCCACAAACAAAATTCTATTGGAAGTTAATCTTAACATTGTCTTTGGAATACAAATTAAACCATTTTGGTTAGAGACGTCCGGCGATGCATAAATTTGCAAAAACAACTTTCAGTACAAGTAGAAATAGAATTGCAGATGATATTTAATGAGAAAGTACTAGTTGAAAACAAATTTGAAAGCATGACCATTGAAAAAAATTCAAATTTAAAAAAGATATTTATTCTATTTTATGTTTAACTTTTAATGGTTTCAATTGTATACATGAATGAACTGCATATTAACAAAACTCATTGTGATTACGTCAACTCATCCAAGAAATAGGTGTCTGGCATAAGTCCGTTTCAGATTATAATCATAAAGCGAGTACAATAATTAATTCAAGAGCTAAAACATAAGGGATTAATATCATACATTGTATATAGCTTCCATAATTTGATATCTTCACCTCTGAGGAAAAACAATAAAATTAAAACCAAACAAAATTTCCAGTTTCAAATCGAAGGCGTATTTTTATGTAAAACAATAATCATGCTACTAGTAAAGCCAGTTCTATATGACCGTGAATCAACACTCCTTTTATTCTCCAACATTCTCGAACAATGTACTCCTGGTTCATTTTCTTCATCAAACGCCGAACAATTAGTACTCCTGATTCATTTTCTACATCAAACTCCGACAAAGTGGTACTCTTGTTCAAACTCTACACCAAACTCCATAACAGTGGTACTCCTGGTTCATTTTCTACATCAATCTAAGAGACAATCATTATAGTACTCCTAGTTCATTTTCTACATCAAACTCTGGTATAAAGGTACTCCTGTTTCAAACTCTTTGACTACACCGAACTCAGAAACAATGGTATTTCTGGTTCATGTGCTACATCAATCTCAAAAACAATGGTACTCTTTGTTCATGTTCAAACTCTACACCAAACTCCAAAACAATGGTACTCTTGATTTCTTTTGTACATCAAACTCCGAACAAGTAGTACTCATGATTCGTTTTCTACATCAAACTCAGGCATAGAAGTAATCTCTGTTCATTTTCCACCTCAAATTCCGAAACCATGATAGTAGTGCTCTTGATTAGTATTCCATATTAAACTCCACGAGTCAATGGAACCCTGGTGCATTTTCTACATCAATCTCCGAAACGATGGTTTACTTGATTTATGTTTATGTCAAACTCCGAAACAAATGAATGGATCGGCAGGTTCAATTTCAACATCAAATTCTCGAACAGTGTTTCAAACTTCCAAACACACTATCACAGAAATTTAACGGGATAATCAATTTTCAAACACGTGATTCCAGAAAAATTAAGGGCTCATTGATTTCTCACACGAGATTCAATACATTTGTGGGATCATAAACTTTCAACACGAGATTCTAGACAAATTAAGAGAAATCAGGATAGGAAACGCAAGCCCTTGAATAACTTATCGTCTGAGAGATAAATATTAAAAATGAATTCGATTCTGCAATCTACCTTAACAGCTTAAAAGGGAAGTTTACAGTGGGAAAGCATATGGCTACTCTTTTGCCGCCATGTTTAGTTTTCAATCCAATCAGATAGATAATAGATGTAAATATAATTCCTATTTCGTTAATTATTCAGTGAAGGACAAAATCTCTATAATAGCGAAAATCATTTTAATGAGCCATGTTTAGTTAATAGTTATCAAAGGTACCAGGCTTATAATATAATTTAATACGTCAGACGCGCATTTCGTATAATAAGACTCATCAGTGACGCTCAAATCAAAATAGTTAGAAAGCCAAACAAGTACATTTTTGTTTAGATCAGTAGTTTTTCTCTTTAATATATATATAAATGTTCCTTCCTTAGACATAGTTTTGGTATATGCGTTGGCATTCTATTTTATGAAACAAAGCTCGACTAATAGTTTCAATCGTTCGAAAAGTTTGAAAAGAGGAAGGGTAAGAGTAAAGAGTAGGGACGTGAAATGTTGTATTATTGTAAGAGAAAAGGGGGACGAAAGGGACAGTCAAACTCATATATCTAAAACAAACTGACATCGCCATGGCTAAAAATGAAAAAGACAAACAAAAACAAAAAATAGTACACATGACACAACATTGGAAACTAAAGAATAAACAACACAAACCCAACCAAAAACTAGGGGTGATCTCAGGTGCTACGGAAAGGTAAACAGATCCTGCTCCACATGTGGCACCCGTCGTGTTGCTCATGTAATAACAAATCCGGTAAGTAGTCTAATTCGGTAGGTCACATTCATGAAAGGGAAGGGGATTCTAGTTACGCAACATATCCGATTTCATTTGTGAAACAGTTATAACATAACGGTCAACCAACTCGTGATGGCGTCCGTAAAATTTAAGAAGGGATTATTGTAGCTAATTGTTACTTGAGGGGAGGTCTTCAACTTTCAGCATATACCAATTCTTTTGACTTTTTTTATTTTCCCTAAAGTTCAAAGCAAATGTGGATTCATATAGTAACTTTGATCCCCGGTTTTGACCTCTGTTAAAAAAATGTTAATAATTTGGGAAGAGGTCTTGGTGCGTAATCTTGATATTTAGCAATATAATATAAACAAGAAGATGTGGTATGATTGCCTAGCTATACCAAAGTTCCGCGTGTGACACATGATTTGGTACACCAAAACTAGTATATGCAACCTCAAATGTTAAAATTGTCGTTTTGATTTCCTGACCTCAGAAAATTCTGTTCAACAGAAGAATTGCATTCTCATCCAATTCTCTTTTTTTCTTGGTTATCGTGTACCATTTTGTACCACCACCCCTCCCCTCCCCTCCCCCAAACAAACCAACACACCCTGTCTCATTAAGATTTATTTAGTTTAATCCTATACAGACGCCCTCGCATTTTAATATAATTCTTAAATGACAAGAAATGAAACCGATTCATTTGTAATTTTATATAAAAGAAAGAGAATGACATACTCAATGGTACGCATAAAACCGTAAAAGCAATAAAATCTTGTTGGATAGACAAAACAATATTCGAAGTCTGGACTGCAAATCAGATTATAAAATAAAGACAATTATCTTTAATAAAAGGTGTCAATAAGTGTTTCCTAAAACATAGAGATATTCCGAATTGATGTATGGCGTTCTTGGATGACATCTTTCAATGGCTGTCTAAAAAGACAGATGACAAACAACAAGTTACATGTAGAAGAGATGTTCTTTATTGTAATTGCCAATGATATTCCATATGTAAATGGAAATCGGTGTGTCCCATTATTGAAAATTACAATTATTCTTCTCAAATCAAATTCCCTCGATAGTACTTCTTGTCCCATCCATTTATTCATTTGCCACCGATAAGTTTCAACAACACAACGAAATGCTTGTTCTACAGGAATTATCATATAAAACTCGAACATAACATACAAGAAAATTAAATTATTCCTTTTTGGTCTTTAGTGTGATTCAATTGATGTTGTCATAGTTAGAACTGACAATGCCCGGGGATAAGAGGTTGTAAGAGGATATTCTTGATTAAGACAAAAACAGATATTACTAACGCACCTACAAATTGTATGCATGCGCCATACGGAATTTATATCCCACATATTCTTAAGTCTTTTATTTTCGAACTTTCGGCTTAACGATATATATTTTTCAAAATGGAAATTTTATCAGTTTTTTGACACGACAGGTAAGTAAATTAGTACTTAGAGAAATCATATAATTTTTTAACAAAAATTAAAAAATAATGAATTTTTTTTTCAGAATTAATAAATTATCGTGCATAAAAAGTTTTACCATCGATTCCAACCATCTTGTTAACACTTTTTAATTATGAATAACATGTTAAAGGCATAGTATAGTGGACATTTATTGAAAAAAAACGAATTGAAAAAAAAAGAAAATGTCTCTTGGTCGAGTATTTCCAAAGTTGTCCTCTGGTAACTCTAATTCGTACTTCTCTTTTTTTTTACTAACAAATTTACAAGTTGTATCCGTTTTCAAAATATGGATTATTAAAATATGTAATGAAGCATATTGATTTAAAACTGTACCATTAGTCAAAACTTAAATTACCGTAGGTAGCAACAAATTAACACTTTATAGTAAAATGATATAAAATGGTGATAATCATGTTTCAAGTCATTCGAATAGCCGCCTGCACTACGGGGGAATTCTCATCATAAATTTTAAATAAGTTTATATTTCTGTCCTATATAGTTTGCTCATTTAGCTTTCATTTCATTTTCAAGACCAATAAAGTGAGACGGCATCCTAATCTTGCACTACCAGACACGTTGTTACACACCATAGAACTGACGAGATTTGACGAGAAAATACAGACCGACCACTTACACAATGGAGAAATTAGTTTTTGGGAGTATTTATTTGCTATCAATGATTTTGGTATGCTTGGCAGACGATGTAACAGACGAAGAATTATTAAAAACGGTAAATAAACAAGCAAATTATGTATTTTTAATTTATTTTGAACAATTATTTTTCAAATATATATTTGTGTATTTCATTATATTTTGACTGTCACATCCACCGTATTTTTTGTATATTAAGAATTTAAATACTTTAATTTCAAGGAAAGCTATCTTAACTTTACGCAATGTTGTATATATTATGTACGCGTCTTTTTATTTTTAGCCATGGTGTTTTCAGTTTATTTTCAATCCACGTGTTTGACTCTCCCACTGGTATCTTTCGGTCCCTCTTTTAAACTGTTCTTTCGTAAATAAAAAAAAAACTACATTCTATTTTTATGTATTATATTATTTCTCAAATATGAAAATTAATAGTCATATTAAAAAAGAAAAAACTCGACATTAAGATTTAAAATAAACTTTTTTTTTTTTATCAAAGTCGGAACATATTATTTGTCCAAATATATTAACCTGCATTCTCCCCAAGAAGACTCACAAATTGTTGCTGATAGAAAGTATATAGTGTGGTCATTATAACTTACATTTTAATTGATGACTTTCTTATTACGAATATAACCAAACATAAAATTCAGGCTTTTACCTATACTATGTCTAAAGTGTGACTTGGACGAAGAGTTGTCTCATGTACACTCATACCACATCTTCTTATATTTTTTGTAAAATAATAATAATAATAAAAAATGGGGCTCAAACCGAATTTATCTAGACTAGAATATCTAAAAACTTTTTTTTGCTTTTTTTTTAGTGTTTGCTTATCAAACGAATATTGTTTCTTCCATAAAACTATAGATGAGTTATTTAAAAAAAAAATGAATACGAAAACTTACTGAATTGAACGTTAAAAAAATGGAAAACAAAAGTATTCATGTGTGTATACCTCGTGTATTACGACATTTCTCCCTCTTAACAATCAAATTTCAATTATTCAAACAGCTCGGCAAGCCTCGTCCTTTAAATATTAAAATTTAACTGTTTCGAGTGGAACAATATAGATTCCATCACTGCAGCAAGTGTATTACGATGTTTCTCCATTCGAGACAGTTTAATTTTAAAATTTCAAGCGCGCAGCTTGTCGATCGTTTTAAATAATTAAATTCAAACTGTTGAGAGTGGAGAAATATTGTTATACACGCGTTATAGTGGTGGAATCTAAATTTTTTTCTACTGATTTGTATACTTCCTTTTCAAACATTTGCAGGAAGTTGTGTTCTTTTTATGTGATGTCATCGGACATGGTCACCTTTTTTTCAGGACGTCACAATACTAGGATATTAAAAAAAATTGAAAAACAGTTTTCTTCAAATCAAACTTCAAATAATCATGAGAACAGATATGAAAACGCCTTATAGTTTTTATTTGTCTTGACTTATACCACTTTCGATGGTATCCACTTGACGTGGCTCTGTACTTATACATCCCGTCATTGTGTTACTGTTCTATAAAAATTTCCGTATTCTTGTCTTTTATATTTGCTTATCCTGACATGTATATGCTTTGCCTATATGCCTTTTTGTGCTTCTCTTTTACATATGACGTGGCTCTGTACTTTTATATTCCGTTTTGTGCATTGTAAATGTTTTTTTTAATATATCTGTTTGTTTCTATAGTGATTAGATAATCACACAATGTTGACTGCTGTACCCCTATTTGTGACATTTTTTACCAATTATGTCTGTTTGTTTTGTTCACACATCGTTGTCAATTTAATGGAATTTTATCATGCGACTGTTATACACGTAAGAGGTTTAGCTAGCTATATAAAACCAGGTGTCTGATTCAGTAGTTGTCTCTTGTTGATGTGGTTCATACGCGTTTTTCGTTTCTCGTTTTTTATAGAAATTAGTTCGTTGGTTTTTCCGTTTGAATGGTTTTCCACTAGTCATTTTAGGGTCCTTTATAGCTTGCTGATCGGTGTGAGCCAAGGCTCCGTGTTGATGGTCGTATTTTGATTTCGAATGGTTTTAATTATTTTTAAAAATTGATTCTTGGATAGGAGAGCTGTATCATTCGCACTCATATCACATGTTCTTATATATCTTATTAGTCCACCATTTTCTTTACGAAAATGCTCTGTACCAAGTCAGGAATATGACAGTTGTTGTCGTTTGATGTGTTTGAGCTTTTAATTTTGCCATTTGATAAGGGACTTTCCGTTTTAAATATTCCGGAGTTCAGTATTTTTGTGATTTTACGTTTCACTAGTGATGAAAAATATGTTTCTCACACCGCTCAAGAAATGTGAAAATAGCACAAAAATTAGAGAAATATCGTAACAGACTTGTTGTAGTGGTGACATCTGTATATATTGTACATGTATATACATTGCTGTTTTAATATTGAAATGCATGTCAATATTTGAGACGAAAAAAGGGGGGGGGGAAGATGAGCTGTCCCAATTGAATTCCGTTCTTGTTGAAAATATTATTCGAATTACAAACAAATATTTGATTACTAAATGTGGATTAGTTTAATTTGCTACGTTTAATTCAACATATAATATTACTTTTGTGTAAAGGAACTTTATAATTCAACTAATTCGTTATACATCGTTAATTATATATTAAAATACCAATTATTAGCTTTATTTCGATTACTTCGGATCATTTTTTTTATTCATCTAATTTACGAGAATAGAATACTACATTCATAAATATATCATTTATTTTTGTAGTGTTACATTTACCATTGGGTATACATGCGCCTCCTTTTACATAACAATCAAATTAAAAGAACACCTGTCCATATGGTTTGGCAAAATTAGAATGAATCGTTATAGAGAAGGGATAAAATGTCGTTGATATATGCAACTTATAACTATATATACGGTCTTTAACGCGGAGCATATTCTAGGCCGCGTATCAGTCTATATATGTTAGGTCCACGCAATGACGAGTGTAAAACAAATAAAAAGAGAAAGACAACGGTTTGGTTAATAAACATAATACATGTAAACGAAAAATTACAATAAAAGAAACTTAACGACCGACAAAAAACGTTGTCAGAAGCCCATTCCTGTTACACCATCGCACCTTAGATTATACCTACGCATTTTAAGGTGACCATCGCACTTTAGCGTGACCATCGCACATTGGCGTGACCATCTCACTTTAGGGTTTCCATCGCACTTGAGCGTGACCATTGCACATGAGCGTTACCATCGCACATTAGAGTTCAGTACCATCGAAAATTAGAGTCCTACATATGCATGCTTGGTCATTCCAGTCCGGACAATATAAATACATGTATATATGTAGACCATACGATATAGGTCTTTTTTTACCATTTTTTCTTCGCAAGTTAGACACGCAGCTCGTTATCCGATCCAATATTACTAACAAGTTACTAACTGAAATCATTTATCTTTAAAATATTATCTGAATCTTGGTTTATCTGTCATTTTGCCTTCGCTAGCCTATAGACAACGCTTAATGCTCAATGTGTATTCTTGCCCCTATTCGTCTTATATAAACGGCAGTTGTTTACGTGCTGTTTCTCTTTTCTATGTATATCATGCAGCACGTATACACCACCGGTATAGTAAGATCGTATGAATAATGATAAAAAAAAAATAGTTTGAAATATTCTGATTACTTTTAACAAATAAAACACCAAGATAAAGAAAATAAGAGGGTTCAATGTCCGAAGCACATTTAAGTCAAACAGTTGACCTATTTTTTATTGGCTCGTTTATATATTTCATGAAGTTATTTTCCAAAATTCAACATATTGTGTTTCGTGGGAAAATAGATACTAGTAACAACATTATTATATTTGCATAAAGCATGTAGCCATTTGGTCCTGGAAATATATGATTCATGCAGACAATGTTTTTTTATTATCATATAGATATAGGAAGATGTGGTGTGAGTGCCAATGAGACAACTCTCCACCCAAATAACAATTTATAAAAGTACACCATTATAGGTCAATGTGCTGCTTTCAACACGGAGCCTTGGTTGACACCGAACAACAAGCTATAAAGGGCTAAAACTACTCAAACTCGTAAATTCAAAGTAAATTTATGAGTTTTGAAGAATGGTTAGCTTATTTTCCTTCTTATTTAAATTGTAGTGAGCGATCCCATTTTTTTAGTGCGTAGATGGTATACAAATTGTGGGATGGCTATTTTAAATATCTATTTAGTAGTGATTTCATTGTTCATGAAGTAAATAAAAAATAAAATATTCAGGGGATTTATAGTAACAAAAGCTACAATAAACAAGGATGCTCTATTGAATTTAACCGTTATTATTCAATTACTCACATGCGTTAATACAAGGCAACACTGTTCAGTTTAAGATTTGCATATTCAGATTAGATTATCGAAGATCGGGAATAAGAAAGAAAACGGTTTTTTAACAATAAGGATTGAGTAAGGTTAACATATGTACATGTTTTCTAATCCATTGCTTTTGTTCTGATTTCTGTAAGTTTAAGTAAAGTGAGATATTGTATATATACGTCAATGAGACCACAATCCAACAATATAAAAAAAAACTCATTAGAATGAAAATACAAATAAAAGCGGAGCGTGGACACAATATTTGTATTTTAATCGGATTTCATATTTGAATAAAAGGATTTATGCATATACTTAAAGAGACAGCAACCCATGTTGTGCAAATGATCAACGCTAAACTTATTTGATATTTTAACTACAATTCAGTGTCCCAAGGTTTTAGTTTGAACATATTTGTTTATAGTGGATTAGGTAACAAAATATTACAAATTATTAGACAAGATCTTTTGATCATCATCAAGAACTTGCGGTCATCCAATGTTCAGTACTTCAGTACTTTGATTATATATATTACACACAAATTGATTTGGTGGTTCACCTACGATACGAGTCCAAACTCTTGTGACAATTAATAACAGGCTAATAGTCAATAAAAATTAATATTCAAATGTTTGCAGGCCAATTTTCGAAGTTCTATTGTTAATAATGCACTACCTCGTATCATAACTGGGAATAAATAGATATGATAAATCTATTATTTAGAACTGAGACCATAACTTTATAGGGGAAGATAAGTAGATGGCACTACTGTCTGGTATCATACGGGAATTAGGTTGTATCAAAGTCGTCCTCTGGTCGTTCACTGGTTATTCGACTGTTCACTTAACTTTTGACGTTGTCGATTTTGTACTTTTGTACTCACGCGGAAGGATATATGAATAACAAATGTACACCGATCACTATTTGTTTGTAGTATTTACATTAAGGGATAAGCAATATGAAATGTGACTTTTAAAATAGTAAATGTAGAAAATAGATTAAAAAAACTAATTTTTATTTATATTTTGTATAATTCTAATGTTTTTGTTTCGATATGTTGTGGGACTTCATTTAACCGATTTTGACCCTCACCACAATCAAATATGTTGAAAATGTTTTTGAAATTTTCTCTTTGTGTGTTAAACTAGTAGTTTTCAGGGTAATTAAAAACTACAATGGGAATTATAAATTCATTGAAATTAAACCTGCATTCTAATATTTTAAATGAAGTTTTTACTACACATATAAAAAGTGAGATTCAAATTTAACTTTTGAATTCCGACCTCACGTGGCTGCGTATCTGTACATCCCGAACAACCAAAACGGACGTCCTTCTTCTTTGCTTAGCTCTAAATAAAGGACAAAAAAAAACATATGACCACTTGTCAATACTCCATTAAACCAGTAAACCCTTTTTTTATTTAATGAAATATTTTGATCTAATGAAGAAGAAAAAAACATTTCATGACGCGAATGTAGTGTTGTCCACCAATAAGTACATTGCGGTTTTAAAACTGTTGAGCCAATAAACTGATTCTGTTTTGATACTGCATTATGTGAACCTTAGAGCTTTTGACGTAACGATTGGTCTTTGAAATGAGCGTGACCTAATTCGATGCTGAGACTGTACAGAATAATTCAAAGGAACGGAAATGGACATGTTGACGCCACGTTTGAATTCATTTCTTGATATTCTTTTTGTCTTCCCTAAGAGGGGCTCGCTAAAGTCATGCTTCAGTGATTCCCTATATAATCAACCAAATTGTTCTCGCAGAACGGGCTCGCCATTAAATTTACACCCAACACTTGAAAATGTAACGTTTTAAAGAAATTGGGATAGTTTAAACGCGGACCGCGAAGAGGAACCTATAAATCTAACTGTTACACAAAATATATTCAAATCACCTCTTGCTCAACATGGAAGCTGGCTAAAGGAAACATTGAGTGTAAATAAAGCAAATATTTAGTTGTGTATCTGTTATTTGTACAATTGTTGGCTGATTGTATGATACATGTTTTGATCCTAATAATTACGTATAAGACAAAGCTTTGAGTTAGAACTATTATTTAAAAATACGGATCCAGTGTCAGATAGACTTTAACAAACAGGATTTATTTTTTTGAAAGCCAGTAATAATAGAAAAGTCAAGAAAGGTCTATTTCAGCTGTGACTAAAACAGTGTGTCATAGTAACCTGACTCTCAGATACTATAGAAGAGGGTTTATCTTTTTTTCCCTTTCTTATCGTTAAATGTCGTTAGCAACTACAAAACGTCATTATAGTTTGTATTTTTCAAACGATAAATTATGATTATATTCTCAACTCATAATTACGTTCAGAAATTGTATTTTTGTACATAATGATCATGATCGTCTTTTATATTTTAGTTACTAACAGACCCATCAAGGGACAGACTTCGAGACATTGTGGATGAAATTTTATTAGATCAAGAAACTCCTTCCCTTGACGCTCTGTTAGAAGCTGACGAACGACAACGGACGTCAGGAAAGAGAATATTTTGTAACGGGGCCGTCGGTTGTATAAACAGATTTAGACGCAAGAATGAAGATTTGGAAGAACAAATGCCGCTGATTAAAAAGCGTCCTTTCTGCAATGGATTCTTCGGATGTGGGAATGGGAAACGGTCCTATAATGTACCTGTGATAAGAAATGAACAAAGAAGACCTGAACAGAAAAGGCTTTTCTGTAACATGGGTGGGTGTGGAAATGGATATGGAAAGAGAACTCTGTATTCTGCTTTACTTGACCGACTTCAACCAGAAGCGGACGACAAAAGCCTTTGAAAATAGGCGCGAAAGATAACACTTTTAAATAAAAACAACAGACAATTTCTAATCAAGATGGTTTTCTTGACGATATTTAGTCGTCTGCGCATTGAAATTGTCGAAAAAAATTACACCAAAACTTTAAAGTAGATAAAAAAGTATTTATATTTTCTTTTGGAGATATGATTAGATTTCTATTGATTTGTTTGGTGCTTGAGTGATAGTGAAAGCCTAAGGATGTATCTCGAACACTATTTTTGTAAATATAATAATATTAGTTGTTTTTTTATTTTCTTTAAAACTTTTTTTCTCAAAATAGCAAGTTACTTTTCGATTGCTTTTGTTGTTGATTTTTGCTGTTAGACTATTTCAAAAAGTGATATGTTATATATTAAAAAGAAAACATGATCAGAAGATTTAAAACGTCTTTTCAAGCAGACGATTCACATGATGTTTGCTTCTATTCTTGAGTTACCAAACCTCCCTTGTAGATTGCATTAAATTTGTTTTAATTTCTAATCTTTTCTTTATTGTTTATTTATAATCATTTTTTACTTATTTATTGAACTTTTTTCATACTTTACATTATGATCTTGTTTTCTTCCATTTTGCTGTAGAAGGGCCTTGAATAATTTCCTCTTTTCCGTTTTAATTATTGTAAGGACTGTTGACAGATTGAAGTTTTCTATTCTGAATAATGCAGATACTGTCAAGTAAATATCTAATTACTTTTTATTTTTTTAACAAGTATTTGTTTTTCTTTTCAAGTTAAAAGAGACGATGGTCGTTTCTACAACGTCATTATAAACATATAGTGACGCTTGCTTTAAAAGGAATTATCCACATATCTTGTTGTAGATTAAATTTACGACTCTTTCTGTCTGAAATAGACCGTTAATTGTACTATTTCTGTCATGGCGTTATGGAAATGGAACTGATTGGTTCTATCTTTACTAGCTCTCTAATTTAGAGATAAATATTTGATATAGTGAGCATACTTATATAATTTTTCATGATCAAGTCAGTGGAATTATATTACACATTAGTGAATTTCAGAAATGTTCATGCTTATAGATTTCTTTTTATCTATAATCACTAATGTAAATCATTGATTATCAAATAAATTTGGATTGAACTGTACAAGTATGTTTGAGTCTAAGCGGGACACAAATGTGTTGCCCTACAGACAGTTGTTCACCATTGACCATACAATATATATGCATATTTCCCTTATCGCGAGCAGAAAAAAACCTACTTAAAATATACATTTACACCAAATCAGATCCCAAATAGACTATCTTCAAATTAAAACAAAACACAACTATATGCATAAAAACGATATGTCCGTTTATGTGTATATAGCATTGATGGGTGTTACTCTGGGGCAGAAAATAATTAAAATCCAGCACAACAAAAGAAACATGACAGATGTGGTATAATTGTTAGTGAGACACATATTCACCAAAGTTCAAATGAAGTGATTGTATGCAATTATAGGCAACCTTCGGATTTCGACAATGAGAAAAGCCCATACGCTATAGTCGGCTATAAAAGGCTCAGACATGGAATATATTAAACAGTTCAATTGACAGAACGAACGGCCTAATGTTTAGCAAAACAATTAACAAAAACCAAATATGTCAGACATAAACCAACGACAACCCCTGAACTATGTGCTCATGGTTTGGCATAGGAAAGGCACACATAGAATTTGTTGCGCGGTTCAATCCTAATTCATTTCTCTTTTTCTGGCGGAAAGACGATTTGATTACTTATCAGTACTTTAATACGGTTAGTAGGGTGCCCAATCAACACATTTTATCGATTTGCCTTAACGGAATAACAATAACATACGGCTATATTTTATATCGTTGGAAAGAGGAGAACAAGCCTCATCGAAATAGCGTTGTCGTCGTTGTCTGCCGTGGTCACGTTTTTTTTTTAATCAGGGTCAAAGGTCAAAGCAAAAAATCAAGGAAAATGCACAGTCACATTTAGATAGCTTGTTTCTCCTACAAATATTTGTTTTGAGTAAAATAAAAACAACCAATTTATAGAAAAATATCTTTTGTATCTACATTTAGAACTTGTTTTATATTTTATCGCCAAAAATGACTGTAGATTGACTTTTTTGCATATAGGGTGCAAATTTGAAATTTTCAAAAAGCTGTTAAATAACAGTGACCTTGACCTATTTCAATTTCTAAATTTGATTTTTTTGTATTCAATTCGGTACAAGTATCATCTAAAGATGTTTTTAAGATCTTAACTTTAATCATTTGTCCAAAAAATAATTGTGATTTTCACGTCTTTTGATAGTTAGGTGTTCGTCAATTTCTAGGAAAAAATCAACTTTCTGTTATTGGGTGTTAAAGAGTATATATATAAATGATTTGTTTCGAAATTAACGTCGAATTTGGTTGAATATAAAGCTCTATGTATAGCTTTGCTGTACAGAAGTACAAATTACTGCAAACAGAGAAAAAGGGGAGGGGTAAAAGTTTTGAAAACAAAACATGTGATTAGAAACAGGTAAAACACCCTATCCTACTTATACAGATGACCAAATGAGCATCAATTGGCTATGATGTTTATAAATATTCCAAAAATATAATAAGGGAGAGGGTTATATACAGTACCGATGTATTTTACAAACAATTGCAAACACAATAGGCGTGAGAAACCAAAGGAACATTAAAAACTTATAAAATGAAGACAAGCAGACTTTAGTATGGCAAAAACACTAAAAAAAGAAATGCAAACAGAAAATTATGATCATGGCTAGTTTTACCTATACTACATTCTATGGTCTCCTGTAGTTCCCCGACCAACGTCAAAGAACATATAGTAGGTTTTTTTTTTTTATTATTATTTGTTTTAATACATATCTACGGAAGCGTATTAGCGCCACACATTTTTTTTTTTTTTTTTTTTTTCCCTATGTTTGCGTTAACGCAAACATAGGGAAAAAAATGTGTGGCGCTAATACGCTTCCGTACATATCTTTCCCCACTAGATAGATTATTATTATATTTCCCACGATTTCAAAATTGAGTAGATGTTTTATTTATTATTTAGAAAATATTATGGACTGCGTTATTTTCATTCGATAGCTAACAATGATTTACAAGATACTCATACAGAAAAATGAAATCTTATATATCGTCATCTTCGTCGTCATCAAAGTGTCTAACTACAACCACACGAGTATTTACATTTTGACATATGTCATTTGCCTGACATGGGCATATACCTATACATGATAGATTTTGTTCGAAGCATATGCAACCCTTTGAAAACACAGAATTCCCCTTACAAGTAGAAACTAAATCTTGCAGCAATTCAGATGACATATGACCTTCGAGATAGAAAGGAACAATTCATTGTCCATTCTGAAGAGGAGAATGTTAAGATAGTTCTGCTACATGGGAAGACATCAAATTTACGTCTGGAGTGAAACTCTTATTACATATTGTTAAAAAAGTAGATTCGCAAGTTTGACAAGAGAGAAATTTTAAATTGTAGCCAATTTTACGCTCAAATTGTTCAGGTCACAGTGGTCTATTTTTAGTTTTGACTTGAGATCATTCAACCTGACAACAAGATCTCGATCTGCATCTATAGGTTCAGCGAAGTCACAATAAGAAAGGTTTGACAAATCGGTAAAATCATCTGGGCTGTCCTTCAAGACTAAGAAACAGTGCGCTTACTGATCCTAAACAGGGTCCAATACGTTGTATCGCATCATGTACATGTAACAGCGTGGTAGAAAGTTACAGATGTCAAACCCGAGACTATTACATATTTCGTGGACAGGTATACAGTAGCGAGCGTTTGTTTATGTAACTTATACGTGTTTCTCGTTTTTTTATATCGATTAGACCGTAGGTTTTCCCGTTTGAATGGTTTTACACTAGTAATTTTTGGGCCCTTTGTAGCTTGTTGTTCGGTGTGAGCCAAGGCTCCGTGTTGAACGCCGTACATTGACCTATAATGGTTAACTTTTTAAATTGTTATTTGGATGAAGAGTTGTCTCATTGACACCCACACCACATCTTCCTATATCTATATAGATGCGAAAATCTTATGTACAAGTTATAATGTCTGTTTGAAACCATAGCTCCTGTGTATGCTGCATGGAGTGGATGTAAGGAACGCATAAGATTATACCATCTATATCTTGTGACTTTCTTATTATCCTACCCATGATTCCTTTCCAACCTATCTCTTTGTCTTTATGAAAAGCATGCATAACTATGTAAAATCATGCGAGTATCTACTACATCGGGCGTACAACAGAATGATTATTAAAACCTAAATTCTCTTTCTGTGCTGATTTAGGGTCCTTGGAAGTGCTAGCTAGAATATGACTTCATCGTGTATCATAGTAACTGTTGATCTATCATGATGCTAATTACAGACGAATAAGAACTTGATTCAGCTTTAGAAAAAAAAACTTTGTTGTGTCTGCTAGTGTACGATTTGTAGCAAGAATGATGCTACAACATTTTGTAATTATCAGTACGAAAATGGTCTAGGTCTGAAGCATCATGCAATAAACTCAAATCTTTCCGTGCTCCCGTAGCCCCGATAAAGCTTTAATTTGTTTGTGCTTATTCCTCGCTTATTAATAAGCAATTCAGTAGAAAAACACTGACATATAACACACTTATCCCATTGTTTTTCATGTCTAATTTGTTTCTGGCTTGATGGACATAGTTTAACAGGACTGTAAATGTGTGCCATATTCCGGGTCTGAAACGTGATCGAAGGATTTGATTTGTATATTACAATTATAACAAAACTATCAATGAAAAAAAAACTAAAGGTATAAATCCCAACAAAAAATATTTCCAATTACAAAACAACGATCTTCAAACTAACTGGACTATTCCAAATATACAATTTGACCATACAACAAGCAAGAAATATAAAGAAATAAGTGACAATGGTCCTAGTTAATGACCTGGTAGTGTAAGCTACAAAACGATTAACGGCACGAGAAAAGGCGTGTTTGAAACAAGGCAGAATTATCACTAAATTTGTGTTTTAAATTGCTTTTTTCTTCTCACCGATTAACATTACACAAAAGATATTTGGCACACATATGAACCATGTGTTATTGATGTAAGCAGAGTAAAAATTCCGTGAAAGTAACATGTAATAAATTTTCTTTTGTTCAAAAAGTAAAATCACAAAAATACTGAACTCAGAGGAAAATCAATTTGGAAAGTCCATAATCACATGGCAAAATCAAAAAACAAAACGCATCAAAAACGAATGGACAAGAACTGTCATATTCCTGACTTGGTACAGGCATTTTCAAATGTAGAAAATGGTGGATTAAACCTGGTTCTATAGCGCTAACCCTCTCACTTTAATAACAGTCTCATCAAATTCCGTTACATTTAAATGATGCGTTAAATAAACAGTCACAATCAATAAAATAGTCAAAATATGGGAACATCAGTCATCATCGTATAACAATTTAACAGGACACAACAACATCTACTATCTACGAACACATGGAATGATTTGAGTGTCTGACGTCAGAAAAATTATATACGTCACATAAATTTGTCGTTCAATGTGCATAAAATAGTTATCAAAAGTACCTGGATTATAAACAATTTTAAATTTTACATAGGCAATGAGCGCAGACAGGGTTAAAAAAATCAAAAGTATGTAAGAATAAATTACAGAAATCAAACTAGTCCAAAAGTTATACATAGAATTTATGAGAATCCAAAACTTTTAAAAGGAACAATTTAACAGGACACAAAAACCTATCCACGAACACATGGATCTACTCGAGTGTCCGACGTCAGAAAAATTATATACGTCACATAAATTTGTCGTTCAATGTGCATACAAACAATTTTAAAATTTACATAGGCAATGTACGCATACAGGGTTAAAAAATCAAAAGTATGTAAGAATAAATTACAGAAATAGACCGAGATTAAAACTAGTCCAAAAATTATACATAGAATATATGAGAATCCAAAACTTTTTAAAGGGGACAATTTAACAGGACACAATAACATCTACTGTCTAAGAACACATGGATTGATTTGAGTGTCTGACGTAAGAAAAATTATATACGTCACATAAATTTGTTGTTCAATGTGCATATAAACAATTTTAAACAATTTTTTTTCATAGGCAATGTACGCATACAGAGTTAAAAAATCAAAAGTATGTAAGAATAAATTACAGAAATAGACCGAGATTCAAACTAGTTCAAAAGTTATACATAGAATTTATGAGAATCCAAAAATTGTCAAAATGTGTTAAATTTCAGCTAAAAAAAATAGCCTTACAAAAATCATGAAATACTTATACTTAAATAATATAAATCTTTTCAGCTTTCGTTATATGATAAATTTAATTTTTAAGCTAAATGATAAGTATCATTTGAACAAATAACACAGGAAGCAATAATTTTATTTTTCGTGTTGAAGATGGTCTGTATGATGAGGTATCTGTGGGTACCCTAAGAAACCACAAAATTTTGAAAAACGTGACCACGGCAGCATACGACGACATTCATGATTAAAAAATATAATGATTTTCCAATCGTTTGCATATAAATATAGCCGTATGTTATCCGTTAACTTAAACTCGTTAACTAGACGTCTTTGTCGATACTGGGCACCCTACTATGTACTCTTTGTTACTTTGTGGTGATTTTGATATGCATTGGGTAGGAGAGTGATATAAAACAATAGCTGGTTTATCTCGTATACATTGTCATGTTCAAGTCATAAGTCGGGAAACTCTTGTCATTTGTCATATTTTTTTATATTTTGAGTTACAATTTGGAAAATGCAACAAATCTTTATGATAATAATGAGTTGTGGTATGATTACAAATATATAGCCACTAGAGTTTAAATGATTTGTATGTAAGCAATTATAGCCAATCGTACGGCCTTAAAATATGAAAATATAACATTAAAAACGTAAAAAAATAACAAAAACAGAATTCTAAGCCTTATTTAATTCAAAGCAACTTACCGGAAACATCACAGATATAAATCAACAACTAACACAAAATTCAGACTCCTGACTTGAGATAAAAATTAAGCCATATAGAATGTGGTGGGATTAATCATGTGTGTGAGCGCTCGACTCACCATAACATTGGACAAAGATGTAACTGCACATGTCAACATGTCTGAAACATAAAATTGTGAAAAATTGGAATTTCGTTGTTAAAAAACAATTCACGGAACTTGAATTGGTTGACTTTTGTGATATAAACACTAATTTTAATAAAAATATGTTTATCGATACAGTGATGTCAAGAATGATTGATAATTATATTGAAGAGTGGAAGTGTATTGTTAGTTCATCCTCTTCCAGACGGGGAAATGGGCGTAATAAATTAAGAACCTATAATATTTTTAAGAAGGAGTATGTTGTTGAAAACTACTGCAAACTGGTTATGCCTTTTTGTGAAAGAAGCGCCTTTGCAAAATTTAGATGTGGGGTGGCTCCTATTAGACTGGAAACTGGGAGGTATGAACATTTGCCGCTGGAAGAGAGATGTTGTTTTAATTGTTTTAATACTGTCGAAGATGAATATCATGTTATTTTACATTGTCCTGTTTATAATGATCTTAGACAAGTTCTTTTTACTGAGTCTCTTAAAATCGATGAACATTTTAATAGTTTTACAGATTGTCAGAAAATGGTATTTTTATTTTCGAATCAAGATATTATAAGATTATGTGCCAAAACCTGTAATTTTATTCTTAAACGACGCCGAGAAGTTTTATATTGTAAATAATAATGAAATACTTTTGTTGTATAATTTTACCATTCAGCACGGTTTAATATTTATTATGTACATAAACATATTCTTTTAAGTGATTATCGTCTCTCATAAATCTGTACAGATTGGCTTATGTATACAAAATGTATCTTTTATAAATGTATTGTGTAGTTTTATACATAAGGTAAGACGTAAATAAAATATTGAATTGAATTGAATTGTAAACAGAATGTAAAATACATGTGAACAGAATGTAAAATACATGTGAACAGAATGTAAAATACATGTGAACAGAATGTAAAATACATGTGAATAGAATGTAAAATACATGTGAATAGAATGTAAAATACATGTGAACAGAATGTAAAAAACATGTGAACAGAATGTAAAATACATGTGAACAGAATGTAAAATCAATTGCAATCGGCTTAACTCAAACCGTACCATGTCTTGAGAACTTTGAACTCCATTGGGTGCATAAAAAAGTGTACCTCTATGATATCATATGCCATACAACTAAGAACATGATATTATACATTTGTATATACTTTTAGTCCCCCTTTGAAGATATAAACACTAGTATTGATTACACATATCAGTGCGGTGTGATATGTTTTCTCGTGCATGCTTCGCAAACACCACATTTAAATAAGATTTGAACTGTGGTTCGTTTGAACAAATTGTTTTTTAGAATATATCTAGGACTATCTATTTTAACTCTGTCTTGTAAATGTAAACAATCTACACAATTGAAGTCTTTGTTTATTCATTTAGTCAATGACCATGTTGATGTGATCAATTTCTTACATGGGCTGAAACGAACATTACAGAGCATGAAGAATCTTTGGAAAAGAAAAGGCGTCATATGAATGAAAACCGAGTCGTATGATATTTCAAGTGGAAATTCATAAATATATAATGATGTAGATATATAAACAGTTATCGTTAAGGTGTGGTTATTAAATGCATCATTGAGGAAACAAATGCTAGAACTAGATAGAATATAACCATTTACCATATAAATAAGTGAATAAATATGAATGTTAATGTCTTAGAATTCCCATGTGGTTCAATTATAATTTAAAAAGTTACATGAAATGAAGTCAGAAATTGGTAATTATCTGAAATAAACGTTAGATCATATCCAATGATCAGATCAGATAAATATATAAAGTGTTCCCGGATCACGTATGATATGTTCCAGACCGTATGAGTATCTGGACCGTATGCGTACTTTTTCAAAATACTCATACGGTCGGACCGTACGCGTACGGTCGGACTAATATTAAGAAGTTGGCAAAGTTAATTAGATGCATATAACAAATTGACATAAAAAAGTTTAATTGTAATTGAAAAAAAAACTTAATATTTTAATGATTTAAAAAATTCACGCTTATTGAATCATGTATTTAGCATGTCGATCACTCAGTAAAATAATTGAATTATGATCACTAAAATTGAAAATATCGGAAGTAAATATAATGTGGGAGGACAATTGTTTTAGGATATTTAGCAACTTTACAAAAAATGCAAATGCTAAGGAACATACATGAACTGCAAAAATGTAAATGTAAAATATATTTATATAATAGTTCTTGAAAAACTGGTCATTATCGCGATATATGGACTGCCCACAGGACAGTGGTATTGACTAAGATAGTGATAATGACTGAGCCGAAGGCGAGGTCATTATCGCTGTCGCAGTCAATACCTCTGTCGTACGGACAGTCCATGTATCACGATAATGACCAGTTTTTCAAGAACTGTTATGTTTATTTCATTGAGAAACCATGTTTTGGGAAATTCTCATAAATTCAAAACGCCTAAAGCGAACTAGAGTAGTTGTACGAATTCTATAGCAAAGAGTGAAGACCAGTCGTAGTAATACTGCCATTCATTTAGTGCAACTTTTCAGTATAAAAATTCTTAATTAAGTTCTCTTTAATTAAACAATTAACGAAAAAATATAATAAACAATTCAACAACTTAAATGTAATATTAAAAACAGGAACATGTTTTATAACAGGTACGTCTTTCTAAACAGAGAAACCACGCCCCACCGGTCATCAACAGAGAAACCACGCCCCAACGGTCATTATCAGACGTAAACCATGCCCCACCGGTCCATATCATGTAAAAGTTCATTAACGACCGGTTTTCTGGTCCGTATTGTTCTGTTAATGACCGATGAAATTTATTACTGAAGATTAATGAATGTCATGTGACCCCTTTTTATCCAATAAGATAATCTCATTCTCAACCGATATGAAATAATAGAACGTTACTTGTGGTGGCTATTGTAACATTGGTTGAGCGGAGTACCAAAATTAGGATCAAGATATACAATTAAACAAAATTTTAATATATAATTTCAAATGTTCATTTGTTTATTTTATCCGTGTAATTGGTATAATATTAATTAGACTAGTAAAACTAAAAATAAAGACTGCGATTTATGTTAATTTGTTTAGATGTAACCAATACGATATAATAACATGAATGGTTAGCTCGTACTGGACCATACGCGTATACTCATACGGTCCGACCGTACGGTCCAAATACTCGTATGGTCTGGAACATATATACATGCATAAGTAAATCCGTATTCTTGACTTGGTGCAGATTATATAATGGAAGAAATTCGTCCCATGGAATGGAAATTGACATCTGTAGCTGTCATCAATGACCAGTAATCAAAGAAAACCGTATCGTGTACCGTTTTATGTTGTCATTAAAGAAATAGCACATATAAACATATTTAATGCTATTTTACGAATTTTTCCTCTGATTTTGCTGACTGATAATTTACTTTTTCAGAGGAGTCGAGTGCTATAAAAATTATCGCTAGAAACTAAGGGAACACGTGCCGTTTTCAAAGAAATTAACAACGTCTTCATAGGAAAATAGCGATAAGCAGATTAAAACGGCGCTAGCGAGAAAAACGATAATATAAAAATATTGAGACTTGGATGGAGAGTTATCTCATAGGTACACATTGGAACTCATACCACATCTTATTTATATAAGAAAAACACACCGTTATAAATTGTTAAATTGGAGATTAAATGTAAACAATATACAAATATTCAGGTTAATAAAGTGGGAACCCAGATTATTAAGGGAAGGATGGAGCCTTCAAATTAGTTTAGCCTCGCTACATTCGGTACGTGCATGTCCCAAATCAGGAGCATGTTACTCAGTGTACACGGTTGTCGAGTGTTGCTGTATCAAATTTGTTTTTCATTAATCATCTTGTACATAAATAAGGTCATCAGTTTTCTCGTTTGAATTGTTTTACATTTTGCATTTCGGAGCCCTTTTTAGTTGACTATGTGATATGGGTTTTACTGATTGTCGACGTCCGTACGGTGATCTATTATGTATTTGTTACTTTCTGTGTCAGGTGGTCTCTTGTAAAGAGTTGTCTTATTAGCAATCATTACAAAATCTTATTGTTTTCTATTGATGGGCAGCGTAATACAACTTCCAAAGTCAACTAATGAAAATAAACGAAGGTTGGCTCATCCTTGCATTTGGCTGTATTGAGCAAACATCGCGCAACGAAACATTATACATGTTATATATGATTCTAAATTTCCTGCCATGTTTGACAGTTAATGAACTAAAACATTTCTGGTTTATTTCAAAAATACAAACACTGCACGTAGAAGGTTAATTGTTCGAGGAATATTTTCCTTAGTAGGTACTTTATCAATAGCATTATGTTTGCTTCTGCAATAAAATATATTCATTCATTCATTCATTCATTCAATAGGCGTCTCCATGTACATATGGCCACGAAAAACGTTCGGAATTGTCAACGTATAAAGCAGATATGTTTTAACACGGCGTTGATTCAGCGGTGGAATTGGTCACAGGCATTGTCAATTCTGCATTGCATTGTAACTAGTAGAACACCCTACAAACACAATATTCGTCTGCTATAAAAAGAAGAGAAATAAAGGCATATTACCACAACTGAATATACGCACAAAAAAAAAATGAATAAAACACCGACGCAATGTTATATATGCCTGTCACAACCATTGAACTTGTAGTCCAGCGGTGGTAATTGTTTGTTGTAATTAATTTTATTTGCTTGAGTATTAGTTTTCTCGTTGAGTTGTCACCCTTTTGCCATACTTTACGAGGACGTTTGCGTTTTTTTTTAAATCTGTAAAGTGAACACTTAGTCTATCAATATCGACATTTGCGCTTTGAAATTTGAAACACCAGAACTTAATAGAACGGACACCTGCGCCTTTTATGTGTCAGACCACCAATTAAAAATCCCTATCTGTTCTGCTTTCTAAACATTTTACCTTAAGTTTAACTTCATAGAAACCAAGTATATAAATATCTTGAATTGTACATGTTTCAGCTTTCTACATGCCAATTTTCAGCATACCTTTAACGCCTCGAAAAATTATCCCTGGTTTTCTGGAAATCTTAAATTAGTAAACGGTAACTATGGAGCGCATTAATCCTAAATTTTAAATGCAAACTCATAGACAAGTAAATTTTGGCTCAAAATGGTCTAGATATATATTTCTCAAAAAGTTTAATTTCTGCAAATTTGTTGGTTTATAGTTTAAGAAAACAAGGTCATCAAAGCACTATTTTGTGTCAGAGTAGGGCTACTTTTACGTCATACATGTATGTTCTTAATTTGAGGGAGTAATAAATTAGTGGTCTGGCACGTATATACGTATGATGATAGTTTACATGAAATATTAACCAAGTTAATCAAATAGAAAGAAGAATGGTGGTTTGAAGACGCCGGTTTATATATATAAAAAAAAAAGTAGATGTGGTAATATTGCCAATGAAACAACTCTCCACATGACATGATACCAAATGACACAGAAACTAATATGCATACATGAATGTATTGTGTTTTGGATATTTATACTTTTTAATTTTTTTTATGAATTAACAAGTTAGAAATTACTCTGTATTTGAAGATTATCAACTGATTTTCAAACTAAAGGATGTTTCTCAGCTGTTTCTCAGCTGCATTGTTATTAAAGGCTTGCAACCCTGACATGAGATGGCAGTTGAGAATTATTCTAGAGTTTGGAAGATCATTGATAATAATGTGCTTTTAGTTTTTCGGTTATGTATACTGATACAACATTTATTGTAAGACTAATAGAAAATCATTAGACTTTTAACTCTCCAACTTTTTCTTCTTATGAATATTGTTTATAAATTTAATTTGTAGTATGGGAGCTAAACTGGCAAAAAGAAGAACAAAAATTGCAGAAATTAGACAAAAACGTGAAGATGAACTTTTGAGCAAATCAAAAATGAATAAAGATGAATTTGACAAACTTACAAAACAGCTGGTAAGATATTGAATAATAAGTATTTCACACTTTTGTTCAAATCTTTGATTTTTATATTAAAAATAGAAAAAATATTAAAAAAAAAATACTTCTTTTTGTGTTCTCATTTCAGAGCTAGTTTTTAGTGGATTGAAAGTAGGACATTTGTTTTCTTTTTTTCTGGGATTCTGTTGATATATTTTAATAAATTCAAAATAGGCACTTTACTAGTATTTGTTTATATGAATAAAATTGGATGTATTGGAAATTTGAAATAAGACAGCAACCCCCAATTGCAATGTTGCCTTTATAGGAAGCTGAACTTGCAGCTGAAGAGGTAAAAATAGAAATGGAAAGACAACAAGCTTTGATAGATTTCAAAAGAAAAATGGCTTCTGAAACAGAGGCTCTTTTAGTGGAGCAGGAGAAAGAATTAGGAGTTCTGATTGGTAGATTAGAGGTATGTGTATTAGCTTTTTACATTAGATATATTGATAAACATTTAAAAAATTATGATTTAGTTGGAATGTTAAACATGAATATATAGAATGATAAAAATGTAATCACATGAATCAAAGTAAATTTGAGTGTAAATGTACCAAATATTTGTCACTATAGTTTTTTTACTTAAACAAAATAATAGATTGCATAAGAAGGTTGTGCTTATTATAATACAGGAAATTAGATACGTACCTTTCATTTAAGTAATGATGTATTGTTGAGAGCATGTCCTTATGCATTGTGAAACACTAAAAATAGAAAGACATCTTGTGGTCAACAAAGTTTTCAACAAAATACATGTTTCTATGCAGTATGCTTTTAATTGCTTCAAATTTAAAAAAATGCATATGAATTTAACAAAATTTATCAAAGATCTTCTGTGAACACTACATTCAATGGAGACAAGACAAGACCCCAGTCACAAAAATAAGGATTTGTTTTACAGTTTTTTAAATGAAAGGATTATTGCATGAATATTGGTAAGGCAGCAACAATTTGATTTTCGGGGGGGGGGCTATGTTTTTATTTCTGTGCAAACTTTTTTTTTCACCAAAACCTGGAAACAAACTATTTTTTCCCAAAAAAACCATAGCCTCCCCAGAAAATCAAATGGTTGCTGCCTAAGAAGTATCCTTAATAGAATACAAATGGATGTTTGTTCCTAAATAAACAAACCTAGAAACAATGATTAGTTTAAGTGTTTATAGTAATGTATTGTATTTTACAGATTGGAGCAGCCAGGAGACAAGCTTTATTAATAAAACAAGACACACAGCTACAGAGCTTACAGGTATGGAATCAAAATATTTGAATAAACAGGTGTACATTTCTATTTTAGGATTAATTCCTCAAATTAAAGAATAAGACAATAGACCACTAATCAAGTTATGTCTTTTACATGAAAAGTTGGTTCATTATGTATACCTTTATGACAACATATACCAGATAGAAGGGACCTACTGGATCTTAGCACTATATAAGTTCATCAAGCTTTATTCTGATTGTTGTAATGCAAAATAAACAAGAAATAATGTTTGTTCAGTAGGTACTAAATCACAATTCTCTAATGACAACAGTCCTGTTAATAGATGATAAGAATTTAATTTACAATATACTATCGCTATTCTGTGCCATTTTCCTTTGATCTTTTTTTGTGATAATTTTCATATCATGCTTCTCGCTTGATATGAAAAAATTATTGCTAGAAAGTAAGGAGGTCACGTGGCGTTGCTAACGAAATTGACATTGAAATTGACAATGTCGTCATAGGTAAAATAGCGATAAACAGATTATCATTGGTCATCTCAACTCGATTGCTTTTCTCACTTTTGCTGTTCCAGCTCAAGTGAGAAAATCAATCTCGTTGAGATAATCAACGATAATCTATAAATACATCCAATATAGAATCATATTTTTCAAGGCTTTGCTAAAAATGGCATGGGAAGGAAGCGGTGATCCCCCTAAAAGCACAAATGATGTCCACCAACACCATTCCTTTTGGCAGAAATGATGAAATCTGGAAAGTGACCTATTAATATGTAGATGTGCAGTTTTTTACCTACATTCTCAAGAATTTTTACAAATTGAGATCTTACCAAACACATCTTTTTATGCTCCACCTACCATAGTAGAGGGGCATTATGTTTTCTGGTCTGTGCGAGTGGGGCATCCATGTACTATGGACACATTCTTGTTAATATTAAACATTTAGTAACATGAAATACATATATAGATATCTTTACTTATACATGTAGGACCACCTAGAAAAGAAGTTAACAGATGGTACAGTGAAGACATCAGCTGTCAATCAGATTTTACAGCAACACAAAAATCAAATGGAATATGTCCATGACCAGATAGAGAATAAACGTGAACATCAAATACAAGTTATACAAGATAAAATCCAGACTAAAAAGTTAATGAAGGAACAGTAAGTTTTTGTTTATATGGATTTACATACTGTGGATTCTTTATTTTTGTGGGTACAATTTTCATGAATGAAGGAAAACTTACATGTTCATGGATATTCTATTTGGTAATCTGCTAAAATCTGCATACAAGCCTATAGAAAATTTGTTATTTATGAACATTGAATTTCATGGTTTATCTGTTCCCATGAAATCCACGAAAATTGTTATTCATGGAATAGTTATGAATCCACAGTATATAGGAGGAAGATCTCATTTCTGTAGAAAGAGTTGACTTTATTCTCTGAAACGATAGCCTTTAAAAAAAATTTGAATGGCACTTGTACTGGTAGTACCTCAATTTGTTGACATGCAGGATCTTTGGGAGTCACATAAAAGAATACTTCAGGCATTCATTTTCTGCCGTTATGAAAAGTTAGATGTCTCTGGAACTATGATCAATGCATGCAAATAGTTGTAAATCTGCCTATAGACCTTTTCCTCTCCTTGAAAATTATTTGTCTCATATAATTAAATTGGTTTTCAAAAACTTCATAGCCTCTAACAATGAAGAGCAACCATAAAGTGATGTTTTTGTATCATGTTCAAATATACCAAATTCTTCAAAAATGTTTTGTTTATTGGGCCTAAATTAATATATTGTTTGTTTCCCCAATCCTGACCCTGCCAAGCAAGGTGTGGGTAGGAAGGAAGGAAATTTTTTTTTTTTTTTTCCAAAATGCCTGAATAGTATCATAGTATTGGACGATGCTGCAAGCCTGAAAATCTGAAATGAATAAAATAATTTTCGACTTAGTTTTGACAATAAAATTTTATGAGTAGCACCCTTTTTGCAGGGTCGGTCGGGATTGGGGAAACAAACAATATTTTATTTTAGGCCTTGCAATGACAGATAAAATCATGATTTGTATAAAATCCTGACTAAAGGATGATATATAAAGAAAAACTACAATAAAAGAAAGAAATGCAACACAAGGTAATGAATGTTAAACATTAATTTAAAGGTTTTTATTTAAGCATACAAGAAATTTTATCTGATTTCAGAGAACTTCAAGAAGAAAAACATGAAGAAAGAGAGACAGTTAAATCAGCTTCTATAAAAAGACGAGGTGCAGGGTGAGTTTACTTAAACGATTGAAATGAAATCAATCTTAATAATTCCCAATTTGATGAGTTGGTTAAAATGATCGAAAAAGAAGTGAAAAAAGCTACTATATACAACTTTCAAATTTCTTCATTTTTGTATGCCCCACTGGGCCATAATGTTGTTCAGTATGTTTGTTAATTCATTTGTCCAATCCTCAGTCACTTGTCCATCTGTCTGTCTCACTTCAGGTAAAAGTTTTTGGTTAAGGTAGTTTTCGATGAAGTTGAAGTCCAATCAATTTGAAATTTAGTACACATGTTCCATACAATAAGATCTTTTTAATTTTAATGCCAAATTAGTGTTTTGACTTTAAATTCAAGATCCACTGAAAATTGAAAACTTTCCAGCTTATTCAGTTTAAAAATAGGCCAATTTTGGTTTTAATGAGGCTGAAGTCGTAACTTTAACACGGTCCACTGAACATAGAAAATGAAAGTGCGATTGGGGGTTCTATGAACGCATTCTTGTTTTGTAAATTCCTGTGCCACAAATACTTATGTTATTACATCGCAGTAAGAACTGACTGTTCAGTGATGTTGTTTAGGCCATAGTTATTATATTTTTAGTTTTACAAAATTTTTTGACAAAACCAATGGGTAGGAGGACGAAAAAAAAAACAAAAAAAAACTGCTGCTGCTGATGATGATTTTTTTTTAATACCAACCGTCAATATCAAATTTTTTTTTTTTTTATTTCACCAGGAGATTTTCTACTAGTTTAACAACTATTTTTTTTTTCTTGACAAGGTTTGAATTGAAAATCAATGTGCAACAACTTACTAAATCACCAAGAGCATAAATTTAGATTCTTTCATGCAGTTATGAACTAAAAAAAATTTTTTTTTTTTTTGCATGAAAAACACTGGGTCGGAGGAGAAAAAAAAATAAAAATCAACATTTTTAATTTTATTTTTTTTCCTATTTAGCAAAAATTAGGGTAGAAGGGTTCGTAAAACTAAAAATAAAAAAACTACGGCCTTATGCTGATTAACCTTGAGTCAATCAGTATAACTTATATAAAAGAAAGACTTGAGATAAGTGTATTATATTTTTTTTATATTACTGTGGATTCTTTTATTTTCATTGGTTTCAATTTCCATGGTTCACCTGTTCCCACTAAATCCACGAAAATTGGTATCCAAAGAATATAAATGAATCCACAGTATTAAAATTTGTAAACATGTATTTGGTATAAAATAGTGTCTCGTAAGTCAGTTTTTGACTGGATATTGGTTATTTTATTATGTATGTATATTGTGTATGAATAACTTTTATTGCAATCAATATGTGACATTTTAATAAACAAATTATTTATTTATTTTGTTTATTATATTTTTTTTATACAAGCTGCATCAGTCTTAAAATTAAGTTATCTAGAACAACAACACAAAAGACACAGAGATGAGCTTGACTTAGAAATGAAGGCTGAGCTAGAAAAAAGCAAGGAAGCATTGAATAGAGAATTAAAAGTTACTCTGGATACAGAATTGAAGGTAAATAGCCTAACAAATGACAATTGACATTTTCTTTTCTCTTTGGTACCTATGATAAACTTTGAAAAGGAAAAATCAAGACTTTTGAGTCAAATTTTAAAAAGATACCTTGATGTTTTTGAACAGCAGCTTACTCAATCTTCTGATTGTTCATACAATTCAAATGTGTAGTATAGATAGAATATTAGGCGTCACCGCTAAAACAGAAAAAAATATCTCTAAAATTCACATTTAATGATAAAATTTCGAAATTACTAGGAAGTACAGAGAGTTGTGAATGTAAGGGGTCCATGAAAACAGTGTACAGTTCCTGTTCATTTATCTACAAAAGTCACTTTATAACTTACAAGAAGTTAAATTTTAATGTTCAAATCGATGCCACTATATTCAAGTACTCAAAAAAATATCTAACAAATCAAATGATGCAATATTTAATTACCCTTTTATTGAACATTTTTCCTGAACAGCAATGTATACATCCTCTAAATTAAATGAAACTGCAATAATAGTTTCTGGCATATTATTTTTTAGCAACAAATTTGAGAAACAGTTTTTGGCTCAGTTAGCTACAGCTTCAGACTTATCAAAAAGAGAATTAGAAAATGCAGTAATGATACTGCGATCAGAGGTAGTTTTATTGTTATCCAATGAATATATAATTTAATAGTTTGGTTATGATTGTACCAGAGTCTAAATTGCATGTATGTTACTAATTTTGGTCACTGCACAGCCTTCAACAATGAGGAATATCCATAGTTTAGTCAGCTATAAAAGGCCCTGCATGATAACGGTTAAGGTAAAAGAAAGAGCAAACCAATTTATAACAAAAAACAAATAAGACAGACATGAACCATCAACCACTTAATTACAGGCTCATTGGTACAGGCACACAAAGAATGTGTTAAATTGAAAGGGGAAACTTGGCAGATGTGAAACAAATAGTTAATGCTGCACTTTAAGATGGACTTTTTATACTTTCCATTGAGAGTGGTATTTATGTGTTTCTCTAATTCTTCGTGAATTTATTCCTTTCTGCAACCATGTATAAAAAAAATTAATGTGTTCGTTTGATCTCAGTTTATCATTGGTTAAAATCTGATTATGATGACAAATTTTCTTGCTTTCCTCTGAATTTCCTATTGTGAGGGCATGAAAAAAGGCGACCATGTCTAATGCTTTCACATAGTAAGATTAACACATCTTTTGGCAGATCATTGGTAAAGAAGGAATAAGTTTGTCTACATATTGTTTGAAAATCATTAGAGAAACAGAATCTACCACCACCTCTCGTGTAAAACTTTATTTATCCACTATCAACAGTTAAATTTTTTGAAAATTTAACTGTCTCAAGTGTATAAATGTTGTATCACACTCGATGCAGTGGTAGAATCTATATTTATCAGGTGGTACTGTTGTAAGCATGTGCTCCTGTTATTGCTTATATGCACACAAATATTGAATAGGGACAGGGGAAACACAACTGAAAGAAACACCTGATAAGTTCAAATTTAAAAAAAAAAAATCTAAAAATTAAGTACTTCATGATATGATTAACTATGTTTATGTATGCATTCAGGGACAGAAGCTTTTAGTTGATAGCATTTGATCGCACAAAGTATAAAGCTGCATTCCCCAAACAAAATAATTTTATTAAGTGTCGACAAAGACAAGTCAGTTTTAACATCCTCACGGTTTTGAATAAGTATTAAAAATATAGATTAAACCACATTTGCATATGCATATTTGGCAATGTTATCTAACTTTATTTTTGTAGACCAAGCAAGTGTGAACATTGATCAAACAGAAATTTGCTAAAAATTATGATTATGGTTATGGTTGTAATTTAAATAAATTAATCCATCTAAATTTGGCTTTTTGTATTTAAAGATACTGGTGGCAATGAGCAGGCTGCAAAGAAACTAGGCAAAGAATTACGCCAGGGATTGCAACGTGCCAAAACAAACTTAACTTTGGATGAAGATGGTGAAATAGGTATGTTTAACTTTTATATAAACTGTTAATTGCTTCATTCTTTAAAAAGAATGACAATCTTCAATACTTTCAATCTTGCAAATAAACATGATTGCCAGAGGAAACTTTTGATTCTTTTATTAGACTTTTTTGATATGTTGGTAATTGATAAGTGAGGAGACCCTTTTGTAAGATTCACCATTCTTTTTTTTCTTCAAATTGGCCAAAATGAGATGATACTGAGGGGCAATGAAAATTGTTACTAAAGAAAAGGAAAAGACAAAATGGCAACAGTCAATGCAAATACTAAATGGAAAAATAAAGATTGTGTAATTTCAACCTCCCAAAGAAACCAGGGTTAGACTGAAGTGCTTTTGGCTATAAAAGGCCCCAAAATGACAATTCAAAAGAGAAAACTAACGACCTAATTTATAAATAGATATAGGAAGATGTGGTGTGGATAAAGTCTGCTTCAAGAATGAATTTTAACATAAATCATGCCATTTTTTTACAGTGCCAGTTCCTTCTATGTAATATATGTATTTCTGTCAGTTTATGTTTTTGGTGAATATAAAATTGCACAGAGTGTTTTTTATATTGAATTTCTTGATATTTAATAAACACTTAATCCTTCCATCTCAAACCATTTCATCATCTCATTAGGGTAAGCCTTCAAGGGCATATATCATTGGTTGGTTGGTATTCATCTCAAGGTCATATATCATTGTTTTGGTTGCTGGTTGTATGATATTCATCCCATTTCTTTTTCCTCCGTATATTCATATTGAAAAAAAAATTGGGAAATTGAGAAAAGTAAAAAATATATAAAATAAGCCAAGTTTATATGATGTTGTTAAAACTTAGTTTCTCTATTGCCTAAAGTTTCTTCTTAAAAAGTGCATAATATATATATATATTTTATCAAATTTTGTGGATTTCCAGAGGACTTGACAAAATAAAAAGATAATGGTCCTCATATTAAAGCGTAAAATTTAATCAAGCATATTCTTTAATAATAGAATATTTTTCTTTGTAATTTTATTAGGTTGTGAAAGTTGGCTGAAGCACATTTTGCATGAATCACTGAAATTCTAATTATCAAACCATTCATAGCAAGCATTGTGTAGCTTTTTAAAAAATATAGAATTTTACTCTCATACTCAAATTCTAAATAATCACCTTGGTTGTCTTGTGGTAGCCTGCTTTACAAGTTACTCTTGGTCAGGTCAAATCAAAGACACAATTCTTCCTAATATATACCAGTAGTCATTTAGTTCAAGAATTTCGTAGAAAACATAGGATTAAAAGTTATTTCACCTCATTCACATCATATCACACACAAGGAATTGAAGCATTAAAATAAGAAAATAATCCCTGACATACATCAGAATCAATATCATTTCTATTTTCATGGGTAAATTACTAGATGATTTTATTGGATGCAGTTTGACTTTGGAATAAGGTAGTTTTGGTTTTATTGTATTGTTGGGTTATTGTCCCTGTATCAATTATGCTACAGCTTCTAATGTTCTAATTGATTTTAATTTTATGGTTGTTTTTTTTTAATATTTGTTACATGTATATGAAAGAAAACTAATAAAAAGCAGAAACATCATTTTGCTTAAAATATTTCATATGTCACTTAAAAAAATATTCAGTTTGTAATATCTGCATTTTTACAGCTCAGTTGTTTTAGTTTTTTACATAAAGTTGTTTGCCCATATCTGGTTTAGAAAACATAGACAACATTATAAACCTACAAAAATGCAAGATCTAAGTGACATTTATTAAAAATGACTTTTAAAAGTATAGCTTTAATGTTTGCAGAAATTATCTTTAAAGAATCGCCATAAAGGAGACAAATTTATATATTTGTTCTTTTTTCTGTTGTTTATTTGTCATTTGACTTTTTTAAAACAAGATATTGTTTAAAACCAAAGAATCTGTTTGTCACCTTTATTTTATTATAATTCTATATGAATAGTATTGGAAATATCATTATTGATATTTATACTGTTACTTTTTAGATTACATAAGAGGAAGACCTAGTTCTGGTTACCAAGGAGACACTATTAGACCAATGTCAGGTTCAGTTACAACAAAAAAAGGAAAGAAAAAAGGGAAAAAGTCTCAGACCTCTGTGTATCCTAGGGAACCAAAGGAAAGCTGGACGCATCAAGACTATTATGATAGCGATGAATTACTTTGATAAACATTTATCATTACCGGGTACTTTTTGATTTGTAGTTTCATTCCATATTTACAAGTATGATAAAATATTTTTTTCAGTAAAAAATTACCAGTCAAAAAAGAAAAGAAAAAAGATTTTAACAAAAGCTTATTATTTGAGATTCATATTTTTTTACTATTTAGGAAAGACAACTATATAAATTAGACATTTAATATAAAATATTTTTTATATATACTGTTTTTTTTTACATTTACCCAATAACACTTTTTTTATTTATTTTTTCCCAAAAGTCTTTTATTCAAATTAACATGTTATGCTAAAATTAAGTTCTTTTTCACATGTTTGAAAATAAAGAAATGGCTGTAACAGTTATTGGCAATTGAAGAGGGCGGTAATGGGTGTACCTTTTATGAGGAATAACTGGAAAAAAATTGCCAAATGACAATAATGTTAATTTTTGGGGCATGACGATAAATTGTGCACTTTCTTTTAGACGCATCAAAATTAAATGATTGTAATGAAATCACGGTAAAATTTTAATCAATTTGAGGCCCACTGTAGCCAAAAATGACCTTTTGATGCCTGACGGTAAAGGGCATTACTACCCTCATTGTTATCATCTATCGTCATTAAATCTTCATGCATAACCTATTGACCTCAGCATTGTTAAAAGAAGCATGTGTCACCTAATTATTTTTTACTTATTTTTTATTGTAAAACTGAATATTTATTTCCTATGGATTTTTTTTATCATGACTGAGTGTTTGCCATTGTCTTTTATACATGTCGGTGATGCAGATTTTATTTTTTTGATAGATTATCATTATTATATTTTTACTCTGATCATTTCAATATTGTTATCATTTTATTAGCTAGATAGTATTTTAAGGTTAATCTATGTCATTGCTTGTAGGTTAATAAATCTCAGTGTTTGTGTATACTTTATTTATACGTTTGATTATGCCACGTTGACATTTATCTACCATATGACGAAGTTATATAGTAGTAAAGGCATAGACATAATACTCACTTTTCCAATCTTTAGAACATGAATTTCTTTTTTTAAATACACTTTTGCCTAAGGATTTGCTAGATAACATCACAGATGAATAACTTATCTAGATAATTTATAAACCAATAATATACAAGAGTAATCAGGCTGTTTTCTTGTTTGAACTGTTTCACATTGTGTCATGTTGAGGACTCTTTTAACATATCATATGGTACAGCTTTTGATCATTGTTGAAGGCTGAATGGTGATATCACCTAATCAACTACCCATGAGGATCTCACATGGTCAGGACTATAGAGATCTATAATTGTAAACATCCAAATAATTTCGTCTGTGATTGATAGCTGTCTCATTGTATAGTTTGTAAACATACCACATCTGTTTATTTATATGTAGACATGTTTAAAAAAGGGAGATAAGCTAGTAAATTCTAAATTTTGATTTTACTGTTCAAACAAGCTTAACATTTAGACTTGAATGAATTTTTAATTTATAGGGTATAGATTTTATGAAAATATATAAAAAAAAATGTATATAAATTTTATTACTGTGACATCTATTACATGTACTGGTGTTTGCATGATTTTTATAAGGATTTGTACTCAAATTTATTTTACTGCTCAATTATCTCCCCTTCTGTTTTTTTATATATATTATTGAAATACATTATTGAAGATTGTCTAATTAAATGATCTTGACAACAACATTGACATTTTTACAAAACTGGTTTTATTTTCATTAGCAAGTTAATTTCTTTTTTACATACTTTTACATTTTATAGGATAAAACAGATGCATTTTGTAAATGAAATAATTATTCTTGATTTTGACTGTTTTTTACGATTTTTTTACAAAACAAATAAAAACAATGTATGTTGTATTTTTACTTTCTCTTTATAAATCATAAATGATTGTTTAAGATGTAAAAATTTACATTTTTAGTGAGGAGTAAAATTTAAAACGTGAAATGCAGTTATGCAAAAAGTAAAATGAGGTTGATATTTATCAACATCTTGTTATAAACATATTATAACCAATCTCTATTTGCAAATATTGATAAGTATGGCATATTGTATTTTATTGTTTTATATACAATGCAGATGTTTTTCATAATGACATGTTTATTTAAAGTTGCATGGCATTATTTTTTCTTCTGAAGATCATAATTTGATTTACTGGTAATTGCACCCATTGCAATACTTCTGGAATAATTTTTTTTCAAGAAAAATATTTTTATTGCTCAGGAATATGGTTTTATTTTGCTTCCTATTAGATTTATACTAGTATAAATAAACCAGGTTTTCTCTAGTGATTCAATAAAGTAGAGAAATAGAAAATTTTCCCGACAAAAATAATCAAAATACAGGACATACATGGGATGGATAAACATTTTTCTCTAATTCTATTGAAATTTATCCCTTTCCGAACCCATTGGATAAAAATATTTAATCAACGTGTGGTTGCTGGTGATCTCAAAAGATCATTGGATGATTTTCAGGGTCATGACCTTTTTAGCTAACTGAATGAATCAAAATATGATAACAGGTGTTAATGAACTTGACAACTTCGAGCAATGTGAAAGGCACTCGAAGGGGATTTTCGGTAAACAAAAAAAGAAAATGTCTTTTTAATCATTAGAGAAACAGATTCTTACATAGTTACTCGTGGATTATCTGATTTATCCAATCTCGATAGTTAAATTATAAATTTTAAAGTCCTCGCCGAGGCGGCTCGGACTTTAAAATTGATAATTTAACTATCTTGATTGGATAAATCCGATAATCCACTGGTATCAATGTAAGAATCTATAATACATATTTTTTTTATGCTACTCACTCCGATCAGAATATCACCACACTTTATTCATAATGTACTATGATGGCATAAATTTATCAACAATTAATCAAATTATTACTTATTTTAGTGATTCTGTATATATGTATGTGTGTATGTTAAAAGTGAATAAAACCAAAAATTAAAGAATTTAGGCAAGCTAATATTTGATTGGCACATTGAAAAAAAAGGGTATTCAAATCTGTCCAAAATCAGGTTTTGCTAAGGGGAAATTGGAATTAAAAAAAAATCAAAATTGTCAACATTGAATTTGTTGAAATGCATGTTATAAATCATAACACTGACAGAAAAATTACAAATTGTATTTCTGTTTCTTTGAAAGTTTATGTTGAAAGTTTAAACTAGTCTACATATACTACAAAGTAACTTTAAAACTGTGTTGCAGAAATTCTTCATTCTCATTTCAAAGAAGGGATATTAGGTATTTTAAGGAGCAATTTAACACTCTTTTTAAATAAATTAAAAAAGTTGGCATATTTGTAAACTTTGAACAAAATGCAATATTTCTTAGAACTCTAAGTATTTTCATTTGTTAGTTAAATGATGAATATGTGGTATTTTTTCATACCACACAAAAAACATGATTTTGATATCAATTTTTAACTGTTGTATTAGTTATATCATTCCACAAACAAAACCAGTGATGTGTTTTAAAAATTTGAAAATTTAATTGAAATTCCTGATAATTGTATCAAATAAAAAGATTTTCGGAAAAATGCCAGTTTTTGAGGGTATAACAGTTAATATAATATTTAATGCACCATATTCCCTCAAAACTCAAAAAGTTTTAATATTTTAGGGTATCAGGGACATTTCTTATCACACCATATCCTTTGTTATTACATCTTATGTCCGTCCATTTATTTCTATTGTCTGTGATATGTACAGGACCATTCTTATATTTCGTCGCTGGGCTTCTAAAATGTCGTATATGACTTTTTTGGCTAAAAATACTTTTTGACACCAATGGTCTGGGCAGGAGAAAATCTTTGGTATTACAAAATAGCATGCAGTTATACCAATCAAAATGTGTTAAGTAAGACATATTACAAAATTGCCAATGTCAGTTGTTTTTAAGGTTTGCTTCCAAAATGTTGCATGAAAACTTGAAAATCGTTGTCGAATGGCTTTAATTTGGGAAAAAAATAATTGTACATTTCTTTATTTCTGTGAAAATAATTTAAGTTCTTGGATAATACAGAAATGTAAAAGTTTTTATTTCACTGCTATTTACAAAAATGTTCAAGTTCACATACAACATTTTGGAAGCATGCATTTTGCCAAAATTTTCAAAGCCTGTTTGTGAGATACTTTTTTCTTGAAAAATTTGTAATGTACAACATTTTAGAAGCCCAGTGAGGATTTATTTTGTTTAATATTGTTACTTATCATTGTATTAATAAATGAAGTCTACACACTAGATATTGTATATATGTTTTCTCATGGCTACTGTATATGAATGCAACAAACAAATTAGTAAGTGAATTGATTTGTATATCCCTACTGCAAAGGAGGGATAAGTTCCGTTGTCTGTCTGTCTATCATTCTTTCCTTCTAATTGTCAATCCTTCTGTCCGTCCATGTTTTTGTCAATCCTTCCTTTTTATGATTGCCGGTGAGAGACTAAGAATAAGTTTCCTGAAATTTAGTTTTATTTGATCATGCTATACTGTTTTATGTGGTCATTTTTTGAATTTCCTGTTTACCAAGTTTTGAATTTTTTTAACAAAGCTAAGGACTTTCTTATCCCAGGCATAGATTACCTTAGCCGTATTTGGTGCAACTTATTGGAATTTTGGATCCTCAATGCTCTTCAGCTTTGAACTATTTTGGCTTTATAAAAAAATTTTATAAGCATCAACTATTTATACATTTTCAGATCAAACACTTATAAACAACCTGTTACTTGAATACTTATATATTATTATACAAAGTGGAAAACTGCAAATCAAGACTTTATGAAATCTGGACTTGATCATGTGAGCATTCTGATTTGCATACAATTCTTATGTGCATCTCATGTGCTTCACATGTGAAACTCATGTGCTTTTGTTAGCAATTTCTGATTTCTGTACAGGATATACTGGCTTCATGGATTTAATTGAATGCTCATAAATATGTAAAGATGTGGCAATACTTGTCTGAAACTTAACCAAGAAGACTGATAATTGACAAATAAACCATGAAAATGAAGTCAAGGTCAGATGAACCATGCCCAGCAGACATTGTACAGCTTACATTACTTTCATGTTACAAATAAATTTTACCTATTGCTTATACCCGTAGTTAAGAAAAACATACCAAAACACAAAAAATTAACACTGAGCAAGGAGCCATGACAATGAGGTCAAGGTCAAATAAAACCTGTGATACTAACATGTACATCATAAAATATTTCCATACACCAAATATAGTTGACCTATTGCATATACAGGAGTAGTATTAGGAAAAAAGTCCAAAACTCAAAAACATAAATTTGACCACTGAACCATGAAAATGAGGTCAAGATCAAATGACACCTTCCAGTCAGTTAGACATGTACACCTTACAATCATTCCATACACCAAACATTATAGACCAGTCACCTTAGTCACTTAATAATTGCATCATTAAGAAGAACAGACCAAAACACAAAAATTTAACAATAACCACTGAACCAAGAAAATGAGGTCAAAACAGATTACACCTGCCAGTTGGACATGTACACCGTACAATCCTTTCATACACCAAATATACTAGACCTTTTGCTAATAGTATCTGAGATATGGACTTGACCACCAAAACTAAACCTAAGTGTTCACTGACCCATGAAGTGAGGTCAGGGTCAAGTAAAAAATCTTTGACAGACATGATACCTTGCAAGGTATGTACATACCAAATTTCTCATAATAAGAGACAAACTAACATTACAAAAAACTTAACTTTTTATGCAAGTTGTCACTGCACCATGTAAAAGAGGTCAAGGACAATGGACATGTGACAGACGGAAACTTCCTAACATAAGACATCTATTTAGTATGATTAGCATCCAGGTCAACCACCTTCTAAAATATAAAGCTTTTAATAATGAACTAACACCGTTGCCAGATCACTATGATGTCGAGCTTGCTGCGATAGAAATAACAGGCTCTACAAAAAACATCAAAAATAAACCTTAAACTGCATTCGATGATCCACAGTACAATTTCAAAGGATTGGGTCAGTGAGTAGGACTATAACTATCGTCCAGAAATATATGAAATACCATGTTCAAAGGCAAGCCACAACTCTTGAACAATATTGTAAAAAACAAATTTGACTTGACCTGTATTTTTAAGCGCCAATTAAAACATTTAAACCTGCTGCATTTGTTTGCTCATGTCCATAGTCGGGAACCTGATGTTCATTGTTTGTTGATGTGATTCATAAGTGTTCTCATTTCTTGTTTTTTATATAGATAAGACCATTGGTTTTCCTGTTTGAATGGTTTTACAGTAGCCATTTTTGAGGCCCTTTATAGTTGCTGTTGAATGAGAGCCAAGGCTATATGTTGAAGGCTGTACTTTGAGCTATAATAATGGTTTACTTTTACAAATTGTGACTTGGATGGAGAGTTGTCTCATTGGCACTCATACCACATCTTCTTATATCTATTTAATACAACTTCTACCCCTAAAATATTAAGCTTAAACAAATCAAACAATATATAATTTTATGGTCCGCTAAATCAAAATAAAAACTAACACATGTTATGATCAGGCCACAGATGTGACAGTTTATGTTTCAAAATCAATCATATCAAAAGATACATGTACAAAATTTGCATACACTACAATTATAAGTACCAATTGTGAATTTAAATATACAATACTTTCATTACAGTCAGAACCAATGAGAATATTATGTAATAAATGAAATGACAAAATTAATGTCATAAATTATTGAAATTTAATTTTTTGAAAAGTCAATCAATTTAGAGTTATCTCCCCTTGACTACAAATTTGTAAATAATAGTGTAACACCTCAATTCTTTAGAGCAGATACCACTCTTTTTATCACCTTTAATTCAACAATTAACCAACCTCTTTTCAAGTTTTTTTATATAAAATATTTTATGAAATTAAATGTCACCAAATTTCTGTACCTGTTCTTTCTTTGGCAACTATTTGGACAATAGGCTCGATATTAAGGATATAAAGTACCAATTGATTGAAATAAGTTCATAAAACATAATTTAAGCTAACAAGTTGTTATTGTTGGCATAACATAATTATACTTCCCTTTCAAAACAAACAAAAAAAGTAATCTGAAAGGATTCAACAGACGAAAAAATAAATATGTGTAATACATGATTGAAATAAATTCATACAACAAAATTTAAGCTAAAAAGTTGTTATTGTTGGCATTTATTTTCTGTATACACAAATAGAAGTATAGGACCTTAATACTAAATGTTGATGACTTGATCCCTTTGATAGGCCGCTAGTCAAAAGGTCTGAGACCACAATTGTCGTCCCTTGATTTTCGTTGTTCACGAATATAGTCCCTAGTATTGACAGTGGGTTATTTGCCATTAATTTTTATACCCCTTCCAAATTTAATTCTCCATGTTTGATGCCTCAAAATGCAAGTAAGGGTGTGAAATTACACTGTAAAAAAATTTGGGTCCAGAATTTTAAAGGAAAGTAGTGATTTGGTCCAGCTGAAAAAGGTTAAAAATAAGCACTTCGGAAGCTGTCAAAAGATTTCAAGACGCCCTCAACACACAATTGTCCATATTTTGGGTTAGAGCCAATGAAGTTTTCTATAATTTTAATATAATTTGTCCCAAAAGTAGTACAACACACTGTAAAAATTTCTTTGAGAAAGGGCAAGTGGGATTTTTTTTATTTTCATTTATGTTCTAAAAGAAATGCACTACGAAATAATTGTGGTTTCGGACCTAAGAGGTGAAAACTGTAAATATAGAATCTGTACTTTGGCAACTTCCCTAAATGAATTGATGGTGTCAATTTGTCAAATAGCATGAAACTAAAGGATTTAAACTTTTATTTTATAGAATTTCTTCAAAAATGACCAATTTTGCCATTTTATGGTCAAAATAGGCATTTTATAGCTTTTTCAATATTGATGCATATATCCGGCATCCTGACTTTCTATCTGACAGGTTTTCATGTGTCAATATTTGTGTTTCTATGCCTTTATCTAGTTCTTTTACTTATTTATGAACTCTGTATCTACAGAAAAGAAGATTTTCTCAGACAATATGTGCAAAATGTGTTGTATAAATGACCCTTGTCTTACGCCTTGTTTGGAGGAAGTCAAAAGTGGGGAGCTTGGTACATTTTGTACATAAAATTTGAAGTCCATAATAAAAACCTCACTAAATTTGTATCAAAAGCACTTTACAATGTCTATTGTACCTGTTCCATTTCACATAATATCTTTCTTTTCTTCTGTAGGATAGCAAGTGGTTTAAATATAAGCCTGTTGAGAATAAATTGCATGCAAGTTTTTCCCTATAAAGGCAAAAATCTTTGTATCAGACCATACTGTCTGTAACAAAAGTTAATTGCAAGAGTCTTTTTGTGTTCAGATTTGTTTTATCATGTCACATGAGTAGAGAAATGATAAAAAAAGACAACAAATTTTCATTTCTTATAGCCTCAATATGCATTTTTTAATGTAGATATGTGGCACGGCCTAAATTGACCCTAAATTTTTTCCAGTCTTACTTGGCCTAAGACCCTTTTAAACTAATATGATATGTTATTTGTAACTTTTCTTTCCATTTAAAGTTCACTCAATACATATGTAAGGATTATTTATAACCAAAAAGCTTCACAATTTTTAAATTGCTGGAAAATATTACATCTACATTTAAGGCCCCCCCCTTCATTGAAAAACCTCAATTTTTAGGCGCAGGCTCATATATATTTGACTTTTGAAAAATTATGCTGAGTCTGATAAATCAAATGAGTACTTTATTGCTTTTAGTACTTAATAAGTTATATATTAAAGCATTTAAAAAGTATTTTTTTGCAATATTTTAATTTTTAAGGCCCAAAATGTTGATAGTTGAAATTTTTCAATTTTAACGTCAAATTTTAACACGCAAAGATGAGAATAGAACTTAACTTATTGTCTACAATATACATCCTATTGTCATGAAACTTTGTAAGCAGTGTTATAATTCATTATGCTTTGGTCGTACCAAGTTTTTTTAAGATTGGTCAACTCTTTCTATCCTATTAGGTCCGAGACCACAATTGTTGTCCCTTGATTTTCGTTGTTCACGAATATAGTCTGTAGTGTTGACAGTGGGTTATTTGCCAATATTTTTCATATCCCTTCCAAATTTATTTCTCCATGTTTAATGCCTCAAATTGCAAGTAGGGGGGTGAAATTACACTGTAAAAAAAGTAGTGATTTGGTCCAGCTGAAAAAGGTTAAAAATAAGCACTTCGGAAGCTGTCAAAAGATTTCAAGATGCCCTCAACACAAAATTGTCCATATTTTGAGTTAGATCAGATGAAGTTTTCTCTAATTTAGATATAATTTGTCCCAAAAGTAGAACAACACACTGTAAAAATTTCTTTGAGAAAGCGCAGGTGGGATTTTTTTAATTTTCATTTATGTTCTAAAAGAAATGCACTACAAAATAATTGTGGTCTCGGACTAAAATATCACATGTGTAGATAGTCGTTAAGATAAATTAGTTACACAGTGTGCTAGTGACCTAATAGGCGATATATGGGGTCAGTAAATTCCATATACGGATTCGAGCTTCGCTCTCACCTGGAATTTACTGACCCCATATATCTTATATTAGGTCACTAACACACCATGCAACTAATAAAATGTCCTGTATGACACGGGTATATAAAAAGATGGTTTTGAATGAAAAATGACTAGAAACTGTTTAATGCAGTTATTGATGCAGTTATTGATATAATACTTGTTAAAGGGCATTATTAGACTATAGGTCAGACTATAGGTACTGTTTCATTATGCATTCTTCAGGTGAAAATAATTGCAAGATGTGAATTATATAGGTGGTAGTAAGGTTGTACAATGTAAAAGATCAAAATCTGGAATGAATAGAAATTGGTAACAAATTATTGTAATATGGATGTGTGAATAGGACTCATCAGTAGGTGTTTCACACATCAATATTATTTAAAATAACAAAAAAATGAAACTCCATTAGTTGTAATTCAGAGAATGACTTTCTGGTGACTGCAAATAAAAATTTTGATCACGAACTTCGAAAAGTTAGTACTGCCTATACCCCCAAGGCCAGGTTGACTAAGTCTTAATAGTGAAAAGTTGTTTTAGAGATAATTTTGAATATGTGAAAAACATAGATTTCATTTATAATGAACATAATATTCTAATGAAAAAAAACAATTTAATGTGTCAGTTTGGCCTTGTGAGTTTCGTCCCTTTAGTACATCTTTTCAAGTTACATTTGAATACTTTTATAGATTAGAAATGTATTAATGGCTCATTAAGTTAAGTTTTTAGTTTGACCAAATCGTGGTTTGTATACATAACATATGGTTGAATAGTGGATTGTAGCAGTATTTGCTGATGATTTAATAAGAGTTTTATATGTGAAACAAAATGAATGAATTATATGATTAGAATAATTCAAATTTTCTTTGAAGAACTGCTAACTAATTAAAAGATAAAAGACTCAATAAATATAATAAATTTAGATTCTATTACTGTATGGTTATAGTTTGTAATGTTTGATATAGTTTGTTCCTAGTAAAATGCATTTCTAATTATTAATTGATAGGATTGCCATAGTAGTCAGTTTATAATTTTTTTTTATAAAAATAAGCAGAATTTTTTATGCATGTTTTTTTTTAATAATGACCAATCTATTTTATTTCATTGAAAGGCATAGTTTTATCTTAAGGGGGCTCGTGGGTCTAAATCATTTTTTTAATTTTAAATAGGATTTCTCTATATTTTTCTATAAATTAACTTTATCTTATATCTAATGGAAAAATGAAATAAAAAATGGGGTCACCGTGCATTTACGCTCACAATCTGCCTTCGAAAAAAGCATACATTTTTGTAAATGTCCTTTTTTTTCTGTTGAACTAATAAGAGAAATATTGGTAATATCGAAATAAAAAAAGAACTAAATTACAAAAATTAGTTAAATTTTACAATTATTCAGTTTATGTACAGCCTATTCGAAAACAACAATAAAAAATATAGGTCACCGATGAGTCATTTTTAGAGCCAAAAACAAAGCATTTTTGCACCAAAGGGAGATAATTTGGAGTTTTTTCAATGATATCTAAATTTTAAAAGTCACCTGGGGCCAACATGTATTGATTTTTTTGAAAAATTCTTGGAGCATAAGATAAAGTAACAACTACTAAAGGTGATAATAAAATTTGTTAAGAAAAATGAATGTTTGATTTTTTTCTGAAAATCTTATACCCGCGAGCCTCCTTAAATGAATTTTATTGATCAGAACAATTTTTAAAAAATGCAAGTAACATCAATTTTGGCATGGTGGATTTTCAGTTTTTTTTAGGGGAAGTGATATTAATTAATGCTGACATGATGCAAAAAATAGAGATGTAATAAATGGTACAGAGATAAAATTTCAAGGAAGTTCTGTGGAAACTGAAGCTTGATAGTATTTGCCAATTTTTATTAAAAATTATTTTTTGGCAGACTAGGCCATGGAAAGTGGCATAACTCTTTGTCCTTATTAGGGAGAAACGCAAATACTAAGTTATACTTTTCCCTGATCATGTCATATGACCTCACAAGGTGCTTCAGTTCCAGTTAGAAGTGGCAGGAAAATTTTGAAACTAAAAATTATATTACATTCTGCGTAATTTGTGTTTTAAATAGTACGATTATACTGTGATTTGAGAAGGAAAAGGATTATATTCTGTAGACAATTAGGTACCTTTAATATGTTATTTGATATTGTAATTTATATGTCCGTAATTTGTGGTAATTTACATCTACCTGCTTGAGATTTTCAGAGTTTAAAGAACATTGTAGTCTAGTTTTATTGAAAGTTTTTTCTTGTATTACTTTTCACGGAACGGTTACTAAATGTGGAATAATTTAAAACAAATTAAAGCAATTGGTGCTTGATTTAAAGCAACAATAAAAAGATATTGTGAGAAATAATTTGATAAAATTATATTAAATTAATATAAGAAAAGATGCTAGTTTGTTTACTTACAAATAAAGTGACGAATTGAAAAAAAGATATGAAATAAACATATGTACAGTAACATGTGTAATAAAAATGACAAACATAATATGCATAAAATACAAAATGTAAAAATGTCTATTATAAAATCTAAAGCTATAAAAATGGTATCAAGTTTTTTTCTTCATAATGTTCTATCTATTGTCTCTGTTATTATGGGTTACTTATGTGTAAGTGAATGTATTCAGTTAAAAGAATATGTTAATAAAGTTGCAAAGTTGCAAAGTTTTCAAAATAAAATAATTTAGAAATTAAAATGTTATTGTCCACTGTTTTTCACCTTTGAAGATGTTACATATTCCTCATACTGTTAATTTACTAATGTGTCATCCAATTATCCTTGGAGAGTTATCTCTGCATACTGTTTCAGGCTTGAGCTTTGAACTGGTCCCTTGTATGTTTTATTGGTAGTCTGGTATTTTTGTTCTTCTTCCACTAAATAGCAGTAGTGGTTTGTACTGTATTTCTGCGATCCTGATCAGTGGTTTTAACACATATTACTCAGACATTATCTTAATCTTCAGGATTGCTGAGGTGTAAGTATTCTCTGTCAGTACATCTTTGGTTGATTTTTCTGGTGTCTTAAAATTGTGTGTTAATCGGAGTTGAGACTGTGTAATTAGATGGTGCTGCTACGATTCTAAATTTCCTGTTTAGTGAGGGATTCTACCAGTGGAATGCATTTGGCTATTGGTTCTGCTGCGGCTTTAGGTTGAAGTTGTCGACGTTTTCTCCATGACGTCTGTTGTGATGATACACAAATTGTCAGATTTACATTGTATTTTTGTTCGACACAAACCTTTTATGCAGCCACAGTAGAAGTAACCTGAAAAAGAAATGTAGAATCTTAAACATATCTCAGACAAATCTATATGATTGAAACACTAATTCAAGAGAATAATTATCTGCATATAATAACAAAAAGAATAATATATATTTACACATAACTCTTCTTTTACTTTTTTTTTTAAATGATTTGGTAGCATTATTAATTTTTAAATCACCAGTCTTTATTAGGAAAATAGGATGAACAAGTTATTTGATGTCTGACATTAAATATAATGTTTTTCTTTAAAATTGATTTATCATTCATCTGAGGCCTTTAGTTTTACCCTTGAATGCTTCACATTTTTTCATGTTGTGGACTTTTATAGTTAATAATACAGTATAGATTTTTCCCTTGTTGAAGGTGGTAAAGTGATAGGAGTTGTTAAAATCCTTGTCATATGTGTCAATTGTCTCATTGTATTGGCAATCACACTGCATCTCTTTAATTTTATTATAGTGGTAAAAATCAACATTGACAAGCTATTTAAGATAAATAGTTCATAATTCTATCTACTGATTCTCACCATAAAGGTTAGCTCCAATGGCTATTGCCAGCCTCAATCCTTATAGACGAGATGTGATGCTAACCTAAAATGCTTCATCATAAAAATGATTTTTAGCATATAAAGGTGTAATAAATGTTGAGAATATATTGACTAGACAGCTATCCAGCAAAATAGCAATTATGTATGCAATTAACAAATATCCTTTAAGACCCTGTTCACACTAGCATTTTTTTTTTATCGATCTAATTTGAATCGATCTAAATAAAACCAGTTAGCATTCACATTATCTTTCAGCATATCGATCTCTATCGGTCTAATCTGAACCACTGCGTTCACACTACAATTAAAAACGTAATCGATCTAACCTTTTTGCTCGTTAAACTGTAAACATTGTGTATAAATAGAACTGATTTATCAACTTCATGTGTTGATACACTGATACACACAGTTGGAAACAGAAAATTGGATAACGTTATTGTTTCTCTTGAATCACAAGTTAAAATTTTGATATTGGTGATATTGCAGTTTTCTTTAATTTGAAAAAATAACTGTAGCAACAAAGTTACAACACGACGCCGGAAATACTGCAGTTCCTGCAAAGAAAAAAATCAACATAAGAAAAGAAGACACAGATTTCACAAATCTATGCTATGGCGAAGACAAAATGTTTAGTTTGTTTTAAAGGTCTTTTAACAGAGAATTATGGATTAAACAACGAACCTCTGAGATAGTTTTACCGCTATACATGCGCATACATTATTTTCGATTCAATCGTACTAGTTTAAACCGATCTCTGCGTTCACATCTAAAGTAAGATCGGTTTACTTTAGATCGATTTAAACTAAACTACCTCTGTTTTAGTTGAGACCGATTGAAGATCGATTCAATGCGTTCACATTAGCCCTTAAACCGATCTAAAGTCAACCGGTCTAGTTTAAATCGATAAAAATGTCCTAGTGTGAACGGGGTCTAATTTACTCATAAAATGGTACTGATAAATGAGAGTATAGACTTCTCACCAACTCTTATATTTTTTTTTTTTTAACAAAATAACAAACTGGTACGTACCTTTGTGTTAGCTGTATAAGACTACCAGGTTTATTGCCAACACCATGAAAACATCTCACTGAAAGAACCTAAAAATAAAATAAAATGGATACATTAAATATTTTACAAATCCATTTCAAGTGTCAACATATTTACTAAATTTTGTTTTGAATTCTTAATACATAATCAGGATAGTATTATATCAACACTGAAGTTTGTAAAATTCATATAACGTTGTTATCCCAAAAAAAGAAGTAAAAGAATAATGACTTGAATTTCCTGGGACTGCACAAAAATCTCAATATTTTACTGAGTTATCTCTTATTGAATTAATCTTGGTTGAAATTGTCTCCCCTTGGATGTAATATTCCAATCTGTAGGCTTACTTTTTATATTTTTAATAGTGAATTTTGTTGATACTGCCTGGTACATGTATAGAAATTGTAGGGCTTAAATAAACTTGCTTCTCTTATTTTCTAGGTAAATAATTAAGCTGCAGACTAATTTCAGACTTGGTTGAAGATTTCTTTAATCATCTTCAATGGAATTAATTTTTTGCTCTTCTGGCTGTTAATAAAGTTAATAAACTGAGTAGATATACAATTTAACATTTCTTTACTAATGCTTTAAGTGACATGTTGACATATTAAACTACCAGTCTTTGTTGGCACAAAACGATGGAAAAAGTCGTTGTTTACTGTTTATCAAATTTGTTATTGGTTTTCATTTTATCATATCTCAAGCCATTGGAGTTTGGTGTCCATAGTACATGGATGCCCCACTCGCACTATCATTTTACATGTTCAGTGTACAGTGAAATTGGGGTCAATATTTTAATTTGGCATTAGAATTAGAAAGATCATATCATAGGGAACATGTGTACTAAGTTTCAAGTTGATTGGACTTCAACTTCATCAAAAACTAGCTTGACCAAAATATCTAACCAAAACTTTAACCTGAGCTTCACACTATCTTTTTCTTTTGTTTGAAAAGATGGGAACATGTCCATGACATACAATCCAAGGATTTAGCTTCTATCAACATGATTTCTTAACAAATATTAAACATGACAATACAAATTAACAGACGAGGAATAACCTTTACTGTATGTTGAAAAATGTCTGCATTTTATGTGCCATCTTCATCTAGTCACATAGGTACAGTAGTTAATATTTAATTAATTAATATTTAAATTGAAGAAATTTTTCGTGAAAATGAATGAAATAAAAAAGCTTTGTTGATGACCCATTGGTTGATTTTGGCTGTTTTCTACTTTTTGGTTGGGTTAATTGTTGTAAATTTGTCACATTCTCAATTTCCATTCTCAATTTTTTTTGTCAATTTGTACAGACTAAGTAAATATAATAAATACTTACCACTTTTCTGCTGTGCCTGAATTCATCCATGGTCTTTGGTTGGGTTGGTGTTTTTCCCAATTTTTAGTTTTCAGTTTTCTGACTTACACTCAAACATAGCTATATAACTATATAATCTTGAAATCCCTCAACAGCCCTTATCAGAGAAAAAGTATAAACAGTACATACTTTACTATAAAAGTCAAAAATAATGATAATGTGAAATACAACTGCGTAAAATGTTATGAAAAAATAAACATGATGAAAAGAGTACATTATTTTTTCAACTGGTTTTATTTCAATAAATTTGTTGATCTTTTATTTTGTATTTGAAAGAATTAATATGTAATATTTCGTAACGATATATGCATATTTTCCCACAAGAATGGGCAAGAATGGTGTTGAAACTTTATAAAAGTAATTAAGTTGATTTCATCTGTGTTTTTTATCCATTTAAAATCAATACCACATTTTGTTTCTTTAAAAGAAACAATTAAAAGAAACAATAAAAGAATGTTATACAGGGCTCACACTACTTCAGAATTATAGGGAGAAGTGACTTCTCTTTTTGAAACTGATAGGGAGAAGTTGTGAGATTTAAAAGAGAATTGCTCATTTGTGAAGTGCGCTACAATGTTTGGATTTTACCATACTATGAAGACCTTAACAATAACATACCTGGTTACAGCCACCTGTCCTGGTCCTCACGACCTAGAGGAAAATGTGGAGCAAAGAGAGAAACACATGAGCATACACAAAGACCTTAACAATAACATACCTGGTTACGACCACCTGTCCTGGGCCTCAAGACCTAGAGGAAAATGTGGGGCAAAGAGAAAGACACATGAGCATACACAAAGACCTTAACAATAACATACCTGGTTACAGCCACCTGTCCTTGGCCTCACGACCTAGAGGAAAATGTGGCCCAAAGAGAAAGACACATGAGCAAACACAACGACCTTAACAATAACATACCTGCTTACGGCCTCCTGTCCTTGGCCTCACGACCTAGAGGAAAATGTGGAGCAAAAGAGAGAGACACATGAGCATACACAAAGACCTTAACAATAACATACCTTGCTACGGCCACCTGTCCTTGGGTTCACGACCTAGAGGAAAATGTAGGGCAAAGAGAGAGACACATGAGCATACACAAAGACCTTAACAATAACATACCTGGTTACGACCTCCTGTCCTCGGCTTCACGACCTAGAGGAAAATGTAGGGCAAAGAGAAAGACACATGAGCATACACAAATTAGACCTTAACAATAACATACCTGGTTACGACCTCCTGTCCTTGGCTTCACGACCTAGAGGAAAATGTAGGGCAAAGAGAGAGACACATGAGCATACACAAAGACCTTAACAATAACATACCTGGTTACGACCTCCTGTCCTTGGCTTCACGACCTAGAGGAAAATGTAGGGCAAAGAGAAAGACACATGAGCATACACAAAGACCTTAACAATAACATACCTGGTTACGACCACCTGTCCTTGACCTCACGACCTACAGGAAAATGTGGGGGAAAGAGAAAGACACATGAGAATACACAAAGACCTTAACAATAACATACCTTGTTACGGCCACCTGTCCTTGGCTTCACGACCTAGAGGAAAATGTAAGGCAAAGAGAGAGACACATAAGCATACACAAAGCCCTTAACAATAACATACCTGGTTACGACCACCTGTCCTTGGCCTCACGACCTACAGGAAAATGTGGGGCAAAGAGAAAGACACATGAGCATACAAAAAGACCTTAACAATAACATACCTGGTAACCGCCTCCTGGTCTTGGCCTCAAGACCTAGAGGAAAATGTAGGGCAAAGAGAGAGACACATGAGCATACACAAAGACCTTAACAATAACATACCTTGTTACGTCCACCTGTCCTTGGCCTCAAGACCTAGAGGAAAATGTGTGGCAAAGAGAAAGACACATGAGCATACACAAAGACCTTAACAATAACATACCTGGTTACAACCTCCGGTCCTTGGCTTCATGACCTAGAGGAAAATGTAGGGCAAAGAGAAAGACACATGAGCATACACAAAGACCTTAACAATAACATACCTGATTACGGCCACCTGTCCTTGGCTTCACGACCTAGACGAAAATGTGGGGCAATGAGAAAGACACATGAGCATACACAAAGACCTTAACAATAACATACCTTGTTACAGCCACCTGTCCTTGGCTTCAGGACCTAGAGGAAAATGTGGGGCAAAGAGAAAGACACATGAGCATACACAAAGACCTTAACAATAACATACCTGGTTATGGCCTCCACTCCTGGGCCTCAAGACCTAGAGGAAAATGTGAGGCAAAGAGAAAGACACATGAGCATACACAAAGACCTTAACAATAACATACCTGGTTACGTCCACCTGTCCTTGGCTTCACGATCTAGAGGAAAATGTAGGGCAAAGAGAGACACATGAGCATACATAAAGACCTTAACAATAACATACCTTGTTACGGCCAACTGTCCTTGGCTTCAGGACCTAGAGGAAAATTTGGGGCAAAGAGAAAGACCCATGAGCATACACAAAGACCTTAACAATAACATACCTGGTTACGACTACCTGTCCTGGGCCTCAAGACCTAGAGGAAAATGTGGGGCAAAGAGAAAGACACATGAGCATACACAAAGACCTTAACAATAACATACCTGGTTACAGCCACCTGTCCTTGGCTTCACAACCTAGAGGAAAATGTGGGGCAAAGAGAGAGACACATGAGCATACACAAAGATCTTAACAATAACATACCTGGTTACGGCCACCTGTCCTTGGCTTCAGGACCTAGAGGAAAATGTGGGGCAAAGAGAAAGACACATGAGCATACACAAAGATCTTAACAATAACATACCTGGTTAGGGCCACCTGTCCTTGGCTTCACGACCTAGAGAAAAATGTGGGGCAAAGAGAGAGACACATAAGCATACACAAAGATTTTAACAATAACATACCTGGTTATGGCCACCTGTCCTTGGCTTCAGGACCTAGAGGAAAATATGGGGCAAAGAGAAAGAAACATGACCATACACAAAACCTTTACAATAACATACCTGGTTACGGCCACCTGTCCTTGGCTTCACGACCTAGAGGAAAATGTAGGGCAAAGAGAAAGACACATGAGCATACGCAAAGACCTTAACAATAACATACCTGGTTACGGCCACCTGTCCTTGGCCTCACGACCTAGAGGAAAATGTGGGACAAAGAGAGAGACACATGAGCATACACAAAGACCTTAACAATAACATACCTGGTTACGTCCACCTGTCCTTGGCTTCACGACCTAGAGGAAAATGTGGGGCAAAGAGAGACACATGAGCATACACAAAGACCTTAACAATAACATACCTGGTAACGGCCTCCTGTCTTTGGCTTCAGGACCTAGAGAAAAATGTGGGGCAAAGAGAGAGACACATGAGCATACACAAAAACCTTAACAATAACATACCTTGTTACGGCCTCCTGTCCTTGGCTTCACGACCTAGAGGGAAATGTGGGGCAATGAGAAAGACACATGAGCATACACAAAGACCTTAACAATAACATACCTGGTTACGGCCTTATGTCCTTGGCTTCACGACCTAGAGGGAAATGTGGGGCAATGAGAAAGACACATGAGCATACACAAAGACCTTAACAATAACATACCTGGTTACGACCTCCTGTCCTTGGCTTCACAACCGAGAAGAAAATGTGGGGCAATGAGAAAGACACATGAGCATACACAAAGATCTTAACAATAACATACCTGGTTACGTCCACCTGTCCTTGGCTTCAGGACCTAGAGGAAAATGTGGAGCAAAGAGAGAGACAAATGAGCATACACAAAGACAAGTTAACAATAACATACCTGGTTAGGTCCACCTGTCCTTGGCTTCACGACCTAGAGGGAAATGTGGGGCAATGAGAAAGACACATGAGCATACAAAAAGATCTTAACAATAACATACCTGGTTACGTCCACCTGTCCTTGGCTTCATGACCTAGAGGAAAATGTGGGGCGATGAGAAAGACACATGAGCATACACAAAGATCTTAAAAATAACATACTTGGTTACAGCCACCTGTCCTTTGGTTCAGGACCTAGAGGAAAATGTGGGGCAAAGAGAAAGACACATGAGCATACACAAAGACCTTAACAATAACATACCTGGTTATGACCACCTGTCCTTGGCTTCACAACCTAGAGGAAAATGTGGAGCAAAAGAGAGAGACACATGAGCATACACAATGACCTTAACAATAACATACCTGGTTATGACCTCCTGCCCTTGGCTTCACAACCTAGAGGAAAATGTGGGGCAAAAGAGAGACACATGAGCATACACACAGAACTTAACAATAACATACCTGGTTACGGCCACCTGTCCTTGGCTTCAAGACCTAGAGGAAAATGTAGGGCAAAGAGAGAGACACATGAGCATACACAAAGACCTTAACAATAACATACCTGGTTAGGACCTCCTGTCCTTGGCTTCATGACCTAGAGGAAAATGTAGGACAAAGAGAAAGGCACATGAGCATACAGAAAGACCTTATCAATAACATACCTGGTTATGGCCTTCCGTCCTGGGCCTCAAGACCTAGAGGAAAATGTGGGGCAAAGAGAAAGACACATGAGCATACACAAAGATCTTAACAATAACATACCTGGTTACGGCCACCTGTCCTTGGCTTCACGACCTAGAGGAAAATGTAGGGCAAAGAGAAAGACACATGAGCATACAGAAAGACCTTATCAATAACATACCTGGTTATGGCCTTCCGTCCTGGGCCTCAAGACCTAGAGGAAAATGTGGGGCAAAGAGAAAGACACATGAGCATACACAAAGACCTTAACAATAACATACCTGGTTACGACCTCCTGTCCTTGGCTTCACAACCGAGAAGAAAATGTGGGGCAATGAGAAAGACACATGAGCATACACAAAGATCTTAACAATAACATACCTGGTTACGTCCACCTGTCCTTGGCCTCAGGACCTAGAGGAAAATGTGGAGCAAAGACAGAGACAAATGAGCATACACAAAGACAAGTTAACAATAACATACCTGGTTAGGTCCACCTGTCCTTGGCTTCACGACCTAGAGGGAAATGTGGGGCAATGAGAAAGACACATGAGCATACACAAAGATCTTAACAATAACATACCTGGTTACGTCCACCTGTCCTTGGCTTCACGACCTAGAGGAAAATGTGGGGCGATGAGAAAGACACATGAGCATACACAAAGATCTTAAAAATAACATACTTGGTTACAGCCACCTGTCCTTTGGTTCAGGACCTAGAGGAAAATGTGGGGCAAAGAGAAAGACACATGAGCATACACAAAGACCTTAACAATAACATACCTGGTTACGACCACCTGTCCTTGGCTTCACAACCTAGAGGAAAATGTGGAGCAAAAGAGAGAGACACATGAGCATACACAATGACCTTAACAATAACATACCTGGTTATGACCTCCTGCCCTTGGCTTCACAACCTAGAGGAAAATGTGGGGCAAAAGAGAGACACATGAGCATACACACAGAACTTAACAATAACATACCTGGTTACGGCCACCTGTCCTTGGCTTCAAGACCTAGAGGAAAATGTAGGGCAAAGAGAGAGACACATGAGCATACACAAAGACCTTAACAATAACATACCTGGTTAGGACCTCCTGTCCTTGGCTTCATAACCTAGAGGAAAATGTAGGGCAAAGAGAAAGGCACATGAGCATACAGAAAGACCTTATCAATAACATACCTGGTTATGGCCTTCCGTCCTGGGCCTCAAGACCTAGAGGAAAATGTGGGGCAAAGAGAAAGACACATGAGCATACACAAAGATCTTAACAATAACATACCTGGTTACGGCCACCTGTCCTTGGCTTCACGACCTAGAGGAAAATGTAGGGCAAAGAGAAAGACACATGAGCATACAGAAAGACCTTATCAATAACATACCTGGTTATGGCCTTCCGTCCTGGGCCTCAAGACCTAGAGGAAAATGTGGGGCAAAGAGAAAGACACATGAGCATACACAAAGACCTTAACAATAACATACCTGGTTACGACCTCCTGTCCTTGGCTTCACAACCGAGAAGAAAATGTGGGGCAATGAGAAAGACACATGAGCATACACAAAGATCTTAACAATAACATACCTGGTTACGTCCACCTGTCCTTGGCTTCAGGACCTAGAGGAAAATGTAGAGCAAAGACAGAGACAAATGAGCATACACAAAGACAAGTTAACAATAACATACCTGGTTAGGTCCACCTGTCCTTGGCTTCACGACCTAGAGGGAAATGTGGGGCAATGAGAAAGACACATGAGCATACACAAAGATCTTAACAATAACATACCTGGTTACGTCCACCTGTCCTTGGCTTCACGACCTAGAGGAAAATGTGGGGCGATGAGAAAGACACATGAGCATACACAAAGATCTTAAAAATAACATACTTGGTTACAGCCACCTGTCCTTTGGTTCAGGACCTAGAGGAAAATGTGGGGCAAAGAGAAAGACACATGAGCATACACAAAGACCTTAACAATAACATACCTGGTTACGACCACCTGTCCTTGGCTTCACAACCTAGAGGAAAATGTGGAGCAAAAGAGAGAGACACATGAGCATACACAATGACCTTAACAATAACATACCTGGTTATGACCTCCTGCCCTTGGCTTCACAACCTAGAGGAAAATGTGGGGCAAAAGAGAGACACATGAGCATACACACAGAACTTAACAATAACATACCTGGTTACGGCCACCTGTCCTTGGCTTCAAGACCTAGAGGAAAATGTAGGGCAAAGAGAGAGACACATGAGCATACACAAAGACCTTAACAATAACATACCTGGTTAGGACCTCCTGTCCTTGGCTTCATAACCTAGAGGAAAATGTAGGGCAAAGAGAAAGGCACATGAGCATACAGAAAGACCTTATCAATAACATACCTGGTTATGGCCTTCCGTCCTGGGCCTCAAGACCTAGAGGAAAATGTGGGGCAAAGAGAAAGACACATGAGCATACACAAAGATCTTAACAATAACATACCTGGTTACGGCCACCTGTCCTTGGCTTCACGACCTAGAGGAAAATGTAGGGCAAAGAGAAAGACTCATGAGCATACACAAAGACCTTAACAATAACATACCTGGTTACGGCCACCTGTCCTTGGCTTCAAGACCTAGAGGAAAATGTGGGGCAAAGAGAGAGACACATGAGCATACACAAAGACCTTAACAATAACATACCTGGTTAGGACCTCCTGTCCTTGGCTTCATGACCTAGAGGAAAATGTAGGGCAAAGAGAAAGGCACATGAGCATACAGAAAGACCTTATCAATAACATACCTGGTTATGGCCTTCCGTCCTGGGCCTCAAGACCTAGAGGAAAATGTGGGGCAAAGAGAAAGACACATGAGCATACACAAAGATCTTAACAATAACATACCTGGTTACGGCCACCTGTCCTTGGCTTCACGACCTAGAAGAAAATGTAGGGCAAAGAGAAAGACACATGAGCATACACAAAGACTTTAACAATAACATACCTGGTTACGGCCACCTGTCCTTGGCTTCACGACCTAGAGGAAAATGTAGGGCAAAGAGAAAGACACATGAGCATACACAAAGACCTTAACAATAACATACCTGGTTACGGCCACCTGTCCTTGGCCTCACGACCTAGAGGAAAATGTGGGGCAAAGAGAGAGACACATGAGCATACACAAAGACCTTAACAATAACATACCTTGTTATGGCCACCTGTCCTTGGCTTCACGACCTAGAGGAAAATGTGGGGCAAAGAGAGAGACACATGAGCATACACAAAGACCTTAACAATAACATACCTGGTTACGGCCACCTGTCCTTGGCTTCACGACCTAGAGAAAAATGTGGGGCAAAGAGAGAGACACATGAGCATACACAAAGACCGTAACAATAACATACCTGGTTACGATCACCTGTCCTTGGCTTCACGACCTAGAGGAAAATGTGGGACTAAAAGAAATACACATAAGCATACAAAAAGACTTTAACAATAACATACCTGGTTACAGCCTCCCATCCTGGGCATCAAGACCTAGAGGAAAATGTGAGGCAAAGAGAGAGACACATGAGCATACACAAAGACCTTAACAATAACATACCTGGTTACAGACTCTTGTCCTGGGACTCACGACCTAGAGGAAAATGTGGGTCAAAAAGAGACACATTAGCATACACAAAGACCTGAACAATAACATACCTGGTTACAGCCACCTGTCCTTGGCTTCAAGACCTAGAGGAAAATGTGGGGCAAAGAGAAAAAGACACATGAGCATACACAAAGACCTTATCAATAACATACCTGGTTATGGCCTCCAATTCCTGGGCCTCAAGACCTAGAGGAAAATGTGGGGCAAAGAGAGAGACACATGATCATACACAAAGATCTTAACAATAACATACCTGGTTATGGCCACCTGTCCTTGGCTTCACGACCTAGAGGAAAATGTAGGACAAAGAGAAAGACACAAGAGCATACACAAAGACCTTAACAATAACATACCTGCATGGTTACAGCCACCTGTCCTTGGCCTCACTACCTAGAGGAAAATGAGGGGCAAAGAGAGAGACACATGAGCATACACAAAGACCTTAACAATAACATACCTGGTTACGTCCACCTGTCCTTGGCTTCACGACCTAGAGGAAAATGTGGGGCAAAGAGAAAGACACATGAGCATACACAAAGACCTTTACAATAACATACCTTGTTACGGCCACCTGTCCTTGGCTTCACGACCTAGAGGAAAATGTGGGACAAAGAGAGAGACACATGAGCATACACAAAGACCTTAACAATAACATACCTGGTTACGGCCACCTGTCCTTGGCTTCACAACCTAGAGGAAAATGTGGGGAAAAGAGAAAGACACATGAGCATACACAAAGACCTTAACAATAACATACCTGGTTACGGCCACCTGTCCTTGGCTTCACGACCTAGAGGAAAATGTAGGGCAAAGAGAAAGACACGAGCATACACAAAGACCTTAACAATAACATACCTGGTTACGGCTACCTGTCCTTGGCCTCACGACCTAGAGGAAAATGTGGGGCAAAGAGAGAGACACATGAGCATACACAAAGACCTTAACAATAACATACCTGGTTACGTCCACCTGTCCTTGGCTTCACAACCTAGAGGAAAATGTGGGGCAAAGAGAGAGACACATGAGCATACACAAAGATCTTAACAATAACATACCTGGTTACGGCCACCTGTCCTTGGCTTCAGGACCTAGAGGAAAATGTGGGGCAAAGAGAAAGACACATGAGCATACACAAAGATCTTAACAATAACATACCTGGTTAGGGCCACCAGTCCTTGGGTTCACGACCTAGAGGAAAATGTGGGGAAAAGAGAAAGACACATGAGCATACACAAAGACCTTAACAATAACATACCTTGTTACGGCCTCCTGTCCTTGGCTTCACGACCTAGAGGAAAATATATAGGGCAAAGAGAAAGACACAAGAGCATACACAAAGACCTTAACAATAACATACCTGGTTACAGCCACCTGTCCTTGGCCTCACGACCTAGAGGAAAATGTGGGGCAAAGAGAGAGACACATGAGCATACACAAAGACCTTAACAATAACATACCTGGTTACGTCCACCTGTCCTTGGCTTCACGACCTAGAGGAAAATGTGGGGCAAAGAGAGAGACACATGAGCATACACAAAGACCTTAACAATAACATACCTGGTAACGGCCACCTGTCCTTGGCTTCACGACCTAGAGGAAAATGTGGGGCAAAGAGAAAAAGACACATGAGCATACACAAAGACCTTAACAATAACATACCTGGTTACGGCCACCTGTCCTTTGGTTCACGACCTAGAGGAAAATGTAGTGCAAAGAGAAAGACACATGAGCATACACAAAGACCTTAACAATAACATACCTGGTTACGGCCACCTGTCCTTGGCCTCACGACCTAGAGGAAAATGTGGGACAAAGAGAGAGACACATGAGCATACACAAAGACCTTAACAATAACATACCTGGTTACGTCCACCTGTCCTTGGCTTCACAACCTAGAGGAAAATGTGGGGCAAAGAGAGAGACACATGAGCATACACAAAGACCTTAACAGTAACATACCTTGTTACGGCCTCCTGTCCTTGGCTTCACGACCTAGAGGAAAATGTAGGGCAAAGAGAAAGACACAAGAGCATACACAAAGACCTTAACAATAACATACCTGGTTACAGCCACCTGTCCTTGGCCTCACGACCTAGAGGAAAATGTGGGGCAAAGAGAGAGACACATGAGCATACACAAAGACCTTAACAATAACATACCTGGTTACGTCCACCTGTCCTTGGCTTCACGACCTAGAGGAAATGTGGGGCAAAGAGAAAGACACATGAGCATACACAAAGACCTTAACAATAACATACCTTGTTACGGCCACCTGTCCTTGGCTTCACGACCTAGAGGAAAATGTGGGGCAAAGAGAGAGACACATGAGCATACACAAAGACCTTAACAATAACATACCTGGTTAAGGCCACCTGTCCTTGGCTTCACAACCTAGAGGAAAATGTGGGGCAAAGAGAAAGACACATGAGCATACAGAAAGACCTTAACAATAACATACCTGGTTACGGCCATCTGTCCTTGGCTTCAAGACCTAGAGGAAAATGTAGGGCAAAGAGAAAGACACATGAGCATACACAAAGACCTTAACAATAACATACCTGGTTACGGCCACCTGTCCTTGGCCTCACGACCTAGAGGAAAATGTGGGGCAAAGAGAGAGACACATGAGCATACACAAAGACCTAAACAATAACATACCTTGTTATGGCCTCCTGTCCTTGGCTTCACAACCTAGCGGAAAATGTGGGGCAAAGAGAGAGACACATGAGCATACACACAAAGACCTAAACAATAACATACCTTGTTACGGCCACCTGTCCTTGGCTTCACGACCTAGAGGAAAATGTGGGGCAAAGAGAAAGACACATGAGCATACACAAAGACATTAACAATAACATACCTGGTTACAGCAACTGTCCTTGGCTTCACGACCTAGAGGAAAATATGGGGCAAAGAGAGAGACACATGAGCATACACAAAGACCTTAACAATAACATACCTGGTTACAGACTCTTGTCCTGGGACTCACGACCTAGAGGAAAATGTGGTTCAAAAAGAGACACATTAGCATACACAAAGACCTGAACAATAACATACCTGGTTACGTCCACCTGTCATTGGCTTCAGGACCTAGAGGAAAATGTGGGGCAAAGAGAGAAAGACACATGAGCATACACAAAGACCTTATCAATAACATACCTGGTTATGGCCTCCAATTTCTGGGCCTCAAGACCTAGAGGAAAATGTGGGGCAAAGAGAGACACATGATCATACACACAAAGACCTTAACAATAACATACCTGGTTACGGCCACCTGTCCTTGGCTTCACGACCTAGAGGAAAATGTGGGGCAAAAAGAAAGACACATGAGCATACACAAAGACCTTAACAATAACATACCTGGTTACAGCAACTGTCCTTGGCTTCACAACCTAGAGGAAAATGTGGGGCAAAGAGAAAGACACATGAGCATACACAAAGACCTTAACAATAACATACCTGGTTACGACCTCCTGTCCTTGGCTTCACAACCTAGAGGAAAATGTGGGGCAAAGAGAGAGACAAATGAGCATACACAAAGACCTTAACAATAACATACCTGGTTACAGAATCTTGTCCTGGGACTCACGACCTAGAGGAAAATGAGGGTCAAAAAGAGACACATTAGCATACACAAAGACCTTAACAATAACATACCTGGTTACGGCCACCTGTCCTTGGCTTCAGGACCTAGAGGAAAATGTGGGGCAAAGAGAGAAAGACACATGAGCATACACAAAGACCTTATCAATAACATACCTGGTTATGGCCTCCAATTCCTGGGCCTCAAGACCTAGAGGAAAATGTGGGGCAAAGAGAAAGACACATGAGCATACACGAAGACCTTAACAATAACATTCCTGGTTACGGCCACCTATCCTTGGCTTCACAACCTAGAGGAAAATGTTGGGCAAAGAGAGAGAGACACATGAGCATACACAAAGACCTTAACAATAACATACCTGGTTACAGCCACCTGTCCTTGGCTTCACGACCTAGAGGAAAATGTTGGGCAAAAAGAAAGACACATGAGCATACAAAAGACTTTAACAATAACATACCTGGTTACAGCCTCCCGTCCTGGGCCTCAAGACCTAGAGGAAAATGTGGGGCAAAGAGAAAGACACATGTGCATACACAAAGACCTTAACAATAACATACCTTGTTACGGCCACCTGTCCTTTGCCTCACGACCTAGAGGAAAATGTGGGGCAAAGAGAAAGGCACATGAGCACACACAAAGACCTTAACAATAACATACCTGGTTACGACCTCCTGTCCTTAAACTCACCACCTAGAGGAAAATGTGGGGCAAAGAGAGAGACACATGAGCATACACAAAGACCTTATCAATAACATACCTGGTTAAGGCCACCTGTCCTGGGCCTCACAACCTAAAGGAGTATGGGACATAGGAGACATGAGCATACACAACGACCTTAACAATAACATACCTTGTACGGCCCGTCCTTGGCCTCACAACATAGTGGAAAATGGAGGCAATTTTTGTAAAAATTTAAGGACGACAGACGACAGATGCCGGACAACGGATGCCAGACGAGGAACTACAATGACTAACGACTGATGAGGGACGACGAACGCCAGGTGATGAGAAAAGGTAAGCTAAAAAGGGGGTATATTGAGTTGGTACTGTTTTTTAAAACAATAACAGTCTGTAAAATTCCGATGAACAGCAAAACCATTCAAAATGATTGCAACTTGTAGCTGTTATCTCTTCATTTGTGCATAATTATTTGAAATTAAAAAAAAACACTGAGGTGCACTCGATATGGTTTAAACGTAAACCAGTATTCACGTTTGTTTTGTCACTCATTCACCTTGTAAGAAATAAAACCCGGGAAGACAAGAAACTAATAGCAGACGACTGCATTTTCAAATATAATATTTATAAAACTTACCATTATTAGCTGCTATAACAATATCATCTTTGTAATCCACAATGAAATCGAATATATATTTGAACACACATTTGATTTTAATCCACAGTTTGAAGCAACACAATCACTAATAACGACATCACTGTATTCGTTTTTTGCACTAAGAATATAATTCCATTGTCTATATCCATTCTAAAACATAAAACGCATATAAAGTTATTCACTGAAAATATTGGGGTCCTTCCACGGAAACTCCTTGCGCACGCAGATATATAAACATGCATTGTGTCTTAGGGTGTGTTTCAAACTAAACAGTTTAAAATTCTTAACAGTTAACTTGAAGCCACTAATTATACATATTACATTGTAACTACCTTTAACTCCTAAGCAAAATCTTAATATGAAATGCATATCTCAGTTATTGTCCAAGTAAAGATCAAACTAAAATGGAGCTATGTTCTAGCCTTTCGATCACATGATCATATCAGTAATAAATCTGTTCACTCACATTTACTCACTTCACACTTGAGTAACTCTGACTGTGTACAAACAATATTTTACCTGACAAAGGTATTTCGCCAAATCATTTAACAAAAGATTCAATCTACATGTAAGACAGCCGTAAACCTAAAATCACGAGGCCCCGAGAACCTGTATTATACTCTTGTAAACCTATGCATATATGATCATTATATATACATGTAATAGTGACCAATGCATTTTAGTTGGTCTTTGTAAGAATCATGCAGAGGGTAATTTAAGACATGTCTTGAAAGTGAAAAAGGAAAAGTTAAAATATAAAGTTAATCAAACAGTTGCACTATTCAAAAATGTAAAAAAAATAAGATTGACCTTGTAGTATGTTTGTTTCCATAGCAGCTATTCAATATAACAGGCTAAAATTCTACAATTAAAAATTCTATGATTGTCAAGGGATCATTTTTAGGGGGTATTGGTGAGCTCAGAAATTTTGTGTATGGCATGCATGTAATTTTTTTACATACATTGTTCTCCATTCGTATCACTTTTTTTAAAACTATTAAATTAAATGCTAGAATAAATGGATAAATCTACAATAGTATGTCTATTTTTTGCTAAATGGTTAAATCTTATTGGCTTAAATTTGTATATATATGATCCACTCATTCTATGAAATTGTGAAATATGGCATAAATGAATAATAAATATTATAATGAATTATTTATTATATATTCATGTCAATCATAAAATCCTATAATGCAGGTTTGTAAGTCAGTCATCAATACAGTATCTATTATTGCAGAATGATCTATCCAAAGATTCACGATGTTTTATTTAACAATTTGTTAATATTAAAGCACTGACCATTTATGTTTTTCTGTTTTACCGGTTTGGGAGGGGGTGGATTTTTTAACCCTTTTGCTCGATTTAATAAATGTGCATATTAGCTATTGATGAAGGAAAAACTATTTCAGTAATAAACACAATATTTAGTATTGAAACATAATATGCAGTTAAACTGGGACTCAGAAATTGGGGCTGGGGCTGTGTCATCGAAAGTGTTTTAAGATTTGTCTTAAGATATATCTTCGGACAAATTATATGACAGCCCTAAGACTGTCTTATGATGTATCTCAGACTGTCTTTTAAGACAATCTAAAGATAATCTTAACCAATATGCTCAATTAACGTAGTCAGTGAAATTTTCTCGTTGTCGTACAAGTACATGTATTTATGTTTCTTGTCACATGTGTATAATGTTTTCATCTTAACCCGTCAAACTTAACATTTCTGCATATTATGGTATTTATTGCTCATTGTTGAAGGCCGTATATCAACTTGTTTGTTTGAATCACCATCGTTTTGTCTTTGGCTGATAGTTGTGATATTTAAAAATATACAACATATTTCGTACTTCTATATTCAAGCCTTCCTTCAATCAACTATTTTGAGTGCTTGATGTGGTATAGAATATTTAACGAAATCACGTCACGACATGAGCTTGTGCAAAAGTTAGTATTCAATCTCGGTCTAGCCAGTGTTATTACCAAAGGAACACGGTAGATGTGTTTTTGACTATTGCAATGCGTGGAAGGATTATCAATAGCGATTGTTTCTGACTGTTTACCAATGTTCTTTGCCTGTTAGTCCTTTGAGGTGTGGCAGAAGTCGAGGTTGTATATAAAAAAGAAGAAGATGTGGTATGATTGCCACAAAAGACCAAAATGACACAGACATTAACAACTATAGGTCACCGTACGGCCTTCAACAATGAACTATAAGCCCATATCGCATAGTCAGCTATAAAAGGCCCCGATAAGACAATGTAAAACAATTCAAACGAGAAAACTAACGGCCTTATTTATGTAAAAAAATGAACAAAAAACAAATATGTAACACATAAACAAACGACAACCACTGAATTACAGGCTCCTGACTTGGGACAGGCACATACATAAATAATGTGGCGGGGTTAAACATGTTAGCGGGATCCCAACCCTCCCCTAACCTGGGACAGTGGTATAACAGTACAACATAAGAACGAACTATAAAAATCATTTGAAAAAGGCTTAACTCATCAGATTGATAGAAATACATGTAGTTTCGTTATCAACCAACTTAGCTTTAGGACTGAACATTCGACATTCAATTTCGGGGCATCATAGATGCAAGTTGGTGATGAATGAAATAAAATAGAGAATAGAAATGGGAAATGTGTCAAAGAGACAACAACCCGACCAACGAGTAAAAAGACGAGTATCAGGCATTTTCAATTCGAAGAGACAACAACCCGACCAACGAATAAAAAGACGAGTATCAGGCATTTTCAATTCAAAGTGACAACAACCCGACCAACGAGTAAAAAGACGAGTATCAGGCATATTCAATTCAAAGAGACAACAACCCGACCAACGAGTAAAAAGACGAGTATCAGGCATTTTCAATTCAAAGTGACAACAACCCGACCAACGAATAAAAAGACTAGTATCAGGCATTTTCAATTCGAAGAGACAACAACCCGACCAACGAGTAAAAAGACGAGTATCAGGAATTTTCAATTCGAAGAGACAACAACCAGACCAACGAGTAAAAAGACGAGTATCAGGCATTTTCAATTCAAAGTGACAACAACCCGGCTAATGAGTAAAAAGACGAGTATCAGGCATATTCAATTCAAAGAGACAACAACCCGACCAACAAGTAAAAAGACGAGTATCAGGCATTTTCAATTCAAAGTGACAACAACCCGACCAACGAATAAAAAGACTAGTATCAGGCATTTTCAATTCGAAGAGACAACAACCCGACCAACGAATAAAAAGACGAGTATCAGGCATTTTCAATTCAAAGAGACAACAACCCGACCAACGAGTAAAAAGACTAGTATCAGGCATTTTCAATTCAAAGTGACAACAACCCGACCAACGAATAAAAAGACTAGTATCAGGCATTTTCAATTCGAAGAGACAACAACCCGACCAACAAGTGAAAAGACGAGTATCAGGCATTTTCAATTCGAAGAGACAACAACCCGACCAACGAATAAAAAGACGAGTATCAGGTATTTTCAATTCAAAGTGACAACAACCCGACCAACGAGTAAAAAGACGAGTATCAGGCATATTCAATTCAAAGAGACAACAACCCGACCAACGAGTAAAAAGACGAGTATCAGGCATATTCAATTCAAAGAGACAACAACCCGACCAACGAGTAAAAAGACGAGTATCAGGCATTTTCAATTCAAAGTGACAACAACCCGACCAACGAATAAAAAGACTAGTATCAGGCATTTTCAATTCGAAGAGACAACAACCCGACCAACGAGTAAAAAGACGAGTATCAGGCATTTTCAATTCGAAGAGACAACAACCAGACCAACGAGTAAAAAGACGAGTATCAGGCATTTTCAATTCAAAGTGACAACAACCCGGCTAATGAGTAAAAAGACGAGTATCAGGCATATTCAATTCAAAGAGACAACAACCCGACCAACAAGTAAAAAGACGAGTATCAGGCATTTTCAATTCAAAGTGACAACAACCCGACCAACGAATAAAAAGACTAGTATCAGGCATTTTCAATTCGAAGAGACAACAACCCGACCAACGAATAAAAAGACGAGTATCAGGCATTTTCAATTCGAAGAGACAACAACCCGACCAACGAGTAAAAAGACGAGTATCAGGCATTTTCAATTCGAAGAGACAACAACCCGACCAACGAATAAAAAGACGAGTATCAGGTATTTTCAATTCAAAGTGACAACAACCCGACCAACGAGTAAAAAGACGAGTATCAGGCATATTCAATTCAAAGAGACAACAACCCGACCAACGAGTAAAAAGACGAGTATCAGGCATTTTCAATTCAAAGTGACAACAACCCGACCAACGAATAAAAAGACTAGTATCAGGCATTTTCAATTCGAAGAGACAACAACCCGACCAACGAGTAAAAAGACGAGTATCAGGCATTTTCAATTCGAAGAGACAACAACCAGACCAACGAGTAAAAAGACGAGTATCAGGCATTTTCAATTCAAAGTGACAACAACCCGGCTAATGAGTCAAAAGACGAGTATCAGGCATATTCAATTCAAAGAGACAACAACCCGACCAACAAGTAAAAAGACGAGTATCAGGCATTTTCAATTCAAAGTGACAACAACCCGACCAACGAATAAAAAGACTAGTATCAGGCATTTTCAATTCGAAGAGACAACAACCCGACCAACGAATAAAAAGACGAGTATCAGGCATTTTCAATTCAAAGAGACAACAACCCGACCAACGAGTAAAAAGACTAGTATCAGGCATTTTCAATTCAAAGTGACAACAACCCGACCAACGAATAAAAAGACTAGTATCAGGCATTTTCAATTCGAAGAGACAACAACCCGACCAACAAGTAAAAAGACGAGTATCAGGCATTTTCAATTCGAAGAGACAACAACCAGACCAACGAGTAAAAAGACGAGTATCAGGCATTTTCAATTCGAAGAGACAACAACCCGACTAATGAGTAAAAAGACGAGTATCAGGCATTTTCAATTCGAAGAGACAACAACCCGACCAACGAGTAAAAAGACGAGTATCAGGCATTTTCAATTCAAAGTGACAACAACCCGACTAATGAGTAAAAAGACGAGTATCAGGCATATTCAATTCAAAGAGACAACAACCCGACCAACAAGTAAAAAGACGAGTATCAGGCATTTTCAATTCAAAGTGACAACAACCCGACCAACGAACAAAAAGACTAGTATCAGGCATTTTCAATTCGAAGAGACAACAACCCGACCAACAAGTAAAAAGACGAGTATCAGGCATTTTCAATTCGAAGAGACAACAACCCGACCAACGAGTAAAAAGACGAGTATCAGGCATTTTCAATTCGAAGAGACAACAACCCGACCAACGAGTAAAAAGACGAGTATCAGGCATATTCAATTCGAAGAGACAACAACCCGATCAACGAGTAAAACCGAGTATCAGGCATTTTCAATTCCTAATGCCTTCCCCTAGAGAAGAAATTAACAACAAGTATAACAGGTAGGGTCTGTTATATAGCGGGCCCTCCGCCTGGATAGAACTTGAAGGTGGGAGAATTTGGAATTTGAACTGCCACGGGAAAATGAGGGTATTTTGCATAGGGACAGAAATTGAGCATTGCAACAGGCCATATACATACCCCTCGGCATAAAGCTGTTACAAGGGTTCTAACCGTGAAAAGAGCGTGGAACTCACTTTAAACAAGGCATTGGATTTAACGTCCCCATTCTAATCACAGGAACTATGTTAGCAGTTTCAAGTTTTGTTCATCAATGATTTTTTAAATCTGTTTTTCGTGTTTCCTGTCTATATTTGGTTTGCATTATTAACATTTTCCCAGATTGCACCAATATTTCTTTGTTTTCTAGCAATGTGCAGTTTACTAGCATTTTTTCAGTCTACAAAAAGAATTAGTGATCATAATTTAAATATAGAAATAGGAAGACATTCAAATATTCCTAGAAAGCAGAGATTATGCTTTAAACGTAACATATTAGAAGATGAAAACATTTTTTTTATTGAATTGTATATTAAAAAGGGAACTTAGAAATCAACTGTTTTTGAGAATTTGAACGTCACTTGAATGCCGGCAGTCAACAGAAATTGTTATTTAATGAGACTGAAAAAAACAGACCAGGAAGGCAAGCACAGACTAAAAGGTTATTGAAACCTAGCCACGTATATGATTTGTGCATACATAGCAGTGTTCAAGCCAGGATTTGAAAAGGGCAAGGGTCAGAAAAAGGGCAATTTAACGCGTAAATGTCATTGAAAAAAGGGCAATTATTTAAGCCTCACTATTTATTTGCTCATAAAATAGGCACTTTGACTATAGTATAATCAAGATTTAATTATAATTGAGTTTTAGAATTCAAAAGCATTTTTGACGCACACTTCTCTGTTTATGTTTGACAATCTCAAACATTTACATACACATTCTATTTTAAACTGAATTTGAGTGTAAGGGAATATTACCCATCATTTTTTTTTGTCATTAATAAAAATGTTATTTCATATTTACATACTGTCACCATGAGACATCCCTCATTGGTGAGAAAATTTCTATATACAGAGTTGTTATGAGTCATCCTCCTACATTAGTAAAAAATAAAATACATCTAGATGATACACGTTTAAAAGTAAAAGTATATAGCATACATGTCCCTATTTATTTTATGGTGATCCATTTTTCAAAACAGTATATGAATTGACGGTGGACAAATTCAATACAAGTTATATATTGAAAGCGAGATAACTCCAAAATATTTTCAAAAGTCAAACACACCTAGGTGCGATCGATAATTTTACATTGGAATGTGATCTTTTGTTCTAACAACCAATCAAATTGAAGTAACTGTCTAGACAAACAAAACTATGTTGTCGTTTTGAATGTTATTGCGTAAAAAAAACTTGTAGAATAATTGTGTCATTTTATAATACATGTATGCGTATTCAATGTACTTTTTAATTGTGTATTTGAATGTGCACCTATTTCAGTGAGTGTGGTAAAGAAAGCATACAAGCATACAATGAAACCTTAAACTTTCTTAAGGTTCATGTGGACCCTATTGCTAAAATGGCCGTATTTTCACCTCAAAATTTGTAAGACACCGCAAAATCGACGGTGCTTTTTAACTACTTATTGAAAATTGATGTATTTTAGATATTTGAAAAATTAAGAAAAATAACATTTAAAAAAATCATAAAAGTCTACCATCATAAGAACACTGTCTGATAGGCAAACAATTTGAATTGAGTTCGTTTTTACGTCAAAAATGGCGGTGCGACAACCTTGTAAGCCTTTGAAAAATCGCTCATAGATGACCATATATCATTTATCAGGAAACTTGTCTTTAAATTCATAAAATTAGGCAAATTAACATTGATGTAGTAAATACAAATATTAAACTTTTTTTCATTTTTACAATAGATAAAAGTTTTTTGATTCTCAAATCTGGAATCACAATTTTTTTCCCCTTGGGACAGAGTTGCCCTTGTAGTTTGGAACGTTTTTTTTCTATGACGTCATCCTAATGTCACAAAAAATGCATACAAGACTGAAGGAACCTTTCTGTTAAATAATGGAAAAAAAACGTTTTTCAAAATATTAAATAGATTTGACGAAAATCATAGTTTAGTGATACAATAAATGAAATATGTTACGCGGGAATAGCAATGAATATGAATGCTACAGTATCACAAAGGGTTACATATTTTGGACTTGCCGACTACACCGATTTTCCAAAGAGATACGAACATCACGCGTAACGTCACTGAATTGCTGTCGAGGGCCCGATTTAACAATTATCAGTCAAGAAATGTTGTGAAAAAACATGCAGATAAAAAACTACACAAAGTGTTTTGAGATCTTAACGAGCCGAAAACACAGAATATTCTAACTCATTTTTTCGTAAAAAACAGTATTCGAACGGAACCACCATGTGTAGTGCGCACACCGAGCGTTGACAGCCGTTCAAAAACTGCTCTCATGCATGGTCAATACATCGACAGCACTCCTCATGAATATAAACGCCGGCTAGCTTCACACTAGTCATTTTTTGTCATGGGTTTGTAATACTGAAACCATGGGGTCAAAATGAACGTAGGTTGTTGGCTTCGAACGTAGGAGGTTGTTGATATCTATCTATATAACACTGCTATCCGCTATACACACTGAACTTAAGAAAGGAATCAAATACATGTATGAGTAGTTTGTCACCAGGATAATATTAAAAGATAGAACTTAAGCCGTGTTAATTATATATCAACAATATTCCTACTCGTTATATAATCGATAAAAAATAAAGACAACACGTTAAAAACCGGTGCCTTACGTTTGCGCGCATTACCATTACATTTGCGCGCAAAAATCATTACGTTTACGCGCAGCTTTTTATTACAACTGCGCGGATTTATTTGACAGGTAAGCTCAGGTAATATTTATTTGTTTATTTATAAATTTATTCAATTAGTTTTAAGTAAAAGTACCCTTTCTGTTAGTCTAAGTCACCTACTCACCCACGAGGATGTGGAAGTGGGATTCAAGCAGGACAAGTCGGTTGTTTTTTTTAAGTTATAACGGAATTTATCATGAACACTATATTTTGTCTTAGAATTCAATATAAACAATATATAATTAAAATATATTTTCAAAGTTAATGATTTTAGTCATATCTTATATGAAAATTATAGTTATTTCTATTTTGATATTATTTATATTTATATACCCTTTTTTACCTGAGTTTACTTGTAAGATAAATGCGCGCAAATGTAATCAAAAGCTGCGCGCAAACGTAATGCGCCCTTAAAAACTCCAGATGCCGAATTGCATTTGTAGATTTAATTTCATCATGAACGACCAAAAGCCGAAAATTTGAAGCCAATGGTTAATAAGAACTGCAATAGCTGGTTAAAAGTTAAAGATGATTGTTCAAAATTGTACGTTCAATAATTTCTACCGACATTATTGTAGATAATAAAAAGTCGTAAATAAAAAAAATCTTAAAACAAATATGATGGAATACACGTGTATTTAACAATTTTATGCCTTAACGTACAGTAAAAAATATATTAATACCAACCCTAACATACATTTTGGCTTAATGCGAGTTGATTAGTTTTCCGACTGTTACTCTGGAATACATCAGAACTGTGTATGCTACATAATTCTTTAGCTTAATTTTTGCATGCCATTATCAGAGCAAGGAGGTTATATGCCATATTATCTCCTTGATCAGAGTTACACATACTATTGTTTGTAGCAAACCATATAATAGTATGACATATGAGTTTATTACTTTTACTTTTAAAATACTTTAATAAAAGTTCGTTTAAATACTCGAGTTACGGTCATCTTTCAAAGTTACGACCATCTTGTGTCGGTAAAGCTAGATTTACACTGCCGATCCGATCAACTCGATCAAGCCCGATCAAGACAAATAACGTGATCGGGAGACTGGTCTGACTCAATCGACAAGAATGTTCTCATAACTCTGCTTCGGCAAAAAATATATTGGCATCATTATTTTTAACTGTACAAAAATTCCTCCGTGTACAATACGTGTCTTTACTTTTGCAAGGAGAGGTTACATTTTAAAAGAGAGACAAAAGACACCAAAGTAACAATCAAACTTAGAGGTCGAAAACAAACCGACACAGCCATAGCGAAAATGGTAACCGACGAGAAGACAAAAAGCAGTCCACAATAACATAGAAAACAAAAAACTTAGCAACACGTAACCCAACAAAACCTGGGAAGATCTCAGATGTTCTGGAAGGGAAGAAAATCCTGCAATTTTGGCACTGGCGGATTTTTCAAATATTGAAGTTATTGTGCAATAATATTCATTGTTAGACTGCTAATGACTAAATTGTCTTTCAAAGTTGGTTTATAAGAACATCAAAATTATATTTTACCTGTGTTATGGGCTATTTTCTGTTTCGGCTATCCGTATTTTCCGTTTGTCTAGAAAAAAGTAAAATCACAAAAATACTGAACTTAGAGGAAAATCAATTCGGAAAGTCCCATGGCAAAATCAAATAACAAAACGCATAAATAACGAATGGACAAGAACTGTCATATTCCTGACTTGGTACAGGCATTTTCAAATGTAGAAAATAGTGGATTAAACCTGGTTTTATAGCGCGAACCCCGTCTCACTTTTATGACAGTCTCATCAAATTCCGTTATATTTACATTGATGCGTTAACTAAACAGACACAATAAACAATATAGACAAAATATGGGTACATCAGTCATCATCGTATAACAATTTTAAAAGGAACAATTTAACAGAACACAAAAACATCTATCTAGAAATGTTTGTAGCATAAAAAAAGAAGATGTGGTACAATTGCCAATGAGACAACTCTTCACAGAACACGAAATGACACAGAAATTATCAATAACTACTATAGATAACAGTCAATTTTTTTTTTCATTCGAACTTTTAGACGTTATTTCTAGGGATGGCAACGAGTACTCGAGTATCGCCCGGTAGTAACGAGTATCGATTACCAAAATGATACTCTTGTTTGAATTTTGTTGTTTTCTAAGTTTTAAAACAAAAAATATATTTTTATTAAGAGCGCCACCCGGGAAATTTAGAATACAATTCGAATGTTTGCGTGTAACTGTCATTTAAAATTCTTCCAACCAGATGCACATATAGGATATACGTTTTTAGCTAATCTTATTCACTCTCCCATCTCTGTACCGTCAGAACATGACTGTTTGTTACATTTTGTGTACATAAAAAAATTGAGAATCGCTAATTCCCAGAGAAAAGTTGACAAGATAATATTTTTTATTAATGGAACAAGTATGGACACAAACGCAAATTGTCAGTTGGGTTAAAGATCGTTACAAATGCATTGAAAGCTAGACTGGAAATGTGTATTATAAACAAATTGAGTTGATGTGTACATGTCTTTATTCAAATGCATTGACTGATAAAAAAGGGGGCTTCAACTTCCAACCCTCTCTATGAATTAGTTGTTTGAGTGTTTGAATATGGAGTTGTTAATAAATAGCTGCACTGTAAGCGCATGGTATGTCTTGATTCCTTTTAAGCTTGCTCAAAGGTTGAACTATTTAGTTTTGTACAATTATTAGTCTATTGTTTTCTCATTTCATTTGTTTTATATTTGTCATTTTAAGGTCTTTTATAGCTGACTGTGCTGTATGAGCTTTTGTCATTGTTGAAGGCTATTTGGGGACCTGTAGTTGTTAATCTTGTTTTAAATTTTGAAATGTAGCTGAAGTCAACAGACATAGACAATTCACCAAAGTTTTATAAAATGATGTGGACGTGTTTATGTGAATAATTGAGATGGGAAATGAGGAAAGTGTCAAAGTGACAACAACCCAACCATAGAGTAGACAACAACTGAAGGCCTGCAATGGGTTTTCAATGTAGCCAGAAACTCATGCACTTATAGGTGTCCAAAAACTATAAAATCTTTTTTTTAGCATATATAAAAATTCATAGCACAGAAATGTATAATCTGATATCTATTACAATCAAAAGGGACCTTAGGTCAATAGTGTAAACAATTCACCAAAGTTTAATTAAAGGTGATGGATGCATTTTTGTGTTATTGTCCAAAATTGGAAAAATTCTCTCTTTTTTTAAGGATAAAATCTCTCCTCATAACATGGAAATGAAAATTCTGAAATTTATAAAATCGATGTGGAGCTAATGTCAATAGATATAAACATTTCAACAAAGTTTCTTGAAAGTAGGGGGAAGTGTTTTCTAGTTATTGTCTGAAGTGTGGATGATGGACTGATAGATAACAGTATACTTTAATATGTTGTGTGTGAGACATTGGTATAATACAATGGTTTTGAATGAATAATGATTAGAAACTGTTTAATGCAGTTATTGAGGGAACGACAGTGAAGAAATTGCTGAGATCAATGCGTTTGAACCCTAAGAATTCAATTTTTTGTTGAAATGAAAAAAAGTTCAATTTTTGACCCTTTGGATCTTAATGTAGACCAATTTGAAAACCGGACAATCCTGTGCAATTGAATAATTTTGGCTATTGGCAATACAGTGCAATTGAAAATTTCTTGCTATTGCGCAATATTGTGCAATTAGATATTTCTTGCTATTGCGCATTACTACATGCAATTAAAAATTTCTTGCTATTGCACAATACTGTGCAATTGGAGATTTCTTGCTATTGTGCAATACTGTGCAATTGAACATTTCTTGCTATTGAACAATACTGTGCAATTGAAGATTTCTTGCTATTACAGAATACTGCGCAATTGAAAATTTCTTGCTATTGCACAATACTTAGCATAATAATTTTTGACCCCGATTTGGATTAACTTGAAAACTGGGCCCATAATCATAAATCTAAGTACATGTTAAGACTCACCATATCAAAGAACCCCAAGAATTCAATTTTTATTAAAATCAAGCTTATTTTAATTTTGGACCCTTTGGACCTTAATGTAGACCAATTAGAAAACAGCATCTAAAATTAAGAATTTGGACATGGTTAGATTTGGCATATCAAAGAAGCACAATAATTCATTTTTTGTTTATGAAATCAAACAAAGTTTAATTTTGGCCCCTTATTCCTAGGGACCAAAACTCCCAAAATCAATCCAAACCTTCCTTTTGTGGTCATAAACCTTTATAGATTTCTATTAACTTATACTAAAGTTATTGTTCAAAAACCAAGAAAAATGTTTATTTGGGACCTGTTTTTGGCCCCTAAACCCTACACTGTTAGAACTAAAATTACCAATATCTATCCCAACCCTCCTTATGTGGCCATAGACCTTATGTTAAAATATCATAGATTTCTGTTTACTAATACTTAAGTTATAGCGCAAAAACCAATAACAATGCTAATTTGGCCCCTTATTCCTAAATTGTTGAGAGCAAAATACCCAAAATCAATCCCAGCCTTCCTTTCATGGTCATAAACCTTGTGTCTAAATTTCATATATTTCTATTTTACTTTTACTGAAGTTTGAGTGCGAAAACCTAATGTCTTTGGATGAAGACGATGATGCCAACGTGATACCAATGTACAACCAAAAAGTTTTTAATTTTTGCGGTCGTATAAAAATGATCTCAAATCAAATTTTTAATGGAGTTTGCAACAAAAATTATTCAACTACTCATTTTAATACATCATAAAGTATTAAAGTATAAATGTCATACAGTCATGGTGATGATACCCCCGCTAGCATATAACGTTATAAAGGTACATAAATCAAGAACTGTAAAAGTGAAGCTGCTAAAAATTGAACTTAAACTGAGTTTAGAGGTTATAAGCATTATATACACATTTCACTAAATTTAGTTGAGACAAACTTGAGGAATTTTTCCATTTGTGAAAGAGCTTAACCCTAGAATGTAAATCAAAGTGCTTGTATTCACTGAATGGCTATTAAAGACTGCTTAAATTTATCAGTTGGTAGTAAAGTAAATTTTGCATTGTATATTGTATATATAGCATTATTTTAAGTCGATTCAACTACTATCCTGGACAGAGAAAGATAACTCCAATTTTCAAAGAAGATTTCATAAAGCAATGGTTTTAGGTAATTCAACAACCATTCTGGACAAAGAAAGATAACTCCAATTTATTGTCTTGAATCTACAAAAATATTTTTTTTGGGCCCTCAATTCCTAGACTGTTTGCCCCATAACCCACAAAATAGACCCCAACATTCTACTTATGGTATTAAATATTATGGTACAATTTCAGAACAATTGAAATACTTACACACAACTTTTTTGTACTGACACAAGATTAATGCTTGTTTTGGGCAACTTTGGAACCCTTATTCATAAACCTTAGGGACTATATATATATATATCCCCCAAAAACAATCCCAAGCTTCCTTTTATGATTATAAATATTATGTTATAATTTTATGGCTTCCTTTTTACTTATACTGAAGTTATTATCTGGAAACCATCCGTCTTGGGAAGACGACGACAGGATACCTACATGTATTTCAACTGCAAAAATTTCTGTGGTTGTATAAAAATTTCAAACATGTACAACGAAATATAGTTTTAGAAATTGATAAGCCTAGATAGGCCTTATAATTCCCCCCCCCCCCCCCCCCCCCACATAGTTGAAGGACCATTTACACTCAGGACCGAGTCATCAGTAGGCAGTTCAGTCTACAGATGTATTAAAACAACCTAGCATCATATTGCTAGTAGTGGGAGTAGCATTCTTGGGTAAATTTGTTCTTTTATTTTATAATATGTTTGGTTCAAATTAAAATAGAATGCTTTTATCTCCTTAATACTTACATTGTAAATAGAGGTGATACTACTTTGACAAATCCTTGTACATGAGAGTTTTCTGTCAAATCTTTATTTCACAAAGAATGAATTGCATAACAATGAACTGAGCTCAAAGCAAAGTACTTTAATAATACACTTAGACAAAGAGCTAAATCCAGCGATATACTTTGTACTACAGGTCCTTCATTAACATCCATTGACCAAAACCATATCTCAAAAACATTCCATACTACATGGTTGGATTCGGAAGTCCTGAAAAAGGCATGGTTTTTTTAATCATATTTTATTTAGTATATATACACAGGTTAAAACTTTCTTGTGGTATAATCATTCCGTATCTAGCAACTATCAATTTGCTTCATGCACATATTGATATATGTTGAGTTTACCTCTGTTGGAAATAAGAACACACAATCCTCCACCTAGTTTAGTCAATGGACAAAACATTCAAAACTATAAAATATTATCGAAGACTTGTCAGTGTCTATTTACCATTGCCACTGAATCTTTGATATATGTACACATAATTATATACATGCAAGACTAAAATTATAAAGTACATATATAAGACTAAAACTGACATTCAGTCTTTACGACATCTTCATTCCCAAAGTCATTTTCAAATCTGACTTCATGGTAAAATAAGATTCCATATCTACAACCAATTAAAAGGAAATATCCCTCTGATAGACTAGCATTTAAATCACAGTTTTCTAAAATGGAAGCTAGGTCACCTTGGAACCTAGAACTAAAAAAATTCAAACAATATATCTTAAATATTTCAAATGCATGTACATGAAATAATATAAATCTCTAAAATTCACCATATTGTTCCCTTTTTCATCTTCTGTATATCCAGTGGCAGATCCAGAAATTTTCTTAAAGTGGGGGCCCACTGACTGACCTAAGATGGGGCTCGCCCCAGTCACGATTCAGTGATTCCCTATATAAGCAACCAAATTTTTTCTCAAAAAGCGGGGGCAAGCCCCCACCCCCCTAAATCCGCCTCTGATATCAACATCTAGATGTCTTTCAATTATACCGCAGAGGTTGAACCCTGAACAGTTTGGGAAAGTATGGGCACTACATTCAAGCTTAGATTTTGAAATAAGGGGGAAAATGTAACCTTTTTCAATTTATAAAACAGGCTCAACATCATTTCTATACATGTATAAACATATTCCAAAATGTGGACACACCTTGATTAAATATTCTACTTCAATTAGTGGAGGAGATCAAATTAATTAAAAAGTTGCAATGGTTAAATACTCCAATATCGCAGTCTTTGAGTTTCCTGCTAAAATCTCATGTGTAGAATGTGATAGACGGTTTTTGGGTCTAAATATTGTCCTTGATATTGAGGTTATTTTGACACAGCAAAATATAAAGAAAATGTAAACTATGATCTGGAAATTGAGTTCGTTTTCGCAAAATAAGCCCACTTAAACTGAACTTTTAATGCAAAAAACCTCTACATGGCTAACAGATATTGCTATATAAAAGAATAGTCCATGATTATACATGATATTAAAGAATTCATGAAATTTACACTGATTCTGTCAGTTGAATGGACTAGAATGAGATACATTTGTAAGTTATATACATGATAGACATAAAGGTTTTTTCCAACAGTTGTGGTGTAAATTAAATTACCGGTAGTTGTATTTTATGGTTGATATATTTATAGATTATTACATGGCATTTTCCATATGGCCCTGGTATCAGCCCTAGACTCCCATATCAAGCCAGAGGGCTAATGTTGATCAATTTGTGTCTTCAGTGGGGGAAATTTCAAGGGATCTACATTAATTTGTATACGAAGAAAACCTGATCATCTGTTCATCGTTCTGTTACTGGCTTTTTAACCTCCAGTCCCATGTTGCATGGTTGAAGAGGGTGTAATATCATCTGTAGTTTCATCCGTATCGGACTTCTTCTCCTGAATGAAAGCTTTAAGGCGACGAGTATTTTTGTATGCAATGTGCCCTTAACGTGTCTCAAACTTATCTGTAGCGTTTTCAACGCTCGTGTAGCGTGTATATTATGTGCGTGCAGTTTACATGTATACGCTTGACAAACGCTTGAGCTGAATGAATTTTTTTATGTTTCATTAAAATTTTCCTGAGGTAAAAGCGTTCACCAGGCGTATATCTTTGCATTTCGACGTACTTCAAACTTATTGAACGCGGGTTTAAATGCTTGCGTAGCGTTCCTCTGGTGAGCAACTAAGTTACGCATACGATGATACGGACTTTGTTAATTTTCTTTTTTGACTGATTGTTTTACATTGTCATTTCGGGGCCTTTTATAGCCGACTATGCGGTACGTGCTTTGTCTGTTGTTGAAGGCCGTGCGGTGACCCATAGTTTGTATTTCTGTGTTATTTTGGTTTCTTGTAGATACTTGTCTCATTGACACCAAACCATATCTTCTTTTTTATATTCGATATCTTATCGTCGACCTGGTTAAGTCTGCTGAAAATGCATGCATGATTCATTTTTAGGTTATCAGTCGTAATTAAAGTGGCACATTTAATTCGCTGTTTCATTGCTTGGAGTATCATTTCTTACATTTGCATGGTCAAATATGTATTTTTTTTAAATAAATTTTAGATTTAGATTTCAGTCACGGTTACCCCCCCCCCCCCCCTCTTCATATTTAATATCTATACTTATCAGTCGCATTTTAATGACGAAAAAGGTTCAGAGGTTATTATGTGACACAAAGTAAATAATGTTGCAATATTTAAACAAAGAAAATAACTTTAAATTTGCAATATTAATGAAAATAAATACGGACATAACTTTCATAATAATCGTTATTTTCAATAAACGATATTTTTTTCTGGAAAAATCCTCGTTTTTACATGCACCTATTTGAGGCACGTATTTATCATGTCCTTGGTCTATCCTAGACGTAAAATTTCAAAAAGTGCTAATACTTTTTTAAAGATTGTATTTTTAATTGTTCTTGTTCCAAATATTTTATTTTTTCATATTCAATATCTATTTAATTTTATTTTTAATAACCATTTTTTTTTATTAAAGTTATTATTTAACCAAAAGAAGTAACTGTAATTTAATCATATGCAAGAAAGACTTCTCTTTAATTTCAGTATAAAAAAATAAATAGCTTGCTTTTTACAACATGTACATCTTCACTAAACGTAAACTAAAATGCTACTCAAACTCATTTTAAAGATTTTATTTTTAATTATTCTCGATCAGAATATAAAGCGCATTGTTTACATTAACCCGAATAATTCAGTCGTTATATTCCGCTGATCTACGAAGGCTACATTAACGTGTGGGAGAAAATCGGACACGGAAAGGGCTTGAACTATTCGAGTTATGTTAACATGAAATCTTATCTCATATCTAAACACATCTGGTTACATCGTTTGACTAATTAAAATACTACGCATGTAGGTTAATATTAGCAGCTTGTAATCGTGTGCAAGAAAATATTATATCATAATAAATTTCAGATCATACGTAAAATATCTCTATAGCAACTTAAGATGCTAATGCATATTCAACAGATTAGTACGCTATTGCGCATGCATTTGAAAGGTGGTCATAGCTATTGCGCATGTATTTGAAAGGTAGTCATAGAAAGAACAGAAGTGTTCCGAATGACATCCGGTGTTCCGAAAGACTACATCACTCGTCCAATATATACTGCGGGTTTACGCAAAAAGAATATTAATTTGATAGATATATAGATACAAACATTTTTTACATACACTGAGTAACAATACAATTACTAACTTATATTCACTTTAATAAATCTACCAACAGCATTAGGGACCTGATTGTCTTCACAGTTTAATAAATAAATAAATTTATACTGATTATCAAGTATAGAAAAAATTGGAATTCTTGGCAAACAAAGTCAAAGAGAGCATCTCTATCTGATTTAAAATTTTCACAGTTAGTTAAAAAATGGATTTCATCTTAAACACAGCCAGAGGAGCATTTTTTGCAAATTCTTTCATTTCGTGGAATATTTGAAAAACGTCCAACTTCAATTTGAAGCTTATGAGCAGAAATACGTAATGTGCATATAGATCTTCTTAAATCAAAGTCCTTAATTAAAGAAAGATAAGTTTCATAACCAAAATTCTGCTTACATTTCACATAATTAAACAGTTTACCATCAGAAGCTTTATTTTGGCTAGCATACCAATTGCTCATATATTTAGTCTAGATATGTTCAAAAATTTATATTGTCCGAAATGTTTTACTTCTTGTTTAATTTCAAAAACTTCTAATACTTTCTTAGCAAATGAGAACCAAGAAGTTATGTTAGATTTGTGAAGCTCTTGGCTGCATTTATAAGCATCTTTTAATAGACTGAATTCAGTTGTAAGATTTTCAAATCTACACCAGTATTTTACAATTGACTTTACAATATCATAATGTAAGGGGAAACGCCCCAGTTCTGATAATACAGCAAAATTGACACTCCTTTTGTGTACACCAAGTATAAATTTAGAAAATTTAAGATGGAGATTCTCACATTTAAGATTTTTTTAAATATTTGTATTAAATCTATTTATCAAAAGAAGCTAAAAAAACTCGCGGGTAAATTTTTGTCCTGCAAGACAATAAATCGAAATTATATACTAATCCAAATATGGGAAGTGTGTCAAAGCGACAACAACCCGACCATAGAGCAGACAACAGCCGAAGACCACCAATGTGTCTTCAATGTAGCGAGAATTCCCGCATCCGTAGGTGTCCTTCAGCTGGCCCCTAAAAATATGTTTACTATAGCTAGTACAGTGATAATGGACGTCATACTAAACTCCGAATTATAAACAAGAAACTAAATTAAAAACCACACAAGACGAACAAAGGCCAGAGGCTCCTGACTTGGAAGAGGTGCAAAATTGTTTATTTTCTTTAGCTTCATCTGCTGACACCAGACTCGGACTTCTCTTGAACTGAATTTTAATGTACGTATTGTTATGCGTTTACTTTTGTATAGTCTATTGACTACTTATTTTTCACTGAACTAGTACTGACATTATTCCATTTCACGGGGGGGGGGGGGGGGGGGGGGGGGCAGCTGATACCACCTCCGGGTGCGGGATTTTCTCGCTGTGTTGAAGACACATTCGTGGCCTTTGAATGTTGTCTGGTCATTGGTCGGATTGTTGCCTCTTTGACAGATTCCCGGTTTTTTATTATCAATTGTATTAGAATGTTGAGCTCGATCTAACGTCCATTCACTTCAAAACGGTCAAATAAGTTTTTAGAGGAGTTATCGACCTTATATGACGAATTTTCTCACTGATAAGTCGATCAGTATATTATGTCTTCAAATAGAGGCTTACTGTGAGTGGGCTAAATATGATCAGTTATTAGAAAATATGTCAGCTGTAAGACTTATATACTTCGTTGATTGATATGGTGCACAACAATAATTTTAAAATCAAACAAAACTAGGGAAACTGCATTACATTACTGCAAGTGCTAAACTGTCAGTTTATATTCATTTTATTTAGGGCTCATATGCCTATCGGAATAATCGCAGCTCATGTCGATGGTTGAATAATTATCAAATCGGTTTCCACAATCCCGTCATCTTACCCTCGAATGTGACCTACCGAATTAGATTTATAATCAGGTTTGTATTTACGTGAGCAATACGTTGGATATCATATGTGGATCCGATCTGCTTAAACCCTTTTGGTGCATTTGATAGCATATCCGGTTTCTTGGTGGTGTTCGTGGTCCTATGTTGTGTTTGTATACATTTTGTTGTTTGTCGTTTTTGCCATGGCGTTGTCCATATAAAAACAAAACTTGTGAGTTCGCATACTCTTTTACTCGTATATTTCGCCTTTATTTCAATAAGCAACATTCGATTTCACCAACAACGACTCATATTTGTATCCAGCCATACCAACAAATAATCAACAAAGCGTCAAATTAGACTGACAGGACAAAATATATTGACTTTTAACAGTTTAACGTACACCCTTTCAACCTTTATAGAACATATACAGTAAAATTGAAACACATAATTATAAATTAAACAAGAATGTGTCCCAACAGACGGACGGAAGCACAGACCAGAAAACATAATGCCCATAAAGGGGCATAAAAACATTCACAGTGCAGCCACTAACAGAATGACCACCAATTTGAAGAACAAGGGAATAATTAAACGGCATATCATTTAGACAGTAGGGTCATAATGTGCTTGATAATACAGCCTCTTAAGGCTATTTCAATTACATCCGGTCCAGGAAATAGGTGTCCTGTCCGTCAAAGAATATTGTAGCCCGTTGCAAGTGAGGTTGCAAGGCACATTATCTACACAAATCCATCATATTTTTATTTTCAACTAGCAGTCATAATTTTCTGCTGTTAATACCGGTTGATTCATTTTACAGAACCAGTCTTTCGTGGAAATTTCAAATATGTTTTCGTCCTGAACTGCCACTGGACTTTTAACAAGCAGCATCATACCACATCTTCTTTTTTATAGCATCAATCAGCATTGTAAATAAATAAATGGAGAAGGCAAAAACACGATACTAGACATACGTTTTACATTTTTATTTCGGGGTCTTTTATAGCGGACTAGGCGGTATGGGCTTTACTCATTATTGAAGGCCGTACGGTGACGAATAGTTGTTAATTTATGTGTCATTTTGGTTTCTTGTGGTGAGTTGTCTCATTGACAATCATACCACATCTTCTTTTTATATTTATGTATATCTAGGTATACCAATGGCAAGTTAAATATTGTCAACGCAAAGTTTGAATAATTTAACGGTGAAACATGATATCTGACAACAACGCATCTGATGTTCAGAATGAATTAGCTTCTATAACATATAACCTTCAACTCTTTTTTTTAAATCACTTGAAATGAAATGAAATCAACATTTACAATATGTTGTTAGTCGGGTTTTTCTTTTTGCCATGGCTTTGTCTATATAAAAATAAGACCTGTGAGTTTGCATGTTCTTTTGTTGGTATATTTTGTGTTTGAATTCTTTTAATAGACAACTTTCGAGTTCGAAGAATGACAAACTCGAAGGTGGTCTATTAAGTGGCGACTAGTATCAAATACTAATTACTGTTTATTGTTTATCATATTATTTGAGAAATACATGTAGATTTACGTTCAAGTGTGCTATGTATCAAATTTTAGACTTTGAGGTAATTATAAGTGGATGAATTAAAGTCTTTGGTAGCTAATTGACTTCTAATGACAAACTTAATGTAAAAATGCATTTATTTACCCACATACAGATAGAAAATATTCAAATTCTGACATTTCTTCTCCGTAATGTAACCATTCCCAAATTTCTTGAGCACGTTCTTTTTTAATATGTTTACATATAAATAGTTCCGGTATCACTGCTTTAGGTGGTTTCGTGAATTTCAATTGTTCATAACTATTAAATTTATCCGCTGTTAGTTTTAATCGTGGCGGCTTTAAAGACTGGAAGCTTTCAGTTTCTGTATTTAAACGTGGTCTATACTCAGAAACTCGTCTAGGATAAAGTGAAAACCGCCTGCCATGACGTGAGGCGGTGGTATCCCCAACCTCCGTCTCAACATCGCTATCCTCATTATCACTATACACAGTTCTGATTATTTTCTCTACTTCCTGTCGGAGTTCCAAAGCTTCAGGATGTTGAACTGTTTTCATTGGGAGATAACGACATGATCGAGTTCTTATTTTGTCCGTATCCAAGCCCATTGTTTTTGAGCGCCCAATTGGCGCAGAACGTGCATACAGTTTCCTAAATTTATCAGAATCTGAATTGATTTCTACAGGTATTTGCCTCAGTAAGGATTTCGACCATTTTGTGTCTACGGCATTTGTATCAAAATGTACATGCGCACTAAGTTTGACCTTGCTATCATCGTATTCAAGGTCATCATTAACATACGGCTCTTGAAACATGGCCCTGAGGTCCGTTCTGTATTTATTATCAATCGAGTTTTTAGCTTTGTCAATTGGTAAGAGGTAACTGATACCCTTGCTTACTTTCTCTCTTGTTATTGCATCTTTCATGTGCGGAATCGGTGGTAAATCCGGCCATTCGTATTCAAGTAATTCAACATGATATTCCGGAGTTGATTCCTCCTGTTTTGATTTGCCTCTTCTTCCGGTTCTAGTTATAGCTGCTGGACTTGTCTTTGGTCTAGCTAGATGTAAATCTGGGCCTGATATATCTCCCGGCATTATCTCACTGGAAATATAAAAAGAATAAACAATTAAACAAATGAACGGATGAGTACAAATCAAGAAATTGGAGGTTCAGTTTTAATCTTAACCTTAATGTAACACAAATGCATTTATTTACCAACACAAAGATAGAAAATATTTGAATGTGAATGCATTCTTAGGAATGAAGTAAAAAGTAACAATTTACTTTTATTCCAAACAGTATACTTTAAAAACAAATTGTGCTACATGAGGTATAACACTGGTATCATGTTTAGGAAAAGTATTTACAGCTATACTAAATAACAGACTAGACAAATTTGCAGAAGAAATTGAACTTCTTTCAAAATGCCAAGCGGGATTTAGGAAAGGTCACTCCACGCTCGATAATATTTTTAGTTTATATTGTTTGATTCAACTTTATCTACTCTCTGGAAAACGTTTATTCTGTACATTTGTTGATTTCAAGAAAGCCTTTGATACGGTGTGGAGGATAGGGCTGTGGCAAAAGCTTATTTCTAGTAACATAACAGGCAAAATATTCAACTCTATTTATAACCTCTATTCTAATATTAAATCATGTGTTAGACATAATTCGGATTGTTCAAATTTCTTTCCGTGCGAAGTTGGAGTTAGACAAGGTGAAAACTTATCGCCTTTTCTGTTTTCTCTTTTTATTAATGATCTAGAAAACTATTTTATTCAGCATGATATAACATGCTTAGAAAAGGTGAATGAATACTGTCAAAGTGAACTTGGCATGTATATTAGAATTTTTTTATTACTATATGCTGATGATACAATATTACTGGCAGAATCAGCTGACGATTTACAAATAATGTTATATAAGTTTGATGAATACTGTGTTAAATGGAAACTAAATGTAAACATCGATAAGACAAAAGTAATGGTGTTTGAGAAGGCGAAGCGCAAAAATAAATACAGATTTATGTTAAGAGGCGAGGAGTTAAAGCTCACGGACAGTTATAATTATCTGGGATTATTAATAAGATATAATTGTAATTTTAATTTATCAAAGAAAAAACTGGTTGAACAGTCACAAAAGGCACTGTACGCATTATACTACAAGTTAAGAAATGTAAAAATTCCCTCAGATCTGCAATTTCGGCTATTTGATTGTATGGTTTCTCCAATTTTACTTTATGGCTCGGAAATATGGGGTCATGAGAATGTTGACATGATTGAAAAGGTACACTTAAGTTTCCTAAAGAAGATACTGAATGTAAGATCGACAACACCAAACTATATGGTCTATGGGGAAACTGGCAGATTCCCTCTTATCATTAATATAAAAACTAAATTACTTTGCTTTTGGGCAAGATTAGTGCAAAGCGGTAGTAGAAAATTATCCGGGATTTTGTATCAGTTAATGTATAACCTGCATACTTCAGGCCAATACTCATTTAAATGGATATCTTCTCTAAAACAAGTACTAGATGATACAGGATTTTCTTTTTTCTGGAATGCACAGGGTGGTATAAAAAGTTCAGATATTAAAAAAGAAATAAAACAAAGATTAGTTGACCAATTTGGACAGCGTATATTCGCTGATATGACAAACTCGTCAAGAGGGGAGTTTTATGCGTCATACAAAACTATTTTTTGTTTAGAACAATATTTATTGAATCTTAAAGTGGCAGATCGTTATATATACAGTAAATTTAGATGTTCAAATATCAAAATCCCTATTGAGGTTGGTCGGTGGAAAAATACACCAAAGGATGATCGTATATGCCGCCACTGCGATTCAAATACAATTGGTGACGAATATCATTATTTTTTTACATGTACCAATGAACAAATTATGTCATTAAGAGAAAGGTATATACCTACATATTACACAAAGAATCCTTCCCAATTAAAATTTATTGGGCTATTGTCACATTGTAATGTACCAGTTCTAACAAAACTGTGCTCGTTTTTGAGACATTTAGATAAGATATTTTCATAATTTGTACTGTATGACAATGTAGTATTAAAATACATTTTTATTCACCCTACAATTCAAATTATTTCAAAACAAATTAACCAATTATTATATATTTTAATTCTATTGTATGATATCGCTAATTTATTTATTGTTTGTCTTGCTTTCAAATGTATAATTATGTAATTGTTGATGTATACTTGTTATCCTCTTGTAGCACCATACGTGTGCCTAAGTTGTAATAAATTGTCTTGTCTTGTCTTGATAACAAATGAAATTCAACATTAATAATGCTAAGACTTACAAATGTAATTATAGTATTACTGTGATGTTTGACATCGAAACTGATGGACTATATATTCTCTCATTGGCACTCATCCCACATATTCTATCTATTTTATTTTGTCAGCAATTTTGTCAACCATCATGCATGATACTCAATGTAATCATTGGTTATAGCAAAGCTGTACAGAATCGTATGAATACATTTTGAACAAGGTTAATTCATGACGAGGTGTAGATTTACTCTTTGACATGTTTGATGAATAAGCCCATTTAATTTTTATGTAAGACGTTCTTTATTAAATACATATGTTTTGATTGCATGTTCGGCAATAGTTTCCATACGCTTTCAAATCATAAATGAAAAAAAGATAAATAAAATAGATTTAATACATTACTAAGACATATAATCTGTTCCTTTTAAAAGTCAAAAACATAAAGTTTAATAAGACTAGCAAAGCAATTCAATGTTTGATAGAAATTATACATTTTCGGTTATAATTAAATACGAACCAAGGTACAAACGATGTCAATAGACGTTACTCAATGATGTGAAGCCTATAATATTATGTGGATAATAAGGAATCGTAATATATCTACTCGTCGTTTGTTCAGGATTAAACACATGTTTGAATATGGAAGCATTAAGTCGTAATTATATATACATTAAATCCGTAGATAAACAGATTGGGGCGGACGTGTTATAGCTGAACATACTTTTATTTACTTCTTTATAAATTTTTAGGAATACACTATAATTATAAAAACATAGACATAGGCCTAAGTACGGGGCGCCGAATGGGACTCTTGTGGTTTTGTACAAAATTCAATTCTGTCATAACAAAATCATTTTTGTCTTACAAAACTATGTGCTACAGACTTGTTTTGTGAGAACTTCAATTTTGTGATGACAAAATTCATTTGTGTAGACGAATTCATTTTTGTCATGACAAAATTCATTTTTGTAGACAAAATTCATTTTTGTAGACAAAATTCATTTTTGTAGACAAAATTCATTTTTGTAGACAAAATTCATTTTTGTAGACAAAATTCATATTTGTCATGACAAAAGTCAATTTTGTCTTAAAGGTATGCAAATATAAACATATTTGCATACAAAATTGACTTTTGTTACCTGATATGGAAATTAAATCACAAAAGTCAATTGTGTACGGTAAGATTCAATTTTGTGAGACAAAATTGACTTTTGTGAAACAAACTTAACTTTTGTGAAACAAAATTAACTTTTGTGAGACTAAATTGACTTTTGTGAGACAAAATTGACTTTTGTGAGACAAAATTTACTTTTGTGAGACAAAATTGACTTTTGTGAGACAAAATTGACTTTTGTGGGACAAAATTCAATTTTGTGAGACAAAATTCAATTTTGTCATTTTTGTTGAGACAAAATTCAATTTTGTCATTTTTGTTGAGACAAAAGTCAATTTTGTTAATTTTGTTGAGACAAAAGTCAATTTTGTAAATTTTGTTGAGACAAAAGTCAATTTTGTTAATTTTGTTGAGACAAAAGTCAATTTTGTTAATTTTGTTGAGACAAAAGTCAATTTTGTCAATTTTGTTGAGACAAAAGTCAATTTTGTCAATTTTGTTGAGACAAAAGTCAATTTTGTGACGACAAAATTCATTTTTGTGATGACAAAATTCAATTTTGTAACAACAAAATTGACTTTTATGAGACAAAATTGACCTCCGTGAGACTAAATTGACTTTCGTGAGACAAAAATTAATTTTGTTGAGACAAAAGTCAATTTTGTTAATTTTGTTGAGACAAAAGTCAATTTTGTAAATTTTGTTGAGACAAAATTCAATTTTGTTAATTTTGTTGAGACAAAATTCAATTTTGTCAATTTTGTTGAGACAAAATTCAATTTTGTCAATTTTGTTGAGACAAAATTCAATTTTGTTGAGACAAAATTCAATTTTGTTAATTTTGTTGAGACAAAATTCAATTTTGTCAATTTTGTTGAGACAAAATTCAATTTTGTCAATTTTGTTGAGACAAAATTCAATTTTGTCAATTTTGTTGAGACAAAAGTTAATTTTGTCAATTTTGTGTAACAAAAGTCAATTTTGTGTAACAAAAGTCAATTTTGTGTAACAAAAGTCAATTTTGTGTAACAAAAGTCAATTTTGTGTAACAAAAGTCAATTTTGTGTAACAAAAGTAATTTTTGTGTAACAAAAGTCAATTTTGTGTAACAAAAGTCAATTTTGTGTAACAAAAGTCAATTTTGTGTAACAAAAGTCAATTTTGTGTAACAAAAGTCAATTTTGTGTAACAAAAGTCATTTTTGTGTAGCAAAAGTCAATTTTGTGTAACAAAAGTCGATTTTGTATGCAAATTAGTTTACAGAAACCAAACTTAACTAATTTAAATACAAAATTGACTTTTGTCGCTCAATTTTCAAATTAGGTAACAAAAGTCAAGTCTGTGTAACAAAAATGAATTTTGTCATGACAAAAGTGACTTTTGTCCGCTGATAGATAATTTTGTATGACAAAATTTCAAATTTGTAGTATGATACAAATTTTGTTAAACTGAACTCATTTTTGTTGAACAAAAGTCACTTTTGTCCGTACAAAATTGAATTTTGAGTACAAAACCACAAGAGTCCCATTCGGCGCCCCGTACTAAGGGTACGACCGTTTAACTTCAAATGGGGGAGACTTCAAAAGGTTTTTTTTTCTTTACAAAATATTCTGATTTGATAAAAATAATAAAAAAGTATTCTAGTCAAGCTGATGACAAAGAGAGAAAAATCGGACTGAAACAAAAAAACAAAACATTCAACTTTTTGGGATTCGAGCGTCACTGATAGTCTTTTTGTAGACGAAACGCGCGTCTGGTGTATACACAACATTTAGTCCTGGTATCTATGATAAGTTATTTACAAACACTGGGTTGATGCCACTGCTAGTGGAGATTTATTTCCCCGAGGGTATCACAAGCCCAGTAGTCAGCACTTTTGTGCTGACATGAATTATCATTGATATGGTTATATTTATAAATTAACTGTTTATACTAAGGGTTTTCTACCTCAGGCACAGATTACCTTAGCTGTATTTGGCAAATATTTAAGGAATGTTGGTCCTCAATGCTCTTCAACATCGTACTTTATTTGGCCTTTTTTTTAAAACTTTTTTGAATTCAAGCGTCACAGATGAGTCTTTTTGTAGACGAAACGCGCTGTCTGGCGTATATACAAAATTTAGTCCTGGTATCTATGATGAGTTTATTGTTCAGTATGCATTATTACAGACTTTTGCACAATGGAGAAAATGACATTGTAGAAGGTTACAGGCTCCTTACATATCTCAGATAAAATACCTGTTCTGACCAAGATTTTTATTAACTACATATAACTTATAGAGAACTTTCATTCAATTTTTATCAATTTATATGAATGTTCAAATACATTTACTACTGTTTTTGTCGGTGTCTAATTCATTTACTCCATTGTATATGAATTTAAACAATGACTTTCTTCCTAACTGTAAGTGTCGGCAATTTATAAGGAATTCCATATCAGATACCTGTTTCCTTATTTTTGAGTTGAAGAAATGTGCGACATAAACATTATGACACTGAAACTGCTGTCAGGTAAACTGACACAACATCCCCACTAACGTTATCTATCACCTTACAGCAAATGTATCTGTTGTTTATTAAAGTTTATAGGGATAATTGATTAAAACGGTTTGCCCCTATGTGATCTTAGCCACTTGCATTTAAGCATTAACTACAAAGATTTGTGTACGTTGTTGTTCTCTTTTAAAAAGGAGGAGGCGAACGATACCAACGGAACATTCAAACTCATAAATCGAAACCAATTTAACAACGCCATTCCATAAAAAAACGAAAAACAAATCCACATTGAACATTTTCAAAACATGAGGAAACTGATGTGCTGGACTGATCAAAAGGGAACAGAAAGGTACAAATCCAATCCCATATTACGAGAACGCTTCAGTTGGGTAAATTTGTTTTTTTTCAAAAACAAACCAGTTCTTCAAAGTCATAGAAATCAAGTTTCGTCAGATATCTCTATTTTCGTTTCAAAGTTGTCGTCGTCCTGTATTTTTGAAATGGTTAGATCTATCATTTATACGTTAGCCTCTTCATACAGCGAGCGGATACCGAACCTCACTATGATGATCTTCTTATTATCCCCTAAGATTTCACCCCAACCATCTTTATAAGATACTGAACAACATTACACTAGTTCAAGATTTTGGATTAACAAACACTTTTTTTGTCGTACATGAATACTAAAGAATACATACCTTCTGAATTCTTTACTTTTTCTCCTTATCAAAATGCTTGAAGTTCCATTATAAGATGTTAAGTCCAAAAATTGGCAGTAATTATAATGAACCTACTGCTTAGAATATCATTCCTGGTTGCTATATTAATATTGATTGACAAATTTGACAAAATCACTATACAACTTGAGTTAATCTCCAAGCCACCGAGCTAATCTTATCGCCGTATTATTATTTACATATAATCCTTAAGTCACCCATACATTGACTTGTGTACATATTTATTATAAATGGAGCGCCATATCTCACCTTTAAAAGTTAAACAAACATTTAAAAACAATCATTTGACAAGAAAGATAATATCGGAAAACACCAAAATAAAATGTCCCATTGTCAAGCTTCGTCAGGTTTACTTAAACCACTGATATCAGTGTATAACTTATATGTGAAATCTTCTTTAACCGTAATTAGTTCTGGAAGGTTGCCTTTTAATATGAACGTTCGAGGTTGTTTTTAAATGTCATAGATCAGAAAACTTGGGGGTCTCAAGTAACAAATACGATTAATTATGTCAATAAATGGTATCAGATTTTGATGAAAGATATGTGTGATTATAATTATTTTGATTTACAATAGAATTCAATTAGTGGAGATTATTTTCACAATTGAAATTAATACTAAAATATTATGCAAATATTTACACTTCATTTGCTGGCAAGTATTAGTAAGCTTAAACAAGTGGACCCATTAAAAGCTTATGATTTATTTGATAAATCCGTCCAGACGACAGTTCTATCGGCAGTAATAAGTTCAAATATATAAAAAAAAAATAGGACATCATTTTCATTTACTTATGATTAATCATCGGCAATGCAGAATTTGCACTTTTTGTTTAGTTCACGATATTAAAATACACATTTTTCATTTTATAACTAATTTCCTTTAATTTTACGGGTAAGTGTAGAAATGTGAAACAACACACACACACACCGGAATAAGGTATGGTTATGCAGAAATTAAACTTTTTATTTTCGTCTATTATAGTTAGAAAACATGCTGCTTTTCATATTAAGAATAATTGTTAATGAAACACGAAACAGAATTGATGTAATACTTCTTCTCACACCATCTTTAGTTAGTATACTAGTCTTAGGAGTCCATGCCGTTCGTCCGTCCGTAGTCAATCGCAACATCCGTAACTCGACGCTATCCGTAAATAAATCACCACAACTTGTGGACGCCCTGAAAGATTCTAGAATTGAGAGGCAATTTTTGACAAAAAGTCTACTGACGATTGTTCATGGATTTATTTTGTCAGTAATACAGATCTTGTACAAATCCGTGGGTATCGCAACAATCCGTTAATGACTCTTTATCAAATTACTTTATACGAATTTTACGGTTTGTATAAGGATAGTACGGATTATTGAGAGTTCTTACGCCTTACTTGCGATTTTATTCTGGTCGTGTAACAATTGCTTTACTGATTGTAATGATATGTAACGGGCTCTTTATGCGTAGTTACGATTACTTTATAAGTATATACATGTACATGTACGTATACGCTTCGTATTATCAGGTATTGCCTTAAGGGAAAGGTTTAAGCTGCAATCGTTAGGACTGATGAATACTCATACCTATACTCGTAACATTATATGCAAACAGGTCGTTAATAACATGTATAAACTTAGATGCAAAGTAACATTCCGTTATATATTTCGTAACAATCAGAAAACTCGTTGTTATCCGTGGCAACTCGTAACAAATTTTGCCGTTTATAAATCGTAATAACTCGTAATTTTACACAGTCATTAGTACAAAATGTAAGTGACAGAACCGTGAGGATCCGTGAGTTTGTGTGACGCGAAAGGACCCATTATGAGAACAATCAATATCTGTTAAAGGGAGCATAAAGAAACTAAAGCATCTGAAGAGCATGTGTCGCTCACCTAGGTCTAGGTGCATTTTCAACAATGGACACTATCGAACAATTGAAATTAATTAAAAAGTATTATGCAAAGATTTACACTTCCTTTGCTGGCACAAATACAAGTTGGTTAAGTTAAAAGTTTATGATTCTACAGATAAATCTGTCCAGACGACAGTTGCCAAATAGTTATGCAGAATATAAAATAATATGTTCGGTATAAAAGTGCAATGTGAAGGACTGTAGATAAAATTAGGTAACTCAAACAGTATCAATTGTACTACACCATATGCGCATCTCGACAATGTTTTTTCAGTGATCGAGGCAATAATGTTTGAAAATCTAAAACTTATTCAGAAGATGAATAAACAAGAGACTCTTAAGAGCCTGTGTCGCTCACCTGTATTTACTATCAATGCTTAAATGATAAGGTTAAACATAATTAATAGTATTATATATTAGATATTATTAGAAACTATTATGATATCTAAGATAATATTAACAAAAACTGCAAAAAAATCGTAAAGTAAAATCCTAAGTCGTGGAAGGAATTGGAGCTTTGCACGAGGGATGTATATTTTGTTTCATCTACCCTTTTAAATAGGCTGATGATTTGTGGTCTTTCAAACTAACCGCGTAAATAGCGTTAGTCAAAAAAACTAAATCATCGTCAATATTAAGTAAGTATAACGATACTTTAAACCAAAGACCAAACCGACTGTCAATATTTAAATTTTAAATTTTAAAATTTGAATTCTACTGTTAAATTATGGTTATACTCTCCGTGTCATTCCTGATGGTGAGTTGAATCACTACTTATGAATGACCTAGCTAGATCTGTGTCGTTTGTGAGATCGGTCGTAAATATTTGTGTGGGTCATCAATATGTATGTGAACGCTTTATTTCGCGCCCGCTGTGTTGATCATTTAAATTAGTTCGTGCGAAATTCTGTTATTATTAGCTCACCTGGCCCAAAGGGCCAAGTGAGCTTTTCTCATCACTTGGCGTCGATCCGTCGTCCGTCGTCCGTTGGCTTATAACTCAAAAGCCAAAGCATTAAGAGCAAGTCTGACATTAGTTAAAATTGTTGATCAGGTCAAGATCTATCTGCCCTGAAATTTTCAGATGAATCGGACTACCAATTGTTGGGTTGCTACCCCTGAATTGGTAATTTTAAGGAAATTTTGCCTTTTTTGGTTATTATTTTGAATACTATTATAGATAGAGATAAACTGTAAACAGCAATAATGTACAGCAAAGTGATAACTTAAAATAAGTCAACATGACCAAAATGGTCAATAGACCCCCTAAGGAGTTATTGTCCTTTATAGTCAACTTTTAACAATTTTCATAAAACTTGTAAAATTTTACTAACATTTTCCACTAAAACTACTGGGCCAAGTTCATTATAGATAGCGATAATTGTTAGCAGCAATAATGTACAGTAAAGTAAGATGTACAAACACATTACCATCACCAAAACACAAAGTTATCATGAATCCATCTGCGTCCTTTGTTTAATATTCACATAGACCAAGGTGAGCGACACAGGCTCTTTAGAGCCTCTAGTTACAAATTGCTGTCCTTCAATGAATATAGTTTGTGCTATACATATATTAGTCTAGCATGACTCCTGATTTCCTTCCAACTTTGCCGGGTTGAAAATAGGATAAATTTTAATCTAAATTTCAAAATTACAGGTTGACAGTTTTTGACCATTCGTTTGATGTGTTTGAGCTTGATTTGGATCTTTGATTAAGAACCTCCGTTTTGAATTTTCCTCGGAGTTCAGCATGTTTGTGAATTTACTTTTTGCGGATTTCAGATTTTTTTTAGTTAGTTAAATCTTGACGAAAAGTTTTGTAGTGTGACCTTTAATTTTCTATTGATGTTAAATACAATACTGATGCATTCAATACTGATTTCTATCTCTGAATTGTTTTATATTATATCATGAAAAATTGTTTTAAAATCCACCTTTTCTCGGTACTATTGATATTTGTGTGTGCATTTACTGATTGTGTCATGGCTGAATGTCCAATAAACTGTGTTTTTCTTTTTGTTTGTTTTTGTTTATCAATTTTATTAATAGCTTTTGTTATTTTGTTGGCAATCAAAGTAACACTAGGGACTTATTTTTAGCGACTAATCATTAATAATACTCAGGCCCGTAGTAAGGAATTTCTAAGGGGGGAGTATTTGGACTCGTGAAGTCGACTTTAACAGTCACAATGCAATTTGAACAGAACGTTGACTTAAACAGTGTTTAATTGGTTTCAAAGGGGAGGGGGGTCGCCCGAAACCGACCTGGCTATGGGTATGCTACTTTATTCAGAAGCAATACAGCTTATAGAATAAACATTTTTACAATAATTTTTAAATGCATCAGTGTAATGTAAATAACAATAATTATCCACAGTCAATACACGTATGGCGGTGAATGACAATACATCCATAATATGACAAATACAATATTTGTCTGCAAAAGACAGTTTTGCGTTTGGCTACAACGTTATATTTATTTAAAAATTGAAAGTCAGTATATAAACATTTGGCCCTTTTCCCGATTTTGTAAGTGAAGAGTAAAATCACAAAAATACTGAGTTCCGAGAAAAACTCAAAACGGAAAGTTCCTAACCAAATGGCAAACTCAAATGATAAAACACATCAAACGGATTGACAAAAAACTGTTATATTCCTAACTTGGTTCAGGCATTTTCAAATGAAGAAAATGGTGGATTGAACCTGTTTTTATAGCACGAAACCTCTTATTTGATATCAATTAGTTATTATTATCAATTAGTGTATTGTAATTGTCACTGTTAATAAATGTTAGATATGTCATACACATCTTATCTTGAATTCAATCCGAATTCTTTCTTAATTTTGGGAACTCGTTTTAGAAACTCAAATGTGACGTCACTTTGTGCGTTGCACTTGCTTTGACTAACACGTTTGTGTATTTTTGTGATGTAACCGTTTTTATTCTGTAGCTAGTCACCACTTCAGTTTAATCATGTATATCTAGTGGTCGTTTTATGGAGTTTACTGTTAGCAAATGTATGAATTATTCTAACTAATGAGGATATTATTGTCCAAGGCGGATAACCCTGTCCATATTGGTCACAACTTTTTGGAACTTTTGGTCTTCGGGACTCTTCGGCTTTGTTCTTGTTTTGGCTATTCGTTTGTTTCTGTGTCGTAAAATTTCTCCCATTTATTTGTATTGTAGTCCTGTCATGTAATGTTGTCATTTTAATGTTATAATTAACATTGCCATTAAAGCGAGTGGGAGGGGTGGCATGCCACAAAACTAGGTTCAACCCACTATTTGTTTTCTTAAAATGCCCTGTACCAAGTCAGAAAAATTGTCATTGTTATATTATAGCTTGTTTCTGTGTGTGTTACATTTTAATGTTGTGTTTCTGTTGTGTCGTAGTTCTCTTATATATATTTCATGCTTTTCCCTCATTTTTAGTTTGTAACCCGGATTGTTTTTATTTATCGATTGATGAATTTCAAACAGTGGTTATTTGTATGACAGTTGTATCAAATTCCATAATATTTACAACGATGCGTGAACCAAACAGACAGATTAAGATTCAATATTTTATTAAAGTCTCACTACTTGCAATACATAAATAAACAGTACATACAGAGTATATACACAATATAAAATAGACGATACACAAATATAAAATGCAAGAACCATTCTATTAAGAGTTATGAGAGACTGTAAAACAATTTCTATATAAAACTAGTTAAAATATATACGATTATTCAAATAATTCCATTTTAAGAATATAAAGAGGTTTTTCTTCTACTTAAAATATCAAATCAGGTTTTGGCAACCATATCGTTACAATTAATGTTTTCAAATAAATAAACAAATTTATCATCATCAGACAAATCATTAAAATTAACATCATATTTCATAGCTTCCCTATACAGACAAAAGCGCAAATATGCATATAAAGGGCATGACAATATTACACGATAAGTTAAATGGTCAAAATAGGGATACAGCAGTCATCAACAGTATGCGAAGATCTCGATGATCTCATAAATACATGTATAAAAGTAGATTTTGAATGGCATATAATAAAAGAGGTTCGTTGATTAGTTGAATGTTTGAAATTTGATGACTACATACTAAAAAACTTCATTGCCGCTGATTCTAAGTTTCCACTGCTAATATGATTATCTTCTCCCGACAAAGAAGCCAAAAGAACTACAAATGGGACGGAATCGTTTCATTCTATTTTTAACTCCCAGTTCTATGCATGTCACCCAAGTATATTCATTGTTATGGGCATTTTTCAGAAGATCTAAACAACAACTTAGATCACAATTCGGTCTTTATCAGCAATAGCACCTGTCTGTAAAAATGATAGTGACAATAATAGTGCTAGTATAACACAATAGTGTTTTAAGTAGCGTTAACCAAATACTACCAAAGAAAGAAAAAAAAACACGCCCAAGGATTACCTGGAAAACGGAAGAGGCATACATTAAAAATAAAAATGCGGAAACGTGAATAACTTTCAACGAAATTAATGTAAATAATAATGCGGAAAAGAATATTACATAAATGTGGACACGTAGGAATTTAATGCGGAAGCGTAGTGCCAAATTTCGGAAACGTAAAACGCCGTGATTAGTAAAAGTGTATTAAAAATCTAACAAAAGTGAAGATTTTGATGAAACTGGCTCACGCTTTATAAATCAACTATTTTGTTAATAACATCTCACAGAATATGATGAATAAAATTGAGAATGGAAATGGGGAATGTGTCAAAGAGACAACAACCCGACCAAATAAAAAAAAAACAACAGCAGAAGGTCACCAACAGGTCTTCAATGTAGCGAGAAATTCCCGCACCCGGCGGCGTCCTTCAGCTGGCCCCTAAACAAATATATACTAGTTCAGAGATAATGAACGCCATACTAATTTCCAAATTGTACACAAGAAACTAAAATTAAAATAATACAAGACTAACAAAGGCCAGAGGCTCCTGACTTGGGACAGGCGCAAAAATACATATTTGATTATCGATAAATGCAGCTTGATTTATAATATAATTCAAGTAAAAGAAACAAATTTTACAATTGAAACTTGTACTGAACTATTACCATATTATTTACACTTCAAGCTAAACATGCATCTTCAGATAATAGTTTTACCAGATACTGAATTCCCCCCACAATTATTCACAAAATAAGAGGGTCAAATCGATTCATACATCATGATACATTGTAAATTTAAGCAGCCATCTTTTATAGGCGTGGTCTTTCTATATGTGACGTTTGCCCATAATATCAAAAGATTCATAATACAATGTTTTTATCTTATTATTACATATTTAGGTATCACATATAAACAAAAACTAAAACTGAAAACTGAAAGTCTTTTTCGAGTTATTCCTCTTGACGCATCTATATGTAGATTGAGTTATAGAATATGAATTCAAAAATTTAGTTCTAGTAATCCAAAGATGTGCAGTTATTAATCAGTGATAAAAATTTGGTCATAAAACATATTCAGTGCAAAGTAAAAGCAGATAGAAAAAAAAACCCATCAAATACAAAGCTCAAACTCGAACTAATGATATGACGATGTACATGTATCTTTTTGTGAGATACAAATTCGTTTAGCGTTCAGTCTATGTGGGTGACGATTGAGGAAGTATTTGTTATGCAATGTAGACCATCATTCCTGCATTCGATCTTCGTTAAACAAATTTTGTCTCTTTGTATAAATTGTAAATCTTCATAATTTGTTTAAAATGATATCATTCACTTATGAAAGCTTTTGAAATGCGCATTTATCTGGTTTCCATTTCTGAATTAGTGCCAATTTTCTTTTAAGTATGTTACTTCATGAATTATGTAGCCATCGCTCTCGCGTAAAAACAATAACAGTTTATCCCACATTAACGGCAAACTTCATTTTCAGGTGGTGAAAGTTAAATGAAAAAAATACTGAACTCATCGGAAAAAATGTTGTTTTTCGTTTGACATGATACACTTGCAATAAAAATATTATTATGTAGATAAGTAAACTAGACAAATGAATGAAATCAGAATGAAAGAAAGTATTATAAAACTAGTAATATAAAAGACAGTAAATGAAGTTCGAAAAATAAAGAAAATGAACATTTGTGAGATTATTGACATGAATTAAACACATTTATTATATAAATGGATGACTATTCAAAGAGATAAAAAAACAATATGTAAATGATAGAGCTGTCAAAATCAGAGTAAGGATAAACATATGTGGATCAGTTCTTGGGAAGAACTATCAAAAACTGTTCTAGGGTTGAACTGTTCAAAGGTTGTCTGGATAGACCCGTTTTATTCAGAGGTACTTTTCTAAAGACTGCGTTACAACAGTTTTCTTGAAGTTCTGGACAGATTCTAAAAGTTGTAGGCTCTGACAAAGACTTTAACTGAAAAAAATAAAGTCTTTATCGAGTTATTACTCTTGGTGCATCTATATGTAGACTGATTTATAGAGTTTTTAATCACGGATTTAAATTTCATTTAACCAAACATGTGCAGTTATTACCAATTGATAAAGATTTGTTCGTAAAACATACAAATACTCATTAACAATAAATGGTAAAGACCTATTAAATAGTCGGAAGAAAGTGAAAACAGAAAAACAAAAATCAAAATAGAAACATCAAATAAAGGCAACAGTAGTATACCGCTGTTCAAAACTCATAAATCCATGGACAAAAAACAAAATCGGGGTAACAAACTAAAACCGAGTAAAACACATTAAATATAAGAGGAGAACAACGACATAACACCGAAACGTAACACACACAGAAACGGACCAAGTATCAGACCAAACACCACGAGAATAACAAATATAACATGAAAACCAAATACATGAATTTGGGATAGACAAGTACCGTGCCACGTCTTATCTCAATATCTCAAAAATAAGAGAAAACACAAACGACTCAACGTTAAAATGCAACACACACTTAAACGAACAATATTATAACAATGGCCATCTTCCTGACTTGGTACAGGACACTTTTAAAGGGGAATAAAAGTGGTGGGTTGAACCTGGTTTTGTGGCATGCCAAACCTCGCACTTTAATGGCAAAGTTAAATATAACATTGAGATGACAACATAATATTACAGGACTACAATACAAATAAATAGGCAAAGAAAAACATGATTAGTAGATAACAAAAAGCATCAGGTTTAAAATTCAATACGCCAAAAACGCGCATTGTCCACACAAACATCAACAGTGACGCCCAGATATAAAAGACAGATACAGAGCCCAGTCTTAAACTTATGACACAACTATATTTAAGTTTGTGAGATAGGAATTCGTTTAGCGTTCAGTCTATGTAGGTGACGATTGAGGATGTATTTGTTATGCAATGTAGACCATCATTCCTGCATTTCGATCTTCTTTAAACAGATTTTGTCTCTTTGTATAAAATTTAATTTTCATAATTTGTTTATAATGATTATCATTCACTTATGAAAGCTTTTGAAATGCGCTTATATCCTGTTTCCACTTCAGTGCAAGTTTTCTTATGTATGCTAGTTCATGAATTATGAACATCATTCTCGCGTGAAGAATAATAACAGATTTTTTTACACATAGACTGCAAACTAGATTTTCAGGTGGTGAAAGTTAAAAAAAATCGAACTCAAAGGAAAAATGTAGTATTTGGTTTTATTTTATAGGATAACAATGCCAATGGTATGTAGATTAGTATTTTAAATAAATGAATGAAAACAGAAAGAATGAAAGAAATAATATTAAAAATAGCAATTTATATGACAGAAAATGAAATAAAAAATAAAAAAAACCCAACAAAAACAAATTAGGAATATGCATTCATATATGAAACTTGTGAGACTATTGGAATACTAGTACATTAAATTAATATATTTTATAGAGGAATAATTATTCAAATGAATAATAAAAATAGTTTAAGTGTTAGTCCTGTCAGACTCAGATTAAGGATACAAAAGATGAGGATCAGTTCTAGGGGGGGGGGGGAGGGTATCATAATGTGTACTAGAGTTAAACTGTCCAAAGGTGTCTCTAGGATATACCCGTTTTTGTCGGAAACTGTTTCAAATGTGTCAAGGTGACAATTATATAATAGATTGCCAACAGTTTTCTTGTCAGTTCCTGTTATATTTTACGAGAGGTTAGCAATAATCGTAGCTGTTCTTAATACTAATAATAGCATGACATAATCATCATTGTCATTATCATCATCACTATGTAGATAATAGTTTAAACAGGACAGAGCAAATTGACAAGATGTCTTCTTTATATATGTTACTTAAAAGATTCGCAAGTATCTGCCTATGCACGTAAAGACTACTTAATTTAACAAATTTACTTTATCAATGTTTGATTATTGTTATTCATTAAAGGGTAAGTGATATCAAGTTTGTGTTGTACGAATGATTAAAAGAGATCATCACATCAAAAAATACTTTTCATGAAATATCTGTACGTAGTAAAATATATAGCAGTTGTTGTTACGGACTTTTTTTCCCATTTTGAATTAGACTTGTTCATCGTTCTTATTATACAATATTAGATGCAGAAGAAAGGAAACAATGAACTTAATAAATGAAACAGTATTGAGAAGAAGATATTACTATTTAGCTTTTTGAAATCTTTAAAAGGATTTGCACCTTCTTTTTAGAGAAAAAATTTCAATGTGTAAATCTCTTTTACATTATTAGTTAATTCTATTAAGTATAAGTATCAATAAAACTGACTGTATAGCTGTACTTCCAAAAACTACACTTTACGAAAAAGAGAGTCGTGAAAAATGTTGCAAATTATGGATAAGTTCTTCCTTAAAGATACAAAAAAATAAATTGCAAATTGCTGAAACAGTTTAAAGATACATTTTACAATTGATTCTCTGAATACATTGTGGCAGCATTTGTTGTACATAAACTCATAAAAATACCAGGAAAGAAATTTTGTACTTGCGTCAAACGTGCGTTTCGTCTACAAAAGACTCATCAGTGACGCTCGAATAAAATAAAGTTAAAAAGTACCAAGTTGAAGAGCATTCAGGGTAAAAAAATCCTAAACGTTTTACAGCTAAGGTAATATATTCCGGAGGACAAACAGCTGAAGTATTTAAAAAATGCAAAGGTTTGTAAACAGTTAATTAATAATTATGACCATATCCATGATAATTCGTGTCGTAATGTGTGTAAATGATTTACCGATCTTATGTTGTATATCGTATTGTGTACTTAGTAAATACGAGATGTTTTACAACCTTCAGGACAATTAGATTTGGCTTAGGATGTATAAATCGCTAAATAAGGATCATTTATTCATGTATTCATTCATTCATTCATCATCCGCATCATCACAATTGTATTAAAGTATTTTTCATGGATTTCTGTAAAAAAATCTGTTTCATCAACAAGCAACACAATTTAACGATAGAACCATCATCACTTTCATACATAATTTAGATATATAATTTCTTTAATTCCTGTTTTTTTATGATTTTCTGTAACATTACTAAATCCTAGTCCTATTAACAACACAATATAAAAACAAAATGTAAATTTGTTTGTTTACGTCAAGAATGACATGTTAAGCAAAGTGTATTATATTTTTAGTTGCGATAAATTACGTTAACAAACGGCCAGATTTTTTACTTAATATATGATTATTTATTCACTACACAATATTTCAAACTTTAGTTACATGGTTTTCTTTATCCAGGCTTTGTATTCACGTGTGTTAAAGAAACAAAGTAAAGGTAAGAAGTTTTATAAATCATTGTTTTATATCGATATTTATGTTACCGGATATAATATCATCTAGGTACATTTTAATGTATAAATTCTATAAAGAGGAGAAGGGAAACATAAAGAGTTTGTCGACCTGTACAGGAATAAAAGACGATTATTGTTATATATGCCAAACATATAGTAACACAAAAGTCATTTAGAGGTTGACAAACGGCCTTCAGTTTGCCGTCATATTTCTCGTTTCAATTGTTTAACATTGCGATTTTAGGGCCTGTAATAGCTGATTTTGTGGTATGGGCTTTGCTCATTGTTAACGGCCGTACGATGACCTATGTCATTTTGGTCTCTTGTGGAGAGTTGTATCATTTGCAATCGTACCACATCTTCTTTTTTTATTCAAAAATAACAGACGTCTACATATATGTTATTTGTCAACCTCTAATCGCCCAAGTCAAGACAAATGTATCAATTTTACTTCGGAAAATTTCTGAAATTTTAAAATGATCAAGTCTTGTTCAACGTGCAAGTTACGAGAACAAAACATTCGTTAGAAATATAAGGTATATATGTATGCTAGCGTTTGTTTTTGTTGCTGTTTAGTGTTTCTGTTGTTCCTTTGTTTTCTTCCCATAGTTGATTGGTTTACTCCAGTTTTGTGTTGTGTCACGGATTTGTTTTCGCTTCATCGACTATTAATTAGTGGTATACTACCGTTTCCTTTTGTCATTACTTACGTGCGTTTCGTCTACGAACAACTCATTAGTGATGCTCGAATTCAAAAAGTTAAAAGGGCCAAATAAAAAGCGAAGTTGAAGGGTATAAAGGATAAAATTGCGAAATGTATTATTGAATGGTTGAATTGAAACGATTACATCCGGTACATCTAATGTTTTATATACTCATTAACATATCAAGAAGTAAAACGATATTTATTTAATTTATATAGGTACTTTTGTATAATTAAGGTACGAAGTCTAACGTAATAAGATATTTATTCAATTTATATAGGTACTTTTGTATTATTAAGGTACGAGGTCTAACGTATCTAATGTTTGTTAATTATTCTTATGTCCATCAGATACTGTCTCAGTTGATAAGCAGCTTATTAAATTACAAACTTGTTATTCATCAAATGTTTCTCAAAAGAATGTTGCAATGTAAAATATCTTGTAATACTGTATAAGGATTTAGTTACCTGTTTTCAATGATTACTGTTTGTTTGCTTTTAAATATCATAAGAAAATACATTGTATGCTGTTGTAAATTCTGTTATTGTATTTGCTATTAAATAATTGATAACAAATAACGTTCATAAAAAGTAATAAAAAACTTGGCACAAACATGTTATGTGTTTTCATTTAAAAGTGAAAAAACCTGATTAGAATTTGAACACTATTCAACACCAATTTGCTTAGTTTGGCAAATCTGACTTTTTACTGATCAGACATACTGTGGAGTATATTATTTTTTTATGTTTGATAAAGGCTAAAATACCTGCTTATAGAAAATGAACCTCGTTCAACATTTAAATTCGTGGTTCGCCTGTGACCACGAAATCAACGAAAATTGGTATCACACAAATAATAATGAATTCACTGTTGTTTTGAAAGTTCCTTGAATCATAGTTAGGCTAATTCTGGTCAATTGCCTGACACTGATTTGTATCCATTACGTAACACAGTATGTTTTTGTGCCGCATTAATGTTTCTGTACATAATTGTTTGTACACGTGTTGGCGAATTTTGAACACAAGTTCAACAAAAACCCAAACTGCCCAATATATTAGCTTTCAAACGTTTATACAGGAATAACTAGTATAATGTTCTTAAACAGTTAAAACTATAAGAAACATTATTTAGTAATTTAGTTACCAAAAGGGCCTCCTAACGTTGTATTTCTATTGCGCACTTACATTATGATTTAAAGTTATCAAAAGATAAACGAATACTCAAGTTATATTTATAAAGAAAGTATACATGTATACGGTGACCTATAATTGTTAATTTTTGTGTCATTTTGGTCTTTTGTGGATAGTTGTCTCATTGGCGATCATACCACATCTTTTTTTTATATGACTCGTCTAAACTTAAACGCACAGTGATATACAATTATCTGCGCAGTTATATAGCAGATAATTTTGGGAAGACCAAAACAAAACTACCTATTTCGATATTTTCTTATAGCTTATATGTAGAGGAATGTTAAGAAGTGGCCGAATTTTCATGTTTCGTGAAATTTTTACTTTTGAAATTTAATGAATTCAAACCAAAAAATGTTATATAAACTGCACAATATATACATCTGTGTATGTACTTCTAATCGATATGCTTGTTCGTAAGCAAATTATGTAGATTTGACATGGTACAAAGCGGAAGTATTACAAACTCACAGCTGGTACGTACATTTGACATGGTACGTTCAACGCGCAAATTCACAGCTGTACCCCGAAGAATTTTAACATCTTACTTTCAGTATTTTCTCCGAAGTGCTATCATTGTTTCGTACTAAAGTGTTGTGACTTAACGGTAACTATCCACACAGTTCTACCCGATACAGAACTATTTTTTGTGAAATAGAATGATACTCTGCCACGTAGTGTAAATAAACTCTTTACAGATCGTAAGATATAAATTGTGTACGCAAAACGCGCGTTTCGTCTTCATAAGACACGTCCTACTCAAACTAATAGTACACGAAATACTGAATTTGATAGTAACACATTTATAATCACTTTTACACAACCAACTTTTTATCTATGTATATAACATTAATGAGATAAAATTGTCTTTATCATACATGTAACTTTGAAAATAATTATATAGTTTCATGATAAAACATTGACAAGATTGGTGAGACAACCACATTCATTAAGCTTTTGCTATACTTTGATTTGCAAATTAATTCGATTCTTTCATATACAAAATCAGTTTGATTTTTTAAAATGTGGTGTTAATATGTAACTATTTAATTTGAAGTGAAAAATAGGAGCAGACATAAGTTTTCCAACTAAAGCAGTCTTTGCATTGTAATCTGTTTTGACACGAAGAACCAAAAGTGCACACGCAATAATTATGTTTTAGTTCAAACCGCCACAATAGCTCTACAAAAAATAAGCAGCCCCATTAATTGGATAGATTGGTGAATAAGGTTGAAAACTAATGTTTAAATTTTGTAATGAAAATACAAACGACACCAAAAAGGCCATATACGAATTTATTTCGTTCCTGAATTATTGAGACAAAAACACCTTAGTCATTGAAAAATTATTCAGATGGTCTTATTCAAAGTGACTTCAAGGTATGCCATTTACTTTTTCAAAATGGCTTGCATATCGGTTGAGAAAGTCTTTTTTGATGGGTAACACTATGGGGTTTTAGTTTAAACCGCCACAATAACTCTACAAAAAATAAGCGGCCCCATTAATTGGATAGTTTGGTGAATAAGGTTGAAAACTAATGTTTAAATTTTGTAATGAAAATACAAACGACACCAAAAAGGCCATATACGAATTTATTTCGTTCCTGAATTATTGAGACAAAAACACCTTCGTCATTGAAAAATTATTCAGATGGTCTTATTCAAAGTGACTTCAAGGTATGCCATTTACTTTTTCAAAATGGCTTCGCATATCGGTTGAGAAAGTCTTTTTTGATGGGTAACACTATTATTATACTAAATATTCTATTGTCATTTCCTTTTGAATTTGGAAATGAATGTATTTGAACCAAGACTTCATGTAAAAAGCAAAAAAAACAACAACCATCCATATTTAAGACAGTGCAAATATGATCAAGCGTCTTTGTGAAGGACAGTTGAATTTGTGCCGTGAAAAAGAATAAAATGTCTCTCTCGTTTGAACCAATGAAGATTTGTTATTCTAATGTTAAGTTTACTGATATTTTCCTATTTTCCTCCTAAATGCCTTAGATGCAATAATAAGCATGTTTAGGCCGTTAGTTTTCCCATTTGAATTGTTTTACATTTGTCATTTCGGAGCCTATTATACTGATTATGCGGTATGAGCTTCGCTCATTGGTGAAGGTCGTACAGTTTCCTATAGTTGTTAATGTCTGTGTCATCTGGTCTCTTGTGGAGAGTCGTCTCATTGGCAATCGTACCACATAATTTTTTTGATATATATAACAGAATAATATGAACATACAAACGCGCAGATGTAATCAGTGACATTTCAAATATGTATACAGTGACATATAAAATAAGTTATATTTTACATATGAAGTGACATAAGTTGTCGGCTACTAGTAAAGTGTAATGCCCTTGTAGTTAAGAATACTATCAAATTCAATAAGCATTACGTGATAATGTCTAGATCAGAAATTTAGATGTCATTTTCCTATTGAGAAATTGAAAAGAAAAATCCCATCAATTTCAATAATGACAGTATACAAAATGGCATTCCTTGTATCAATGATGAGTTTATTTGGTCATTAACGATAACGATTAATATAAGAGACGTCTCACGAATAAAGATTTTGTAAGTTTGACAAATCACACTGTACCAGTGAAAATTTGACGAAACTTTGACGATTCGTGCGGTAATACTTTGACAATTCGTGCTTTAATACTTTGACTAATCACACTGTAGTACTCTGACGAATCACGCTGCTATGACTGACGGAACACGCTGTTATAACTTGACGGCTACAGCTGTTGTACTCTGAGAGTTGATTTGGTCATTAACGATAACGATTAATATATTACACTTCTCACGAATAACAATTATGTAAGTTAATGAATCACACTGTACCAGTAATAATTTGAAGAAACACGCTATAATACCTTCACGAATTCGGCTGCTTTACTCTGACGGAACATGCTCTTATAACTTGATAGAACACGCTGTAATACTTTGATGAATCACGCTGTTGTAATCAGACGAATCACGCTATTGTACTCAGACGAATCACGCTATTGTACTCAGACGAATCACGCTGTTGTACTCTGACGAATCACGTTGTTGTACACTGACGAATAACGTTGTTGTACACTGACAGATCACGATGCTAAACAATGACGAATCACTCTGTTGTTCTCAGACGAATCACGCTATTGTATTCAGACGAATCTCGCTGCTGTAATCAGACGAATCATGCGTTTGTACTCAGACGAATCACGCTATTGTACTCAGACGAATCACGTTGTTGTACTCAGACGAATTTTGCTTTCGTACTCAGACGAATCATACTGTTGTCCTCTGACAAATCATGGTGCCAATACTTGACAAATCACGCTGTTGTACCTTGACGATTCATCTGTAATACTTTCACTCTGCTATAAAATGACGACTTACGCTGTTTCACTCTGACGGATCACGCTGCGATAACCTGAAAAAACACGCTGTAATATTTTGACGAATCACGCGGTAATACGTTGACAATTCGTGCGGTAATACTTTAACAATTCGTGCTTTAATACTTTGACTAATCACACTGTAGTACTTTGACGGATCACGCTGTAACACTTTGACAAATCACGCTATTATAACTGACTGATGGAACACGCTGTTATACTTTGACGAATCTCGCTATAATACTTTAACAATTCGTGCTGTAATACTTTGACAATTCGTGCTGTGATACTTTGACGAATAAAGCTGTAAAAATTCGTGCTGTAATACTTTGATGAATCACGCTGTTGTTCTCTGACGGACCACGGTGCTATAACTTGACGAATCATGCTGTTGTACTCTGACAGATCACGGTGCTATAACTTGACAATTCAGACTATTATAACATGACGAATCATGTTGTAGTTCTCAGACGAATCACGCTGTTGTTCTCTGATGGATCACGCTGTAGTACTCTGACGAAACACACTGTAATACTTAGACGTATCGAGCTGCTATAACTTGACGAACCATGCTGTTATACTTCAACGAATCACACTGTACTACTGTGATGATATTTTGACGGATCACGCTCACGGTAATGCTAATATGACGTTATAATCTTAGTATTAATGACTAAATTCCAATAATAAGAAATGCTTTATTTCAATTTCTAGGCGCATAGCGCATAGCATTCCAAAATGTATTTAAACAATGCTGACAATTTTCAACTTGGCTTCGATATTACTGATTCATACTTATAACAACAGCGGTATGCTACTTTTGTCTTAATTTATCACACTTTAAAAAGAAATTTTAGAGTAATAAGGTAACTATAAACCCAAAAGATAATTGAGGGCCCGTAATGTTTGAAACTTTGTTGACAAAAACCTTTAGAAAAAGATTCACTAAGATTAACGACCAGTTGACACAGATTCTTTAATCAATCCGTTGTATTGCTAGTGTTAACCATTGACAGTAACTGTAGAAGGTTAACCATTTCAAATAATGAAAAAATGAACGGACACCACAGTTTTCCTGTCATTCTGATTAAAATACAGATTAAGTAGTGTACAAGCTTTGATTATAAGGATCTGAATATGCGCTATTCTACTTTTTCTGTAACATACAGAATAGTGTTGTAAAAAAAAAAACCTCAGCCATAACAAATGCTAAAAACTATTAATTAAATAAAAAATAAAGTGACTCGCCGCATATCTATGTTCGCAATTTCCATAAAAACGCGTGTGCTTTTGTAAAATTTTCCACTTGAGGTCAAATTGGGATAGGCGTCAAAAACTTATTTACATAACTTGTTAGTAAAACATAAGTTATCATATAAATAGGTAACAAACCACCTTATTATTTGGAAGACATATATCATTTTTAACATTTAAGACCAAACACTTATTACAAAAGTGTTTTTGTATATGAATAATTCTAAAAAATATCCTAACAGTTACATAATTTTTTTTTCATGTTCAAAACAATAACTGTTTTGAAACTAAATTGCGTCCGCTAGTATGATCACGTAGCAAAATTATTTTCATTGTGTAATAGGAATAAAATATTATATATTACTCTTAGTTTCTTTATGGTAGATCAAAGTACTGAAAAAAAAAATGAAAATTAATAATTCGATGCGCCCGAAGCGCTTCTCTGGATTTACCTTCATCAGGAACGCTTAAAGCAAAACATTTGAAATCCGAAGATGAATGAGTACCGAAACTGTTGAAGAGCTATATTATTACAAAAATACCTCAAATAAATAGTCAAATTCATCTAAGGTTTGTTAAATCATGTCAGTGCCGAAGTACTGACTACTGAGCTGATGATACCCTCGGGGATTGATAGTCCACCAACAGAGGTATCGACCCACTGAAGTTAAAAATTGAAAAAAAACACGTTCAATAATTCTATGCGGCCGAAGAGCTTTTCTCGATTTACCTTCACCACGAACGCTCAAAGCCAAACATTTAAAATCCGAAGATGTATAAGTACCGAAACCGATGAAGAGCTATATGACAAAAATACCTCAAATAAATAGTCACATTCATCTAAGGTCAACTTTGAATGAGCGAGTTGAAACCTTAGTTTCTTACTAATTTCAAAATTTATAAACGGAGTAGAAAGGTTTGTTAAATCATGTCATTACCGAATTATTTATTATTGAGCTGATTTGAAATCTGAAACTGCGAATACGGAAAACATATTGACTTTTATTGTAATATCGTTGGCTATTTCAAGATACATGTCCAAAGCAGTGCAGAAACTCAATGTTAGAAATTCAAGATATTTATTGATTTTATCACTTGTACATTGCCCTTCTATTGCATTGTGTCTCGTTAAAGTAGCACTAAGTTTTAAAACGCTACAACTTTCTTAATAATGCTTGAAAATTAATAGAATTGGTAGTTTTTGATAGCTTACAGATAACTCTTTCCAATTAATGCAATGTAATTATTATGCAACAATTATGTAACCAATTATAATGTTAACTGTGTCTTAATTATTTTTCACAAAATTTCCACTTGCAATGAATTTAGCTTCTGCCTGCATAGGTATCCCTAGAGGGTTGATTTTATTATAGGTTGTTCCTATGGTCATTATCTACAAAAGAGTGTCTCAGATTTCAGATAGAATGTTTAGAACAAATGTTACACATAATTAAACATTATCTTCTTTAATGTGGCTAGGATGTTTACACTAGTTAGAAATTTGTGAGAGAATGGAATACCATAGAGACAATCTGAGACACCCTTTTGAAGCCCATGATGTGTTGATTAAGATTTCGTTAAAATTTTCTGTATAGTTAAAGAGATGATAGAGCGAAATTCATTCATGTGATATTACCCATATTTTGCCTCTAATTACATAATAATTGATTACATAATGATTGCGTGATAAAAATATTGCATTCATTTAAAAGATTAATCTTTTATCTATCTATATATACATATTTTATTATTTTCTATGCATTCATAGCATTTCAAAGGTTAGTGATTGGAAGTAAAAATATCTTTGTATTGTGCTACCTTAATTGATGATTCAAATCAAGACTTTTAGCCCTATTCTTAAATGAAAAAAATAAATAAGATATCAGGGTATTAATTATCTTCGTTAACCAACAGAGGTTGTGTTTGAATGACTGGTAACATTTTCAAAAAATAGAAATTCAATCAATGATATTACCATTGCTTTGATTAAATTTTCACTTCTTATACTTATTAACCAGACATTTTTTATTTAAAAGTTACTGTGCATTCACGGTTCATTCAAAGTTGACATTGTTCCATAGCTGTATGTGAAATTGTAATGCTTCCTTGGCTATTCAATCGTAGGTTTGACATGAAAAGGATATAATAAATGGGATGAAACAAAGGTATGGAAATTTCAATATGAAATTGTGTTCTTATATTGGTGCATGTTTTATTTCGGTTCAATGCGTTATAAATGTTTTACAAATGTAGTGTTATTTTTTGGTAACTTTGCAAATTTATATGGATATATATTAAGTTGGTTGACGGTATCCGTATTACGGATGATATGTCGTTACTACAATCCCGTTCCCTTTTCACGAATGTAACCTACCGATACATAATATTTACCTACTTTGTAATGGCATGAACAACACGACAAGTGCCACATGTGGAGCAGGATCTGCTTACCATTCTGAAGCACCTGAGATCACCTTGGATAACTCCCAGTCATTGGTAGGGTTCGTGTTCTTGTGTACTATTTTTTGTCTGATTGTCTCTTATAGTCATGGTGTCAGCTTATTTCCGATCTGTGAGTTTGAGTGTCCCCCTGGTGTCTTTCGCCCCTTTTTTAATGATTTTATTTTCAAACAAAATTCTACTTTGTATTGTAATGATACATCATTACCCCGTGGGAGAGTCAATAAGAGAGAAATAATACCCATAAATATATATTGACCGGCTTATTCTGATAGATACAGGTATGTATAATACATTGTATCATAGATCAAATGTATATGTTCAGTGTATGTTCATTTATGTTACTGCGTTTTTTTGATTGATTAAATCTATTTCCATTGAAATTTTAAAGTATGACTTTCTGTGTTGTGATGTAACAATAATTTTTAGATTAGGGTGAAGGTTTGGTGCCATTAAAACGTTAAAACCCTCTGCAATTGTTTGCACCAGTTCTAAGTCAGGAATCTGATGTTCAGTAGTTGTCGATTGTTGATGTGGTTCATACGTTTTCTCGTTTCTCGTTTTTTTAATATAGATAAGCTATATTTGTCAAAACTTTTAGGAATTTTTGGTCCTCTATGCTCTCCAACTTCGTACTCTATTTTGCCTTTTTAATATGTTTTTATTCGAGCGTCACTGATGAGCCTTTTGTAGACGAAACGCACATCGGGCGTAAATATAAAGTTTAAATCCTGTACCTATGATGAGTTTATAAGACCGTTGGTTTTCCAGTTTGAATGGTTTCACACCAGTAAATTATTGTTGCTCTTTATAGCTTGCTGTTTGTCGTGAGTTAAGGCTCCGTGTTAAAGACCGTACCTAGCCCTAGGCCTATCGTTTACTTTAAAAAAAAATTGTCACTTGTACGGTTACTTTTCTCATTGACACTCATACTAGTATTACATCTTCCTAAATCTAATTAACTCATCAAAGATATCAAATGATATATTAAGCATATATTGAAATTAGTTTAATTAGTTAACATTCCGTTTGTAAATCTACACATTTACATGTATTTGAATATTTTGATCTATTCTTATATAATTTTATTCTTCCTTTCTATAATGGAATATCAATGTAATTTTATTTACAAAAACTGTTTTGACGATTTGTTCAGTTGTGAAGACATTTGATACTGCTGGAAAAAAAATCATCCTCAAAGAATCATCCTCTTTATTAAGTAAAACATGACCTTTGACTTGTAAAGTCGGTCTTTGACCTTAAACAGTGTGAAGCTAATCATTTATAAAATTTGACAATTATGACATGATTAATCAATGTGACGTCAAATTGTGTTACAGATTACAAAATTGAAATATGACACTAATTTGACAGAGATTAACATATTTGGTGATAAATCAAATATTTTGTTTTGTAATTTTAAGGAAGTAAAAACTAACCACTGCGTATTATTCATGTTCACTTTCTTTTTTGCAAGGAATAAAAAAAATTATTATTTTACGACAATAGTTCTAACATGTTTGATGCACGTGTCGTGTCGATGTCAACATTTGAAGTTTTACAAGGCTAACAGTTTAAATAACAAAAGATGTCAGAACATTTTGACTTGGAACAAAACAAATGGTAAAAAATAAAAAAAAAAATAAAAACTAAAATAATGATTTTCATATTTCATAAAAAAAAATTAAAAGCATACATTTAAATAAAATATTCAAGGTTTCAAGGTGATTTTTCATTTATTTAAATTCTTCGTTAACTTATTCTTTAAGTGCTATTTTTCGATGCTGCTGCATTCAAATTGAAGCGATGTGAGATTGAAATGTCTAAGCATTTAAACTTCATTTAACCATACGTTACGTTATATAGTGTTGGAGGTCTGCATGTCAAGGTTTCTCTTCGGGATGAAGGTCATGCTGTGCATATACTGATTTTAGGTCTTCGAACAGCGGTATACTACCGTTGTCTTTATAGATAAACAGTTCATATGTTTCCCTTTCTATTATTGTTAATTTACTTCAGGAAAATTGATGATGAGCTTAGAAACGCACTTTTCTAATCAAATAGTACGAAAGTTCTTATTACACTTATATAACATTCTAAACTCGAAATTGATAAGTGATGCATATTGATTTGAAAATCTGTAACACAACTTAATCATATGCATTTAGAAGTTACAACTTTTTCGGTGCATTACTTTTACTTTTTACTTTTTATTGGAAGTACGCGCATTCATTTAGGAAGCGTTACTTAGGTTAACTTCATTTTTTAATATATGTATATTATTTGAAATAAAATACTTGAGTGAAATATCAAGGAGACGGATTAATAAAAGCACTTGTTGTTTGTTTCTGAATTGTAATTTTTAATGTGTTTATAACTATACTTGTATTATTCATAATTAAATTATTGTTAACACTAAAAGCAATGATAAGGAATAAATAGCCATATCCCCATTGAAGATCGCGATTAACAAATAATTAATGTAACTATGTATTTCTTGGTTTCAATTCTTAAGATAGTTTTAAGACAAGCACAAAAAGGCATAAATAAGCTGAATGAAATGTTTATAAAAAAAGAACAATAATGAAGTGTCCAGCAAATATCAGAACAATTACTAATTTCAGGGTTAAAAGCATGAAATTGTTCAGTCTTAATTGTCATGCTACATTGTAACTGTGATTTTTTGAAAATGAACCCAGTTAAACACAGATGAAAAATGGCCACCAAACTGTCTTTTGTACAAAATATAGCTAGGCGGGCATACATGATTTTTTGTCATTTGATGGTAAAAGCGTAAAACTTATCATTGTGAAAGATAAAGTAGTATATATATATATAAGACAGCAATATGCGAATCAAGAAGGCCTACTGACGGTACTAATATTACGACACTATCCACTTGATGAAGTTGATCAATATGTAAGATTTTAATAGAGTCACCAATAGTAATCAAAGGTACCATGATTATGATTTAGAACGCCAAACGCGCGTTTCGTCTACATAAGACTCACCACTTTAAGAAAATTTGCCAAACAATTTATCAAAATCTAAATAACCAGAATCGGGATTAAAATCGAATTATATTTAAAGAACAGGCCACACGGTCACAAAACTTTCGAGCATGATTTTTGTACTCAGACTAGAAAACCAACCAATCAAATTGCTGGATTTCATGTTTCGAGCATGATTTTTGTTCTCCGAGCACTGAGCAAAGTTTTATGTCTTCAAGGCCAGAAAATTTGATGTCAATACTTTATCGTCACCGCGTACCAAGCGATAAAAATTTGAACACAGGGTTGGTAGAAGAACATTTTTTTCACGATTAGTCCCGATCTTTCGCACGACTATAATTTTACTCTCATCTCAATATAAGTCGCGCCATTGCTTTGGGGATTTGTCGTTTGCCCAAAAAGATTTTGACTATTGTATTGTTAGAAATGTTTTTGAAACATCGAACGCAAAAGGTGGTCAAGATGCAGCCGTAGGACTCAGGGAAAAAGGCCAATTTCAACGTGATCAACGGAAAAGTGGTAATACAAAATACACATGATTTATAAAATTGAGAATGGAAATGGGGGTGTCAAAGAGACAACAACCCGACCATAGAAAAAAAACAACAACAGAAGGTCACCAACAGGTCTCCAATGTAGCGAGAAATTCCCGCACCCGGATGCGTCCTTCAGCTGGCCCCTAAACAAATATATACTAGTTCAGTTATAATGAACGCCATACTAATTTTTAATTGATAACTTATAATCCGAAATAGTCGACTGCTTGTGTACATAGAGAATGTGTCAAGAAAAAGAAATCGCCAATTCAAATCTATACCAAATATTAGAAAACTACATCAAGTACAATAAACGAATAACGGTTATGAAATAAGAGATAAATAAAAATAGAAACTTATCGTGTTATTCATGTGATACATGTATAAACGGAAGAAATAATGTTTGTAGCAGTTTAGACGAACCCCAAATCTAATTAAATTGAAGTTGGATAAGGAAGTCTCGATTTCGATTTAACTAAAAAATGTGGAACTGCCCCAATTATTACAAAAAGTGCAATTGTTGCCCTATATACTGACCATGTAACTGCAGATTACTATCTATTGACTTGGGGAATACTTTTCCTACTGATTCATCTGTAAATAAAGGTTTCTACTCCGTTAAAGTTAACGATGATAGATTGCAATACAAAGTTGATAAATTTTTTTTTTAGCAATTTTACCGTCAAAAGAAGCTAGATTTATCTGTCATCATATTGACAACGGACATAGCAATATTGAAATAAGTGAAGACACACATTCTGGTAATTTAGAAGCATGCTCATCACAGGAGTAATTGAGTGGCTCATTTCGAACTTTTTAAGCTTTGCGGAAAATACAGGGGTGAGGTTGGGTGAAGGAAATTAATATTCACTTGAAACAATATTAAAAAATAATTATGTTTAAAGTTTGAGTCGACTGTATTTATTTATTTTAAACAAACATCGGCCAAAATATTTTTTATTTCACTTCGACGATCTTGTAAATGAATCCATATTACACGCATATTAACATAGCAATCTGGTAACTATATTAATAACATTAGTTAAGGTTACAAGATATCTATAGATAAGTTTGCATGCTTGAAACGTTCTTTTTAAGAACGTCAAAATGAACTTTTTGTTGAAACACCGTGAAACGCATATTTGTACCAACACCGTGCGGAACGTCTGTATTAAACAGCATGTACGCATTGATTATTACCAATGAGACTGTGCATTATATAAATGTAAGAGTTTAGTTTCCGTGTTGAGGACACTTTTACTTTACATCAATGTGAGCAAACCTTTAGTCATGTACACGTTTCGAGTAATATCATATATTATTTCCCTTGTTACCAATAATGCTAATGTTGATTTGTGTTAGTATCCAAATAAATATTTAATCATGCATACCACATCAGTAATATTCATTTTACAACTTGTACTGCATGAGATGCACACTTCGACAATAAATGGCTATTTAGTGATGCTAGAAGCCATCTATTTGAAAATCTAAAGCTCGTTCAAAATATGAATAGGAAATAGACCAAAAAGAAAAAAAAGTATAACCAAAGTTGGACACTGAATCCGAGCTATGCTATGATCATTGTCATTATTACAATGTACAGGACGATGGTTGCGAGTTCATGCCTTGTGGAAAATGTGCAAACATATAAGAGTTTTTTTTGCAAGGCGGAAATACGTTTGTTTGCACTTTTTAACCGTACATTTGTGACCTGTGTAATTGTCGCTTGAAAGGTAAAGATCAATGTCAATATAAATGATTAAAGGTAGTTCTGTAAATCTTAAATAATAATAAAATGCACAGAACTGCATGCTTCTTAGTATAAAGGTATTTTGTAAACTAAATATTTTTTCATTTAAAAAAAAAGTTTGTTTGAAGGTTTAAAAAATTGAAACATGTTGAACATGATGATCTATCAAGAAGAATGCATGGGAAACGCACCAGAGCAAACTCTGATTTTTTTTATCAGTGTTTCCTAACAGACAATGCGAAAATAATGTCCCAGTTTTGATAGTTTTTTGGTATGAGTTATTTTAACAGTTGGAAAGGGTAAGGAAACTAACTATTACTGTTGTTAAATCAAATACAGAAAATGTTCTTCCGTTTAAATAATCAATATTAAGATGAACTTTTTCATACGGTTGTCAGAATGCTAGATTTGAGGAAACACCAGCATCATAAAAAAACAATTGATGTAAAGTTATATATCTCCCTTTTTTCTAGATAATGACAATGACTGCAATCAGTGCCATATGTTTCTACAATGTATATGTAACAGTATCTGAGTTGGCTAAAACTGTGTAAAGACTTATTGACATCTAATCTATTGCCATCAATTGGTTTCATTTTTGTCTCTTATTTTGAAAATTAAGATATACGTTACCTCATTTAGATACTAAAATAGCTTATATTTATTATTACCTTAACCGTATAAGTCCAATTTGTATATGAATAAATTTTAAAATAAGTGAATTTATAAACCTTACTACCGTAAAGTATATTTACGAATTTACTGGATAATTACCTGTTATATCGAGAGACCAATCGATAGGGACAATGTGCTAACTTCAAAAAATCGAGTACGTTTTATTACTGCAAAGAAATTTAAAATACAAATGTGAACAAAAAGCAAATTTATTTTTACAGCTCAATCAAACAACATGGCCGCTATGAATTAAAAAACAGCATTGGTGGGAAATATCTTTAAAACTGTAGAGAGAAACGAAAAATTCATCGAATTCTATGTTTCTTGTATAACGATTTTTTTTCTATTCTCTGATAATTAAGATCAAATAGCTGCTTATAAATGAATACTTTTATCGACTTAAGGAGATATAAAAAAAAAGAAGATGTGCTATGATTGCCAATGAGACAATTGTCCACAAGAGACCAAAATGTCACAGACATCAACAACTATAGGTCACCGTACGGACTTGCAAGAATGAGTAAAAACTTGTTTGTTTTGATTGTAACGTAAATAATATACATAATCAGCTTTATATGTCATGATAAGATGAGTCAGTGCACGTGTTTGTCTATAAACCATACTGCTATGTACAATACTAATAATTGTCATCTCTAGCGTCAAACATAATCACTCTTTGCTTCTTTAATTTTTTTTCACTAATTACCTACAATTCTTTTTTGCCCAAAAATACTTCATGATAAAATCAGTGAGTAGAATATCAGGACCGTTCCAAAGAACCTCATCGTGAGTTCTTCTTTAAAGATTTTATTTTATATTTTGCTAGTCTTTTAGGAAAATATTTCTGCAGAATTATATTTTACTCTGGCCATATACAACTTCGGAGCTCTCTGAATTTATCATAAAAACAAAATTGGAATTTTGTTCTAACTTTGCTTTTTTTCTCCAATTTTGACATAATGCTTTTCTTTCGGAACACGCCATTAAGATATTGGATAAATAAAATCGAACAGAAACTAATCAATGATATGTTTAACTGAAAATTTCATTAAAGAAGTGATTTCCCCGTAAATTGCTTTTTTCTTGGTATTGCTTCTTCTCAGAAATCATAAAAGATATCGCTTAATTTTTCTGCAAAAGTTTGTAACTTTCTCAGGCTGGATGATCTTTTTTTTCTAGTAATGTCCTGTACCAAGCCGGGAAAATCGCCATTGCTTTATTATAGATAAACTCATCATAAATACCAGGACTAAATTTGTATATACGCCAGACAAGCGTTTCGTATACAAAAGACTCATCAGTGACGCTCGAATCCAAAAAAGTTAAAAAGGCCAAATACAGTACGAAGTTGAAGAGCATTGTGAACCAAAATTCCTAAACGTTTTGCCAAATCCAGCTAAGGTAATATATGCCTGAGGTAGAAAAGCCTTAGTATTTCAACAATTCTAAATTTTGTAAACAGTTAATTTATAAATATAACCATACCAATGATAATTCATGTCAGCACAAAAATGCTTTAGTTTGTTTCTGTTTGTGTTACATTTTGATGTGGTGTTTCTGTTGTGTCGTAGTTCTCCTCTTATATTTGATGCGTGTCCCTCAATTTTCGTTTGTAACCCAGAACTGTTTTTTTCTCAACCGATTTATGAATTTCGAACAGCAGTATACTACTGTTCCCTTTAATTATTTTAACTTACAAGTTATAGTTATTTCCCTATTTACTTAGTGAGGTATATTGATGTTACTGCGAAACCATAGGTCATAGATACCAAGGGGGTGTCTTTTGATATGAGGTCCTTGGTCCATAATCAGCCAATTAAGGTCTAGATCAAACGTCAAGACATGTCCATCATTTTGAATTTTACTTTTCATTGCAACTCTGGAGAAAACGATAGAGTTACTTGCATCGACATCATGTACTTGATAATATGTAAGTGACGACGTGACATAACGCCAGTACATGTTAGTTGAAGTGTTCTGGTTATGTGTTATAGAGGTTTTCTCTCCTTGAATAATCAAAAACGATCTGTTTGGTAGGACAACCTTTAAGCTTTGAACGGTAAATTGCCTAGAATTGTATTCCCATTTATAACAACATATGTGCCTTCTTGTCGACATGACTGAAGCTAACGCATGTGAGGAATGATATAATATATCTTATTATTAAATGATATGAGCAAATAAGCCCTAATACGGATAAATCAGCATGTGCAATACTAAAAACGATCCACTGTCGATATAAATCAAGATTTAATATTGCTCTTCGAACAGGGCCAATACAGACAAAAGCGAGAGAAAAGCTGTAGTAGCCCTAGGGCTAATACAGGACGTTCACTTCCGGTTTTCAATTTTCTTACGCCATTACTTAACTTTGGAAGTATGGTTATGCATAAAAACATTTGTATAATTTTTTTTAAATTAAAGTCATAAAATAAACAGGTTAAATGATGTGCAATGTTTTGTATCGTCTTAAAGTTTTGAAACGGAAAAAACAGGGCCAATACAGAAAAAAGCGGGAAAAAAGCTGTATTGGCCCATGGGCTAATACGGACCGTTCACTTCCGGTTTTTAATTCTCTTATAATCATTTAATAAAAGTGTTATGAACTGGATGTTTCTGTATTGGCACTGGTATAGATTCTCGGTCAGCTGTATTGGCCCTCGACCCTACGGGTCTCGAGGCCAATACAGCAAACCTTGAATCTATACCAGTGCCAATACAGAAACAGCAAGTTAATAACACTATATTATTGGACAACGAAATGTCATTGAAATAGATTCCAAGCAGATGAAAGTATCAATTTATTTTCTTCGTATTAGGTACCGACCACTTATCTATTATGAAGCATGTCTTTTCAGCTCAGGATATTTTCATTTCGACGATAATCGGAAACACAGAAACAAGACATTTAAAAATTATGTTGTATTGATAGGTTTTTCTCTTTTAATATTCAGTTTTCCCGTCTGAAAACTTTTTAAATTTTGTTTTGTAATAACCTTGTCTTAAGTTGTTTTCAAATTAAACAAAATTATCTATATGATACTTGTATACGAAATGATGTATGTGTGTTGGTCCATTATTGTTATTTTCATGATAAATGTAGATTTTTTTTTTATATATTTCCTTTTATTTTATATACAATAAATTTTTATCTTTCTTCTTTTTTCCTATTAGTTAATATACATATATTGAAGTGTTTTTTTTATATTTATTGACAACCATGTAATAATAAACATAATGCTATAAAAACTGATCAATCAATTTATAAACAGATATGTATTATCAACAATGATAAAGTATTCTGCCTAATTGATGTATGACTTATCAATTAAATATTCATTTAACATACATTATCATGGAAGTTTGTAAAGAAAATTAAAGTAAGTTATTGTCTTCCGGACTTGTATTAACAAACAATAATATAAACCAAATATTAATGCAAAAAGTCTACAGTTGTATTATAAAATACGCTTGATCATATAAACGCTCCATACCAGAGTGATATTTAATAGTGCTGAAAGTTGAGTAAAAACATAAAAATCAATAAATCATTAAATACATACAAAGTTAAGGAAGCTCTTAACGAAAACCAGAGTAGTCGAACATAAACGCAATTGTCAACATTTTTTGTATTTTAGCTTTTAAATATATCCTTCATGTTTTGTGTCAAATACAGTTGTACTATGATTTTCTCTTTGATCCTTCGTGATTATTACTATTAAGAGGTGCACTAATCTTAGAGTTTAGAACGACATTATTAAAACCTGCTTATAAGTGAAAAAAACATTGACAAATGAATTAATGATTTATCGATAACTTTTAAGAACTGGCTCAGATTATAAAAGAGGGACGAAAGATACCAAAGGGACAGTCAAACTCGTAAATCTAAAACAAACTGACAACGCCATGGCTAAAAATGAAAAAGACAAACAGAAAAACAATAGTACACATGACACAACATAGAAAACTAAAGAATAAACAACACGAACCCCACCAAAAACTAGGGGTGATCTCAGGTGCGCCGGAAGGGTAAGCAGATCTTTATAAGGTATATGTAATATTTAAATATTAGCAAAAGTTTGTGTTATTAGTAAGGAGTTGTATATTACAATACCCTATGGCAAAGCTCAATGGTTTTCGTAGCTTTAAAAAAAGTTTCGGATATAGCCCATCATTTTCTCATATCTTTGTTTACAACTTGAAAATATGGTCGTTCGCTGTCGATTTTTAAGACGAGATTTTAGGTGTACTTAAATGAGAGGCCAACAACAAAAACATACAGAAAGCAACATTCAGTCTTCAAAAGCAATCAGGTGCCTATATACACTGACCGAATTTAGAAACGATATTTTTCTAATTTCTATTTTTATTTTCTTGATGAATGCAGTTTTGTCTTTCTACATTTTTCCTTTTAATTTATATATATTGAAGTGTGTTTTTTTTAATTTTTTGACAACAGTGTAATAATAAACCTAATGCTATGTAACTGATCAATCAATTTATAAACAGATATGTATTATCAACTATGATAATTTGTTCTGCCCTTATTGATGTAAGATTTATTATAAAAGTCAGTACAGAAAATTCAGTAAGTAATTGTTTTCCGGATTTGTATGAAAAAATACTCAAATATTAATGCAAAAAGCCTGCAGTCGTATCCTAAAATAAGATTGCTCATATATACGCTTCATACCCGAATGATATTCAATAGTGCTGTAAGTTGAGATAATACATCAAAAATCAATAAATCATTAAATACATACAAAGTTCAGGAAGCTTAACTGAACGAAAACCAGAGCAGTAGAACCTAAAGCCAATTGTTAATTTGTTTTGTAATTCTATGTCAAAACTTATCCTTCATGTTTTATGTCAAATACAGTTGTACTATGATTTTCTCTTTCATCCTTCGTGTTTATTACCATTAAAAGGTGCACCAATCTTAGAGTTAAGAACAACATGATTAGAACCTGGTTATAAGTGAGAGAAAAAAACAATTGACAAATAAACCAATGATTTATTGTTAACTTTGTAGTTGGTGGAAAGTTTGCACTACATTTTTCTTGTCTGTTGTTTAATGACCTAGTATTGTCTGGCCAATTTAGAACATATTCACACTTTGAAGTGACCTTACAAAATTATCCTTCACCATTTTAATATTCAAACTTAAATAATAGTTCATTTTTTATAATGAGTGAATGTAAAACATTGGATACATTGTTTTTCTTCTGCTCCGGTTAGAAATATGATACTTATGTAAAAAAATAAAATTAATGCACAATTCTATTTGAATCCATTTTTCAAATTTGATTCCGTTTTTAATTATTAAACTCCCTGTATAAATGTTTCAATTCAGACCGTCCAATACTAGATGCTTACTCTTTATTGATAAATGTACATGTATTGTATGTTCCGAAAAAAACCTTTTGCTTTATATACAAGCAGTCTAGTATCAGGTATATAAATTATATGAATATTATTTTACCTACATCTTTACCCTATTTCAATTTGTGATCATTACCTATGTATAATTAGTTATCAAAGGTACCAGGATTATAATTTAGTACGCCAGACGCGCGTTTCGTCTACATAAGACTCATCAGTGACGCTCATATCGAAATAGTTATAAACCAAACAAATACAAAGTTGAAGAGCATTGAGGATCCAAAATTCCAAAAAGTTGTGCCAAATACGGATAAGGTAATCTATGCCTGGGATAAGAAATCCTTAGTTTTTCGAAAAATTCAAAGTTTTGTAAACAGGAAATTTATAAAAATGACCACATAATTGATATTCATGTCAACACCGAAGTGCTGACTACTGGGCTGGTGATACCATCGGGGACGAAACGTCCACCAGCAGAGGCATCGACCCAGTGGTGTAAATAGTTATCAAAGGTACCAGGATTATAATTTAGTACGCCAGACGCGCGTTTCGTCTACATAAGACTCATCAGTGACGCTCATATCGAAATAGTTATAAACCAAACATATAACATTCACTTCATTATAAAAATGAACTCTTACAAAATGTTTTTTTCTAATCTTTTCTCTTTCATCTTTAATCAGTAGGATATTATCCCATCCAAATAGCATAGGGGATTGAACACTTCGTTAGTGCAATTGCAATAGTTCACTCTCATAATTAATCTACAGAAATTTATTCATGTATAGCATTTCATAGTGCATGAAAAGCCATGTACTGTGACAATTAAAGGGAAGAATCTGACTCTTCTTTGGACGAGAAGGGGTGATTATGTTCTATTTCTATGTGGTTAGCCCGTCCTGAGACTCTCAGCATATCAGATTTGTATACACTTGAATTCTTCGAAATATGTATGAAGCATTTAATACCGGACATAAATAATAATAAAATAATCAATAAATCAATGATTAACACTTGTATTAGGCCACACCAATTGGATTCCTTGTTCGACGGACCCGCCCGCACCTATTTTTTTCAAAGCAATTTTTTTTCTATTTTTATTATATTCCCGCTTCCAGCATCCGGAAATGAAACCATGTCCATTTCCCGCACCGTTTTTTTTGTAAATATAATATAAAGATCTCAACCTTTTTAAAAAAAATCATAGTCTAGCCTTTTTATAACGATTTTAAACCTATCAGCACCCCATTACACTGTAAATATCTGCGAGAATATTTGTTTCAGCATGAATTCAAAGCGTGAGTGATCCATTATAAATAGAACTACCAGTACAGAACAAAACGTTGGTTTCTTTCCCCCTAACTTAAATTCCCTATAAAAAAATGTTCGTTGTTAAAATAAAGTCCAAAGGACTTCTGAAGGATTTGCCTTCAACTGCAATTATAATGTATGGTGACGGTCATATCCGCTGCAGGTTTGTGCACCTGTTCTGGTTGATTCCGAGACCTGTCGTTCAGCAGTTATCGTTTGTTGATGTGGTTCATTGGTATTTTCCCGTTTGGAAATATAATTTAGATCGTTGGTTTTCCTGTTCGAATTGTGTACAATACTATGTTGTGGTCCCTAATAGCTTGCTGGTTGGTATTGATCAAAGCACTGTGTAAAAGGCCGTACTTTGACCTATGTTTGTAATTATCAGGTTGGGACCAACCCTTCCTCAGACAAGGGCCTTGGAGGGGTCATTTTACCATGTTTACTGTTCAGTCTGTTGTAGAAAAGAAAATAGAAATACTAAGGATTTGTACAGTGCTACTATACAAAACCTTTGACAACTTAGAATTTTTTACTCAAAAAGACATGTAAGAGGAGAAATACATTATATTTTTATCAACTTTTCTAAAGGAGGGATGGGTCCACTTATTTTGAATAATATTAAACTGTTAAAGTAAATGTGTTAACATGGTTAAAGTCCAGGAATATTACAAAATTCTTGGACTTGTTTTGACCATTTAATACCAAATATTATAGTTCTTTGGGAAAATATAAGCCCTTTTGTACTAAGTGTTTTTACAAAAAACAATATTACACATATTATAACTCCCCTCATAAAAGGGATATTCATAACATTAAGGTGTTGTTCTGAACCTTATTATGACTTGGATGGAGAATTGTGTCATTATCAGTCACACATACATAGACCAGACTTAATTATTCAATTATTTCTTGTTGAACAGGGAAAAAATACTTCATAAATTAAAGAAATGTCAAGGTACAAGTGATAAATCAAGTTTTAATATAGTCAAAACCTACTATTTATGTTTACAAAAAAAAATTATAATCGCTCGCCTTGACTTTTTAAGCTTCGCCTCAAAAATTTGAAAAGTAAATATTTTTTTATTAAAATTTTAAAATCACTCGCTCGCCCCAATTTTTGGAGTCCAAAAATCCGTAGAACAAGAAATTAAATTGGTGTGGCCTTAATTGTGGGTTTTTAAACGCAAACTGATAAATATCAGGTTTTCTATTAAAAAGAATTGATCGTGAAAAGAACCTATACCTTTCATTCATATTTAATATACAAAATGTCCCATATTCTTGAAAATATCATGAATTTGAACCTCATTTTCTTTATGAAAATTGTAAACTGTGTCTTCAAAACAAATCAATCTTTAAAGTATGTCAAAGACAATATTTCCTGGTTTAACCAGGATTTTTTTCATTTTTTTATATTGCTATCAAGACATGTATACATATCCAAACATTTGTAATAAATGTAGTATATTTTAAACATATAATATGCTAATTTTACGGCAGAAACATGAGTGATTGTATTTTTTGGATTTAAATGTCTTTGGATGAGTTATTTATAATGTTATGTAATTAGTAAAGATAAAAGGTCATTAACTTATGAGGAACACCTGATCAATCAGAAAAAGAACTTGTTAATCTTTATACTTTTCGTGAAAATAAGACACGAAAAATAACTTTCAAATTTTAAAAACTTATTTCTTTGAATTTGTTTCCAAAATTTTAAAATGGAATTTCTTATAAATAAACCATTATTATAATTTTTTCATCTTTGAACATTAAGCTACAGGGAAATTTTGGTGATGAGGTATACGATTTAGTCGTACAGGAGCCAGCAAATTAACGACAATAATTAGAGAACACCTAAAGATCAGTATTTACTCGCAATAATAGACGACGAATAATTTTCCGGTTTATAATCATATCTTGGTCTAACAAATAGGTTGTAATACTTTCGGGAAGCTGACCGAAATAGTCATAAAAAAGTTGTTATAATCGACATAACGATATAGATTTTGTTCATTGTTGAAGGTCGACATAAAGTTTCTTACATTCACATCATTTGGACCCTAATGGTTAGTTATCTCATTGACAATCTGCCATATGTACTTATTATATATACTGACAATTTTTATAGTTATTTTTGCAATGGGTTTACAAATGTATGATATTCAGTGACAGGTTTAAGCTTTGGTTTATAATTATTTTGGATCGAACGTATCTGCCGAAGGTTTTTCTTTATTACGACATTTTGTGCGTAGAAATCGGCGTCATGCCCTATTCATTTTGTATATTTGCGTATTTGAAGCTTTGTTTCTTCTCCAGTTGGCCCACCACCACTACATTGTTCCCGGTAAACAAGTTACAAGTATATCCCATTATTAATTGGATTTAAGATAAGGATGACAATTATAGCCCTTATTCATCGTGTTAAAAGAATGTAATTTATTTAAAAAAATATTGATTTATCAGCTTGTTATTTAAATTCAACGTTTTTCAAAATGCGTAAACAGAACTCATGATTATTTCCTTAAATCTACGTAATGTACATGGTTTTTTTTTTTGCAATAGTATTTTGTCTAGTTAAATTAGTATTGCACAAACTGCACGATAGAGAAAGCCCAAAAATGACAAGTGTAAGACAGTTCAAAAGATAAACTCAACGGGTTAATCTCTATAAAAAAAACGTTAAACATGAAACACTTATGAACAACACCAACAAACGGAAACCCATGTAGTCAGATTAAGTGGTTAGTTCCCATTTTTCGAAAGACAAAAACATATCACAGTAATTTTAAATTCCATGAATAAAATCATCCCAAATTTTTGTAATAATAAGACAGTAATGGAGTAGTCTCAACCTGTTTATTTTGTTTACTTCAACTTGTGGGTTGTTTGGCCTTGGATGTTTCGTTTCTTCATTAGTCATTGCTGGAGATCTGGCTTGAGTTATAAGGTTCATGTATATTTTAGATGTCAGAAAAAGTACGTGTTGTTAGTAAAACAAAATATGTCACAATATCCTACTGCAAGGCTCAATGGTTTGAAATTTAAAAATATGGAAGTTTCTCCTTTAATTTTTAAAAAGACGAGATTTAAGGTGTAGTTCAATGACATAAAATCCATAAAATGTAAGCAACATATGTTCTTCAAAATCAATCAGATGCCTATATATACTGACCGACTTTAGAAACGCAACAATAAATTATTACTTTTAATTCCCATTTTCAAATATGCATTTTTTTGTTAAACAAATACATGAACCCAATTGCAAATTGCTGATCAAATGTTGAATTGTTAACGTCATTTCTAAATGTTCAAATCATGCACTAAAACCCTGGTTTTCACCTTGCCAATGCAATGGATTCGTCACCAGCGAAGGCAGTGACTGTCTGCTACTAACGCCAAAATGATTGTCAGAAAAGGTCAATCAAATCTTTTGGGTAAGTTTTGTTTTGCAAATATAATTACAATGCCTGTGTTCCACCCATTTTAGTGTGTTTGAGCAGTGATGTGATTTAAACTTTAGAGCTTTAAATGTTTTTTCTACAATCGATTCTTTGGCAATTCAGTTTTATGGGAAACATTTATGATACCTTTGATAACTATTTACACCACTGGGTCGATGCCACTGCTGGTTGACGTTTCGTCCCCGAGGGTATCACCAGCTCAGTAGTCAACATGTCGGTGTTGACATGAATATCAATAATGTGGTCATTTATATAAATTTCCTGTTTGCAAAACTTTGAACTTTAGGAAAAACTAAGGATTTGCTTATCCCAGGCAAAGATTACCTTAGCCGTATTTGGCACAACTTTTTGGAATTTTTGATCCTCAACGCTCTTCAACTTTGTACTTGTTTGGCTTTACAAATATTTTGAATTGAGCTTCAATGATGAGTCTTATGTAGACGAAACGCGCGTCTAGCGTACTATTAAAATCATATTCCTTGTACCTTTGATAACTATTACGGCATGACTCTACGTATCATGGTATTCATCAATTGATAAGCAATTGACCTTGCGGCCGTTAATATGTTTTGTAAATGGCGTTGCATTATCAAATGATATTGACGTGGCGATGTCACTACTTGTTTATCTGGTCATTGATGAGTTTTTCTAATTCAAATTGTCTTGAAACAGCACGTTCAAGTTCTCATATCCGCAATAATCTTATGGACTGATTCAATTTTTCATAACTTAGTTTTGGTAATATGGAGATGCAACATTTGTTAACTGATTAAAGTGGGGGAGTGGATTAAAGGAATTGTTTTACGAAGAAGAAAACTTTAAAAAAAATCATTGATGGGTTTCAAATTTCGATAAAGAAATTCGTGCCACTTCAATTATTTGGTAATTTTAATAAGATACAAGTAAGTAAGATGTTGATTTTTCTAAACAGAAAGAAGTATGCGTGTATGGTAAGCATGCGTATCAGTAGTAGGATCAAACATGATTTGGTGAAACAAATCAACACAATGAGTGTTGCGGTTTTACAGTCAGGCAGTGTAATATGTAAATTCTAAATCGTACAACAAATATTTATAGAAAATAAATCAATATTAGGTATTGGTGTACTATAAAAAGAAACTACTGTGTTTACATTTAGATTGATGATTCAATTAAAAGAAAAACAAATATAGGTATCATTTCCTGTTTGCTTGTTTTGTCAAAATTGTAACTACGATGTTTGTTTACAATGTACATTTTGATGTAAACATGACATTTATAAGAATTTTTTTTTCAAAATCACTATGTAACTAAGTACTAATCTTGTTTTTCCTCATTCTTACGTTTTCTATTTTGTATGTTGTGTTTTTCGAAAAAAAACTTCAAGGATTTTCCAGATTACCGTAGCCGTATTTGGCACAACTTTTTGGAATTTTGATCCTCAATGCTCTTCAACTTGTTTAACTTGTTTAACTTTAAAACTATTTTGATGTGAGCGTCACTGATGGGTCTTCTGTAGACGAAACGCACGTCTGGCGTATTAAGTTATAATTCTGGTACTCTTCTCACCACTTGGTCGATGCCACTGCTGATATCACCCAGTAGTCAGCACTTCGGTGTTGACATGAATATCAATTATGTGGTCATTTTTACAAAAGTTTTAATTTTTCGAAAAACTCTGGATCCCAGGCATAGATTACATGAGACGTATTTGGCACAACCTTTTGGAATTTTGGATCATCAATGCTCTCCAATATTTTACTTGTTTGGCTTTATAACTATTTTGATATGAGCGTCACTGATGAGTCTAATGCAGACGAAACGTTCGTCTGGCGTACTAAATTATAATCCTGGTACATTTGATAACTACTTAAACTTAACACAAAAGATCAAACATACATATAATATATCAGCACAATGCGACTACACGTGCTAATCTGTCTATCTGGGTTAATTTTATAGTTATTTTCTGATTAATTATATTTATGCCGACCACTGGCCATCTATGGAGTTCATTTACATCTCACTGTACAATTAGAATGCGAAACTGAACATTATATAAGTTTTGGATTCAATGCAATAGCTAATTTGTTTTCTGAACTCTTTTAGTTTGGATTATGTATGAGTATATATTAAATCAAATACTAGAACTTGGGTCAAACCTGTGAACACGAATTTGACAGCTAAAGCCCCATTAATTTTAGCAAAACTTAATACTTCTTCGTGTATAGCATATTACCAAGAGTCAATAACGGACATAATTATGCATAGTTTAGAAATAAAGTGCGTCTTTGTTGTGGTCATGCCACATTAGTATGTGTTACATTTTTTTCTCTTTTTTTTCTCTTTCCTTGTTTTTATATTTTGATGAATTCCTTATCAGCGGTTTTATAGTTTTGTATAGTTATGTATAATATTTTTGGATGTACACGTGATTAAAGTTGTGTTATTTCAAACAGTATAAACTTTTACTAATTTTTTTTCTAAAGTACTCTCTTTTTGTGTTTAAATTTTATGAATTGCATTTGTTCTTGTCTAGTTTAGATTTAATCAATGACTATAGAAACAAGTATATTACACATGTATGAGAAAAAAATCAATGTATTAATAATATACAAAGTAGGACAAAGTAAAGTACCATGTATTTCACTGATAAACGATCATTAATCGTGATTTTCATCAATCTTTAAAGCAAAACAAAACAAGCTTTAACAATCAAAATCATGAAAAGCAATATAATACTATAAGTTAATAGAAGATTACTATAATATTAATGGGCTATTGCATGAATATTGGGGAATATTGTCCGGAGTAGAATTTTATATTGCACGAGCTTGTGAATGCAATATCTGTTCTTCGAGGGACAATATTCCCCAATATTCATGCAATAACCCTTTTATTGTATAGCAATATAATATTTAAAAGTAAAAATTGGTTTAAAATAAGATTTTGACGTTGATGACGTCATAAATTTTGAAGATTTATTGGACTAGTACGCTTACTTTCGGCTACTATCTGTGGGAAATATTTAATTTCTATGCAGTAAATACAGATACAGTACATATAAAAAATTATTAGATATTAATTATCTGATGAAAAGTTCTACCATTTAATTTTTTTAAGAAATAAATAAAACATTATTATTTTTTTAATAAAATACATGGAGAATAGGGGTCTTTCAATGGAATTTTTTTTTACAAAACTTTTTTTTCCGATTTTAAGGAGATGTAAAGGGGGTGCGGACTATACATAAATGCGGACTTTACACGGCCGAATACGGTAGTTAATTAATGTTAATGAAATAAATCAAATAATAGCATACAGTACTTATTACATGTATTATATGACTGATTTTGTGCTTTCATGAGCAACACGACGGCTGCCATATATGAGCAGGACCTACTTACCCTTCCGGAGTACCTCAGATGGTTTTAGTTTGGCTCGTGCTATTGGTTTTCAGTTTTCTATCTTGCATTTTTAATACTGTTGCTTGTCGTTTTGGTCTTTTTCCTTTTTACTGCTAAAGCGGTGTCAGTTTATTTCAGACTTTCGAGTCTGTCCTTTTGGTATCTTTCGTCTCTCTTATCGAGAAAGTGTATCAATTATACGGTATGTACTATCAACTACACACACTTTATTGTCGGCTTCTTTGTCACTCTACTATTATTTTAATATATTTTGCTTCTGTCAAATTAACCTTTGACTGCAATCGACCCTTTCCGTTGGCGTCTTCGTTTAGATTTATTCGCTTGGTTGGTTAAAAAAATATCAGTTGAGTTGATTGTTTCTTATATAAAAAAGAAGATGTGGTATGATTGCCAATTAGACAATTATCCACAAAAGACCAAAATGACACAGACATTAACAACTATATGTCACCGTACGGCCTTCAACAATGAGCAAAGCCAATACCGCATAGTCAGCTATAAAAGGCTTCGATAAGACAATTTAAAACAAATTAAACGAGAAACCAAACGGCCTTATTTATGTAAAAAAAATGAACGAAAAACAAATTATTAACACATAAACAAACGACAACCACTGATGATCAGAATTACAGGCTCCTGACTTGGGACAGGCACATACATAAATAATGTGGCGTGGTTTAGCATGTTAGCGGGATCCCAATGTATGTTTTCACAATTTTTGCTAAGGGACCCAATAATTTTCACATTATCCTGCTTAATTACCATATTATGTCTTTATAACTGATTTATAAACAAATGTCAATCATATATGGTATGAGTGCCAATGAGACAACTCTCCATCCAAGTTAAAATTTATAAAAGTAAACCATTATAGGGCAAAACAAGCCATGCCTTCACGCGCACAGTTTTGTCTGTATTCAGGGAAATATTCATGGTGTAAACATGGCCATATTTGTAAATTCCTTAATATTAACCCTAAAGTTAGACATTAACTTAGACTCAGATGAGACCAGCTGTTAGTCTTAATTTACATTGAAAATCAGCCTTTTTACATCTTTAAAAGACTAAAAAAAAACTTCACTTTCCATGGCGCTAGTTCCTAGAAGTGTTTCATGTACATTAAGAAGTACGTAATTGTTATCAAAAGTTGTTAACAGCGTATATAAAGAAATATAACAAATACATTTATTGTGTTTTGTTTTAAAGCTTTCGTTAGATATTTGAATTTTCATTTTACATCAGTAAAGTTTTAAATTTTATTCTTTATAGATTTATTTACATTGTATATCATGGTTGATGCACCTAGCCCGAGGGAAAATATAACACATGGAAATTTTAAAGTGGACATTTCACATTTATCATATTTTTATTGTGACCTTAATAAAGTGCAAAACGTTCATATGTGAGAAGATAATGAACTTTGTCTCGAGGAGTGTATCATTTGTAAGGAAAACATAATTGATATCAATAAGAGAGAATATACGATATGGGAAAGTAACCTATATTTGAAAATGTCGCAGAAACCTGCTGTAAAGGAAACTGATGAAGAGACGATTTCCAACTCAGTTAATAATAGTAGCTATTAATAGACTGAAAACACACAAATACAACTATCAACTGAAGACTCTGATGTGCTTATAATTTGAAAACTAAACTACCTTTCTACCAGAACTGTCGTATTCCTCTACAACAAATGGTCATATGCATCATTGAGACACATGCAATATATTAAATGGCCCATGTAACTTTCAAAAGAGTGTCGTTAACTGTTCTAGCTCGACCCCTATCTGTAGCAGATTGTAAAATTTAAATATGAAGAAAATAAATGTCAAATAAACATGTTAAATGTGTACAATTTTATACTATTACACATCAGCCGCTGTCATCTAAATTCTAAAAATGATGTTCTAAATGTGTTCTAAGTACTAAACTGAATAAAAAAGTACTTTAGTATTTGTAGGTAAACTGTCAACGGATAAGATTTGATCCGGAAAAAAAATTGAACATATGCATTTCATAGTTATTTACATTTTAAACACAAATCCATTTTGCGTTATTTTGAAAGAAACAAATACCTATAGTTGTTAATGTTTGTGTCATTTTGGTCTTTTGTGGATGGTTGTCTCATTGGCAATCGTACCACATCTTCTCTTTTATAAATATAACAAAATATTGCTTTTGATGTTATCCTTCTTGAGAATGAATTGACATATGAATAATGCGGGATGGTCACTTTGTGCAAGGATCATGCATTCTTTTAACAGACTAATCATTATCATCACTTCGTAAGAAAAGGTTTTGAGTTTGACATATAAGTTGCATATCACAGTGTTGTACTGCGTGGAATGGTCGTTTAGTCGTAGCCGTTATTCGAGAGACTGAATTTAATATATATGCCACACAGTGTCATCAAGGCTGTACATACGTATGTAGTGGTTTGCGCTTGCATTATTTATTAATAAGACTTTTAAGCTATATATCAAGCAGGGTGTTTTTGTTTTGATTTGATTGTTATTATATAAGTCATTTAAAAGTATGACTTTCCACCAAATTTGACTGTATTATTAATTATTTTCCTGCTAATTATAATTACACATTAATATAATATATAACAATATTATTGAAACAGCTTTTTTATATTAACTTATGCCCAGGTTCTGTTCGTGTACTAGCTAGTCGCCTGTAAAAGTCGGGTAAACACTCGTTCACGATCACAGAGTTCAATGAAAGCATGCATTTTAGTATAAGTTAATGAGACGTAATGATGTTTTCCTGTACAAGATCATTTTTTCTCCTATTCACCAGACTCGATTAACTTAATTTTAGCAACACTTTTATCGAGACTTCCGTCGTCCTAATACATATCTTCATTATTTCCAGTACATACCTTAACTTCTTTAAACGTATTTATTGATGGAACATTTAGTATGTCTTCAAGCAATATATTCCAGATCCTCAGATTCAGTTGTCATCTTTATAAATGAACTCAGATAATGTATTTTTGGTTTACAAATTTATATGTCTCGATCATGCATTCCCTCATTCATCTCTATTTCAATATTGGAAGATTTATCTTATTAGGTCTTTCAGGATGGCTTTAACTACTTCCAACCTTGAATGAGCTTTGTTGCACTATATGAACATTTTTCAACCTTATCAATACATTTATTCTGACTTGAAATCCCAGACTTAACTTATATGTTATCGTTCTTGTGAGTCTACACGGTATAATTACATAATGGGTGGGATGTTTCAGTTGTTAGATATTTTAACAAAGGTTCTTTCTGCAATTATGGAGTAGTTTCATTTACCTTGTCACGTCTGTTGTTGACTTCTTAATTCAACTCAATGTCTTCTGTATATTTTCATTAATATATAACTTGATATATACTTATTATTTGATATAGTATTTGCATGTCGGTCCATGTGCCAGCAATATTGATAAGTTTACACTTTTTTTAATGGAAATTGCGTAGCTAGGTATTTTTTTCAAGAACTATTGTTTGCCCTTTTTCATGTAAAACAAGAATTTGAATAGTTTTCAGTTCATTTTACTTGAAAGAATTATCATCCGTCTGAGTAGAACTTTATACATGAAATAGGAAAGTTCAATATCTGGAAATTTTAATTATCTATTTTGTCGTATTGTAAAACTTCCAACCGCTTGTGATTGATAAGTAAAGTTAAAATGCGTAAGGCTCTCTACAAAGATCAATATTGTCTTTTGCTATTTCTTCAAATAAATGTACTAATGTATCGTCCTCATTTAAAAACTTACTATCATAGTTTCATATAACCTTTAAAAAGATACAGCGAGCAGGCAACAATCATTCGGCTCAAAAAAAAAATCATGAAACAGAACTCTATTAGTTTGTAAGATTTGTATACAGGAAAAGCACAATACCAAAGATGAAGTTTGAACGTTGATTTGTAAAACAAAAACGTGCGTTTGAAATGATTAATTTATTCTCTAAACTTTTTAAAAACTAACCATAATGGTAAAACCATTGCCTATTTTTACAACAGCATGAAGATGATAATGTTACCGTATAATATTCCGTATTAGTTGTTTCAAATATATGAGACATATGAGTCTACTATAGTGTGAGAAAGATCGAGGTTAATTAAGTCACCTTAATCTGTTGTACCTACCTGGAAAATCTTCAAGGACTTTTAAAAAGACGAATTTTTATACCGTTGACATAATGTGTCTAGATGTTTTGTATTCGTGTCAATGTGTCATAATACCATTTTACCATTTATCAAGTAAACCACATATTTCACACACATTATAAGACAGAACAATTTTCACATTTTTACATGACAGATTACGAAATATATTAATTCATTTCTCTTGTTTATTTTATTTCCTCATGATACTGGTGTGTTGTAACGGTAGGTGTAACTTCTATCTTTATTATTTGTTTTTGTTTACAAGTATAGGTTAACATTATCTTAAATAATAGCTGCAAATTTTTCTCAATGAGATTATTGATTTCTTTTTAAATTCAATTAAACGTTTTTCTATCTTTTGTCAAATGATCTACCCAACATTGTCTACGAGACATTATTCCTGACATAACAGGTAGGCTAAATAATATATGTCTGTATCGTAAAAAAGTATTTTTCTTTTTCTTTTTAAATTATTGAAATGTGGCACGATAAAGAATACTTGTTTATACTATTATACATTGCAAGCTTCTTCGCAATTATGTATGTCCCTGTTAGAACCGAAATAATTAAGATTGATGTGAAATAAATATTCTGCGAAAAATTATAATCGAAGATCCAAATCAAATTAAAAAGAAAATCAGAATTAAATGAAAAACGTCGCAAGCAATCCTTTATTTTCTGAAGCAATATACAGCCCATACATTTTGATTGCGCAGATGGCACAGTCGCGGTACACAAATACATATTAGCACTGATTTTACCAGTTACTGATATCATATTACGTAAAGATATACATTTCTGCATGTATGACAAGATAATGGCATATCATATTTATACCATAATGAAGAATGTATATTTGTTGAATCAATAGTCGATATATGAGCTGGTGTTACTTTTTCGTTACATCTTTCATGAACAGCTGCATTAAAAAGACAATCTTAACTGTTATTTATTAACTGTCGGTATTTATGACAACTTTATTTTATAAGGCTTTTGGAAGGGTATGTTCTTTTCTGTTGGTTTTCTTTCAACCATTTTGTTCTCTTTTCTTTTATGTTTTGATCCATTCTTCTATATTCTTTGTCTATTGGACCTTGATTAGACATGTTTGCCTATTATTCTAGATTCTTTCAACTTCATCAAAACTCTTTTATTTATTTGTGGACATGACTTTTTCTAATTGGTGTTGTATCGGGTATCTTAAAAAAAAAGAACAGAGATGTAGGTTGTGCACTCATGATATAACAACCAAAGATCATTCATAATTAAGAAACATCTAAATGTCAGCATATAATTCTTCTACAATAGGTTATCTGAATCACAAATTATATGTATTGTACTTTTGTAGACTGTTTGATGTATTGTTGATTTTTTTCTATGGGTTTGTTTTCATTTTTTTTTTCATTTTTTATCGACTTATTATTATTTTAATTGCACCTTTGATAGTAACTGTTATAATCACCTTTTAATCATCGATCACACATGGGACTAAACTAAATATTGAGGTTATATAGGTTATTTTTTTTTATTATTTCATTTTTATGTATGACATTAACTGTTTATAGCAATCAACAATCGGGAACAATTAATCTGTGTTCATTGTTGTAATTTTTTGTTTAACAACTACAGTACTATTAAAAAAAATCACAAAAAATATTGGACTTAGAGGAAATTTCATAAGGAAAGTCTCTATACAAATGGGAAATCAAAAACTCAAAAACATAAAACGAATGGATACCATTTTATCAGTTTTAACTTCATAGAAGAATCTGCATTCATTATATAGATGTTACTCAATTTAAAAATGATTTAATCATCGACTTTATAACTTATAAAACTATATAAATTCCTATTTCAAAAATCTCAAAACTTAATTTTTGAAATCATGCACATAAATTGATCATGGACTGTTTAACTACATGTATAACATATAAATTCCTAAAAGAAAAAACTCTTGAAATAATGAGTATCAGTATATTATTGATAGTGAAACCCTTCATCTACTTAACAAAAATGATCAGACATTTCTCTTCTCGGAAAAAATATCACCGGAGCAACAATCCTCAATATGTTATACTTCTCCATAGATAAAAAGAAAATGATTTTTTGTGGATAGTTGTGTCATTGGCAATCATTCCACATCTTCTTTTTTTTATACAATTCGGAAGCTAGATACACCGATTTTTTTTTTCAAAACTATTCTTTTCTAGGAACAATTTTGATATTCGAATAATATAATACCATTCAATAAGAATTAGATAGATCTGTTCATATTCTCACTTATACATGGATAAAGTTTCGGATGTTTTTTGTTCCTCAAAGCTCTTCAATAACCTGCTTTATTTGCCCTGTTTATCTTGTTTTTATTCAAGCGTCACAGATGAGTCTTTTGCAGACGAAACGCGCGTCTTGCTAAAATCAAAATTATAATCCTGTTATAGATGATGAGTTTATTTATATCTAACCACTCCGAATATATAAGCCATTTTCATCTATGAGCAGTGTTCCTGGATTGTTGGAGTATTGACGTCGACTATTCTGATCGCATCTGTTCAGTTTTAAAAAAAGTGCACCGCTACTTTAGCATGTTTACTGTTTGGTACTGTAAATATCATAAAACTTAAAATGTATACAAATGGTGTAGTAGTGATATATTACTTCCAAATTATTGTACTATTTCAATACCATAGTTTTACAGTTCCAATTAAGTACCTATGTAATGTCGATATATATATAAAAGTACAATAAATCTATACAGTAATTTTGTTTCACTGTAAATTGATAGAAAATTTAATTTAACTTATGAGAATGTCTTTGTACTGAAAATGTTCAAAAAAGTTTTGTATCAAAAAAAGCATATGGCCGTCACGAAGTTGAAAGTATTGTTGAAAGTGGCATTAAACCATCCAATAATCAATCAATAGATCAATCAACCATTATTTTTCAAACCTACACATTTCGTACGAATGTATATCGACAAAGGATCATCTAGTACATCACACAGTTTTAACATTAAATCAATTTGAAAAATAATAGTTTATTCATTGTAAAAAAGAACATGTTTTGCTTTAATATGCTACATTATGTGTAACAGATGACTTTGTCTAAGAAACATTAAATACTTATGATGTTATTTTAGGAATAATTATCTACTTGAAGTTTTATGCTGCTACAATGTATGCAATGTTCTCCGGGTTGATTTGTTGTGCTGTAATAGTGTCCAATATCAATGTTAATAATTCAATGATACTAAATATAAAAAAGAAGCAGACGTTACCGAAACAACATAAAAAAAATCGGGGACTATCTAAAAACGCCATGGCTAAATAGTATCGAGTGATTCCAATTGAGTAGGTGACCTGGTCTGTCTCTGTCCACTTTTTCACCTTCATCAAGTTTGTTTTCTAACCCATGTAACAAGTATAATTTGTCAATTTGTTCTCGTTCTAATAATTCATTTGATATTTTCCCAATCTCAATGAGTATGTATCAACCAACCAATCGTCTCAGAGTCTTAAAAATCTGTATAATTTACTTTACCAATTGTTATTATTAGTAGCTATTATATGCCAAAAACATGGAAAATGAAAAAATCTGCAGATCATCTTTAAGGTTCTAAAAATAGATAAAAATATATTAGGGGACTACAGAACCTCCATCAAAATCTTAGAACACTAGACATGAAGTTTCTTGAGTTTATTTTTCTAGATCATATATATCTGTCAAATATGTTGACACAAATTCAAAAATAGTTTTAACTGTGAATCAATACGACGAGAAACGAGTTTTATTCTTTTTATATATAACATTATGTGTAACAGATGATTCTGTTAAAACAGATTAAATAATTACATTATTATTTAGAGGGATTTTCATCTATTTTAAGTTAGAAGTTAGTGTGGTGAATGAAGGATATAACATGACATGTCTTTGGATTTGACTTGCTACGCTTAAAGTCATTAGTACATACTCAACTTGTAGTCATGAATGGTAGGGCAATTATATATAAATAACTACTTTTGATAATAAATCGGTTAGTTTGATATTCCGAACTTCTAAATGCCTGACATGACCCAATGAAAATTTATAGGTCTGTCAGTACATTTCCAGTTAACCTGTGCTTGCAGTTGTTTCTATATTGTAGCGTTCCAATATAAACTTCTCCCTGTGGTAATTTGAGGGCTGTTCAATTCCTTTTAGGCTCTGTTAATGTTATGGGATATTATAGGGACTACTTCCCTGTGATAAATATTTTTATTAAGTATGTTTCAACGTTCACTCGTGGTCAATAAATAGGAATGCAGAAAACCTATTTTAGCTGAAATGATATAATTGTAATATGAGCCGTTAGTCAAATGATCGAACCAATCAAAATCGTAAAAACAGTAACCGAAGTAAAGGCGTGCATTTCAATTAATCGGATGTAAAGATCCGAAGTCTATGCATTTATGATGTACCATCACCATACCATTCAATATTGTGTCGAAGAAGTAAGATGCCCTTAGGCAGTAAACACCATCGTAATGATGTATATGCAAAGTAGATTTATTAGATAGGAATCATATCCTTACTTTTTGGAATCATTTTTATTTGATCTAAATTGTGCTGATGAGAATATCGGAACTTTAGGAGCACCACCACTGTTTGATGGGGTTCTTGTTACTCTGTTTCTAGTGTTTTAAGTTGCATTCTGTAAATAATGACAATGTAATTTCCCATACGAACTCCTTTTACGGATAAAACTGTACCACTTTTACTTTAAAGATTTGCAAAAAATCTTGTCCAAGAATTGAATGTTCATATGCACTTCAATTTTTTTTCAAAGGTCAAAATATAGGACTGGGCGGTATATTTTCAACGTTTATATGCCCTGAACTTTCAGAGTTGAAAGTAACACTAGTTGTCTAAACTACCCCTACATCGATTGAAAGTTTACCACATATTTCAATGTAAGCAGTACGCACATGTATATTTACTGGTAACATTACCAAGTTATGTATCTATGAAATGGAACACAGAGAGCATAACTGAGAACCAGTATGTAAAGAAATTTAATTTACATGAATATTCTAAATCTCCCCAAAAGAGGCGTGGTTTGAGAAACAGCTGTATTTACAAAGTGCAACCTCTATGTTGTGTTTTATAAAAAGAAGATGTGGTATGATTGCAAATGAGACAACTTTCCACAAAAGACCAAAATGACACAAACATTAACAACTATAGGTCACCGTACGGCCTTCAACAATGAGCAAAGCCCATACCGCATAGTCAGCTATAAAAGGCCCGGATAAGACAATGTAGAACAATTCAAACGAGAAAACTAACGGCCTTATTTTTGTAAAAATATAACTTTTGTATACTGGTGTTTGATTTTTCGTTGTTTTTTTTTCTAATCTTGCCAAGGTATTGGCATATTGTTTTCGATTTATGCGTTTGTTCATTTTATATCATTTGCCTAAGTATCTACAGGATTTCTGAATGATTAATATCGAGTTTATGGAAAAAAAAGTCTGTTCATATATCCAATTTGTCGTCTTGCAATATATTAAGGAGACTCGAGGGTACAACAATTTTAGAAAAAAATTAAACGTTTTTATGTTCATCGTTAATTTTATTTGTTACACTATCAATTGTTACTTTATGATTTGGTACAACAGACAACCAAACAAATCGATTCGTTTTTGCCCAAGATGAATTGTTTTGCATTAAAACTGAAATAATTTTTTTTATTCATCTATATTTTTATTACTATTTTCAAATAAGCTGTTCTTTAACTAAGGAATTGGAACATTTAAGCGATTTCTGTAAATAAACTCATCATAGATACTTTAGTTCTTTTTTATTTCGATATTACCTTTATTTCTCCTATTAGTTCAACAGAAAACAGTACCTGAACAAAAATGCATATTTTTAAAGAAGGCAGATTGTGAGCTTAAATGAACGGTGATCCCATGTTTTTAAATTTTATTTTTCAATTAAGTATATGTTAAAGTACATTTATAGAAAAAAAAAAACAATTAGCAAAATCCTATATAATTTTTTTAAATTAATACCCGTGAGTCCCCTTAAGTGCCAATGAGACAAGTTATGATTGACACGTACCCCACAAAATAGAGCTTGAATTATATGGATTCCTCCCTTTTTATGAATATTGTTAATTTTGAATGATATAATTAGTTATAAATTTTGTAACATTCTTAAAAACAATTGTTCATGCGTAAGAGCTTTTTTCATCAGATATAAAACTTAATTCCAGCAGTATACCTATATATCAGTAATGTCATGGCCTCAATTATATATACGTTATGGTTCCAAGCTGAATGACGACTTTGTATTCATTTTCATAAAATCAAAAGTTAAAGTGCTTTGGATTATCATTAATTTTATGCCTAAATGCAAGTATCAAATAACAAATTCTCATCATTTACTCTTATATGCTCGATCTGTAGCGAAATAATTTGTTCAATGTAATTTTAATATTAACTTTTTATAAAGCATAAAGCAGCAACTTGTTTAAACTATTTTTATTTGAAAATCAATCAACTAAATGTTTATATATTTAATTCGACACAAATTTAGCCAACCACTATATGTTTTTTTACAATTATGCATTCAGTGCTCTTATATATTACATAATGTGTAACAGATGAGCTTGTAAAATAAAAAGGACATTGTCTCTCAGATGGTGATTTATCCATATTGCGTTGTAAATTCTTTCAGTGACGATATGTAGTAAAATTAGTGTGGCGAAAAAAGGATTTCCCGTAGCATGTCTTTTGGAATGTATTTGCTTCAATAAAAGACATTATGACATAATCAACATGCAGTAATGAATGGTAGGATAATTATTTACTAATTACCCCTAATAGTATTTTTATTCCGATTTTGATCCCTACAACCCTAATTACATCATAGACATGACCAAAAAGAAAAACTGTAAATATATTTGATCTGTTTCTGTACCAACTGAACTTATGTCGGTTTTACACAAGTACTTAGGACTAAGATCGATTGTCAGGCATGAACAAAATCAGTACACTTACGGTCAGTCGTACCCGTAAGTTGTTTTGTGAAAATGACACCTGGTTCTCTACTAGAACTCTATCAACTACTATAGGCAAGGGTGTTAAATATGGGGATGAGATCCAAGAGTAACGTACTGTTCCAGGTTGCGCATTTAATGGAGAAATAAAATGCTTCCGATTTTTTAAAGATCTAATAAGTATATGTAAAGGTTATGCAAATAGTATAAGGATTCCTCTCATTCAAGTTAACGAGCAACACAATCATAATAATATTTGAAAAAACACTTTATTCAAATGGAATTAAACAAGTTAGTACCATATTAATCTCCTCTGAGGCCATTTGTTTAAAATATATTATAATGTATAATATTAACTAACTACAAATAAATATGCAAATAAATAGTGAAACACATGTAGATTGATTATTCTGCATCATAAACATATTTCCTAACTGATGTACAAGTGAATTTAAACACATGTAGATTGATTATTCTGTATCATAAACATATTTCCTAATTGATGTACAAGTGAAATTTATGAATTTACAGTATATTCTTTGTTTAACTGCCGATTCAAATATCGGAAATCGTCGATTACAATTTCAAGTAATTAATCACTACTCACATTTTGTAAAAGAACTACACTGTATTGTACTAATATTGTTTCTTGTTATCCACGACGATTTCGATTTGATTCAAAACACATAGATTATGATGTGTGTTATACTAGTAATCAAAATAATACAACTTCATAGCACACTCTAGAGACTGCCATCTCGTCATTTATGTTAATTTATCACTTACAACTGATTTGATGCATTGTGTCATCCGCAAACAATCATATTTGGTATTGTTAAGTTTAATTTCATTAATTTATAGAAGAACGGCCATATTCCTGATTTGGTACAGGACATTTAAAAATAAAATGGTGGCTTGAACCTATTTTTTTGCGGCATGCCAAAATCTCCCGCTTTAATGGCAATGCTACATATAACATTAAATTGACAACGCAACATAATTACAGGGCTACAATACAAATGAATAGGAGAACATATGAGACAAAAAACACACGAATAATAGCTAACAAAAGGCACCAGGTTTAAAATTCAATACGCCAGAAGCGCTTCGTCCACACAAGACTCACCAGTGACGCCCAGATACAAAAGTTTGATAGTCAAAACAAGTAACATTTACGTCGTCTAGTGTATTGTTAGGCAAAAAAAACAATCTTTGTCTTGTATTCCGATCTTATCTGTCAAATGCAAAATCTAAAATATCTAGCTCGTTTAACTTGTCGTGATATTTCAGTGGAAGAAATTTTTCCTTCATTCCTAGTATGAGTGGTTTTCCAAGTATTGCATTTTTGTAAAAATGATTCGTTTTCGTCTACTTTGACAATAAATGTTGGTTATTACGTTATGCTTTTTTAATTATTTGTATAATCAAATTTTTTTGTAAAAGAGAGGCGAATACACTGTGTTATTTTTTTTGTTGTTAATTTACACATAGTATCAGTTTATATCCTCTTTTGTATTATTTGGGTTTTTATGAATCCAAGAAGAACAAAATGTATGACTAGTTTACGTAAATGTGTATCTTTATAACGAAATTATCGTAATGGATCATTCACTAACATTTCGTAATGATTTAATCTACAAGGCTAGAATTCTGCCCTGAATACAAAATTGTTGTCATCTTATACAAGTTTTAATGTTCATATTTTATTTCATAAAATAGAATTTCAGGATACATTCGATTTGCAAAATAACATAGTTAAGTCACGGCATACATTGAACTTTTCTGATCTAATAGTTTTTTTTCTTATACATGTAGGCAACTAAGCCGTAAATATAAATCGTTTTGTGTAATTTCGTGAGCAATATCACCACATACAATGTTTTGAATATTTTTTAAACCCAGAGCTATCTATCGTTGATATTTTCTACTTTATTTAATGATAACTTTGTTTCAGGCTCAAGACAACATAAGAGTTTGACATTTATATAGACACATAAATTTATCAATTTGAAAAATTCATAGTGACTCAATTAGACTATGTTGGTAATAACTTGGATTTTTTTATTGCTATTTTTCAACGTTCATATAACGTCTTTTATGTATTGAAACTCCCATCGGTGCATTTCTAGTTCAGTTTACATATGTCACGAGCACTTACAATCGTATTGGGCGTGCTCATGACAAGTTGTAGAACTAGACTTAAAATACAATTATTATTCTCATACATTTGTATAAGAATATTTGTTTGTAACATGACTGTAAAAAAGAAATTAATAATTTTCCTTTATTTATCTGTAAAAGACATTCTCTGACAGCGCTGTACATTTCAATTACAATCCGAAAATACGAAGATCTACGGCATAAAAGAAAGTTTCGAAATTTGCACATTTATGTAAGGATAGCCTTTGCATAGTAATTTCAGACTATCTTCTATGAGAGTACAAAATTGCAACGAAAATGGATGAAACGTTTGAAAACGATAGAAGTAATCAATCAAAATTATTTCAGCCCCCTTCCCTTCTTATTAAAAACAAAACCCTTACATTGTATCAAATGACCTGGCATCAATTGACAATTGATACTATGTAACGTACGCGCAAGCGCAGGCGGCTAATGATAAATTTCAATTACATGTTTTAACGTTGTTTTCAGTCAGTTACATTAGAATGGAGATAACAATATTGTATGTTAAGCTCCGACGGCATCAGTAAACTTCTTTTGCGACAATCAAATCCCCAATTAATGCCGTCGGAGCTTAAAATACAATAGAATTATCTCCTAAATCTTACCCCAGGCAAATTGTCTAAATAAAGCGTGGTTATGTAATACACAAGGTCGTTCATTTAAAAATGGTCGTAATGAATTTGTTTTGATAAATCTTATTGCCAATTCTCGTTAAAATTTGAAAAGTTATTTACGTAGTAAAGGATATAAAATGCATCAGATATTGGAAAAATATTATCAAATACATCATCCAAGTACTGTATTTAAATTCACTGACTAACATGCCGCGTTTGAAGAACATTTCATAGATGATAAAGCTACTCCTTGTTATGCTTGGTAATAGTGACTACATGCAAAAAATGACTACATTAAACTTTCAGTATAAACTTATTTATTGGAGAAATTGTATTATTGGGAATAATTAAGAATCATCAGATCAGTAAGAAGTACTCTCTCGGAATGTTAAAACTGAGTTTTATACTAAGTCCTTAATTGATATTATTATTCGGAAAATTTATACAACTCCGCTATCATTTTGTTTATGTGATTGTATAATTGATGAATCCTCTTAATCAATTAAAGTTACAATTATTTTCAAACATATTCAAAAATATCAATTGGCAGACTTAACTCAATCAAAAAACGTATGATTACACAATGAACGAATAAATTTGATCTGCGATATCTGAATACAAATGCACAGTTAATAAAATATTAGAGACAAACATTCATGACCAAAAAGCTAACAAACAAATTCAAACACACTGAGAAATATTTAACCAATCAATGTTCACTTTAGAAAAAAAACGTTTTTTTATAATCTTGAAGTTTATACAAATGTTGTAAGAATAAGTGAAAAATTGAAGATATTACAAATAATCAAAGCTGGTATTCAGACAAGATCCATATAAATAAGAAATAACAAAAAAGCATTATAAACAGTATCAACAGGTCGAATTAAAAAGAAAATACGATATGAGAGTACTCGCAGTTACTGACAGCTAGTTAAAAGCCAAAACCAATTAATAGTAAAAAATCATGCATCAGAGACTAAAATCGACTAAAACACATCACATGGATTTAGTATTTTAACGTCACTAATAGTCAAAGAAGACATGACTTGTGCAATGCCAAAAATACATGTATCGACAGGTAGTAGTATAGTGAAGAGCGACTTCTATAGAAATAAAAGTTAACGTGTCTGTGTCTCTATACATCTCGCCTCATTACAAAATATAATGAAATTTAGTTATGTTTTAATTTGCTAATGACAAAATCAATATTAGTGCCAATGTGAACTATATTCAGAGATCTAATTACAATATTGGTACGATAACCCTTACTTATAAGTTTGTTTCAAGGTTCGATGAGTTTACCAGGATCACATAGTGATTTCCTCGCTTTAAGTACAATATTACCATAAAATTTAGGATGTGAAATACCATTTTTAATAAGCTTTCTACAGGTATAGCCAAATTTACTTATCAAATCTTTGTATCTATGAAAGAATTTAGTAAAAGTTTTAAGTAATTTATGGTATCGAAATCCCTGACACAACAATTTACCAGTGATGCATTGATTACGTTCGTCAAAATCTATGACCTCAGAACACACACGGGCAAACCGAACGAGTTGCGATATATAAACACCGTATGATGGAACCAAAGGCACATCGCTTCAGTTTAATTTATTTAATTTTAGAATTAATAAAATTTTCTTAAAGGCTTTCAATAATATTTCAAGCGATTTCTAAGTGATTATTTTTAATGATATATTGTGCTGTAACAGCACTCTCCAAAATAAGTCAATAGGATGAGCAACAACAAACGTTTTTAACCTCGACACATTCTGTTTTCAGTTGATTTTCGCATTTGAATTTTATCACTTTTTTTAAATGTATATGTGACTATAAGTTATGACTTATATTTATTGAAAGTCCCGTTCTTTAGAATATGGGGATAATTGTCTCTTTAGTAACTTTACCACATCTCCTTTTTATATATCAATTGTTAATTTATTATTAATGTAAATATAAATATTCGTGGGTCGTATAGAGCGTAAGTGAACTTATAATAACAACTGAAATCAAACGATAAAGTGTTGTAAAAATTTAATGAAACATTAATAGTAATAAATGCACGTGTTAAAATTTGAGTAAGATTCAAATGTGTATCGTCTAAAAAAAAAATCCAGATTGTTTCAAACAAAGAAATACTTGACATAGGTAACGTTTTATCTTGTCCGGTAATACAGTCAAAATTTCACATAACATTTCATTGCACATAAGATAATAACCATCATTGAGAGAAAACAATCAAGTGTGCACCCCTTTTTCCCCTAGTGTACAATCTTTAGTAACAATGCAACCTCAAGTTTCCAAAATATTCAATAGAAACACAAAATGAAAAAAAAATGTGTTTTTTTGTTTCTTTTAATACCGATTCTGACATCAGACTCGTATTTCTTTCAAACTGAGTTTTACTGTGCGTATTGTTGTGTGTATCCTTATTCTACCTTATGTTCATAGGGGGAGGGTCGATAACTCACAAAACACGTTTAACCCTGCTACATTTTTGCGCTTGTTCAAAGTCAGGTACGTCTGGCCTTTGTTAGTTTTGTATGTTTTTTTTTAATTTTCGTTCATTTATATGTTTGGAGTTTAGTATGGCGTCCATTTTCACTGAACTAGTACACAATTTGACATAGGGGCCAGCTGATGTCAACCTCCGGGTGTTGGATTTTCTCACTACATTAAAGACCCATTGGCAGCCTTCGGCTGTTGTCTGCCTTTTGGATGGGTTGTTGTCATTTTGACATATCTCTTTTCCTTTCCCAATTTTTTTTTTAAAACACCTCAAATATATGTTTATGACTCAGATTTGTGTTACTGCACTGAAATGTAGGATTAATTTCCTATTATTTTCATATTGAAGGACATACTTTGTTTTTACTCTTTTCCCTATTTCATATGATGTGACGCACTTTGGTGGCATGACAGTTTCTTTAGTCATAAAGTGTCTGACCATTTTCCGTCAGTTACATCAATAAAATCACGATTCTTTTACAAAAAAATAGAATTATGAATGTTAGACGAGTAATTGGATATGGAATTTTTTAATTAGCAAAATAAATACATTTATACTGAAAAAAATATTTTATAGATATTTGATTTTTTTGTCGTCCGTATAAAAATATGACATGTACCTTTGTAGCAAATTGGTGACTTATTTACGTCAGAATCTCAACAGTCAAAAAGGAAAAGAAAATATTAGATTTCATAAAAGAAACAAAAAATGAGCATGATATAATGTAAGAAAATACTCACAACATCCATTGAAACGTGATATAATTCGTATAGCGTTCTTTTTTTTAAACAGGGTTCGAGGTACTTTAGCCGAACAACTACATTCTATCATTAAGTAACGCCTTTCGACAAGGAAGATTTAATCTCATGATCTTAAATTAGTTAAAAATAAATCGAAGGCATCGTTTGATTGATTGTTTAACGTTTTTTTTAATTTCCGTCATGTGAGTTTCAAATCATAACAGGTATAATTCAAATATGATAGCTGTGATGCTGCTGTTGACACGTTAGTGTCATAACTATTTACGTACTGAAATCTAGATTACCGTTTGCGAGAACAAGTAACATGTTTGTATTTGATAACACATAATCCTCGGTCAAACCTTAACGGATACCTCGAACGGATGCCGAACGGATAACTTTTTTTCAATCCGTTCATGTCCGGTGGATATTTTTAAGCATGTTCAATACTTTGAACGGACGTCCAACGAATAAAGTGTCCGTTGAACGTCCGGTAAGCATCCGTTTTGTACGGTACTCGTTCGTTTCGTTTCCGTTTTGTATCCGTCACTTGTCCGTTTTATATCCGTTGGAGGTCAGGTAGACAAATTCACCAACGGACTTCTACCGGATGTTTAACAGATAAAGTGGACGTTGAACAATGTGAAACGGATTTCTATCGGACGTATAACGATAAAACGGATGACGGACGGATCTGAAACGGATGAATGCCAAAAGGAAATTTTGCGTCAGAAATACCAATAATTGGTTTGTCAGATTTCTTGACTGTCCTGAATTCTTATTATTCATAATCAATCTGTAAGAGTGAGAGTACGTCTTCACGATCAAGCCGCTCTTATTCAGGCCAGACACTACCTTGGCGGCATTTAGAAGAACAAACCAAAACCAGTAACACAGAAACGTTTTGCATGCATTATTATTGTCTCTTTTTGTTTTTCCGTATATCTTGTTCATTCGTTTCATCCGGTACACTTTCGTTAGGTGTCCGTTTTACGCGGTGCTTGTCCGTTGGATGCACGTTCGACAACCGTTTTGTCCGGTACGTTTCCGTTTTTCGTACGTTGCATATCCGGTGTTTGTCTGTTATGCATTCGTTACGCGTCTGTTTTATTTGGTCTGTACATGAACGGACTCCCATCGGATAAAAATTTTGTCAACTGACAACTTTTATTTTCATCCGTTAGGCGTCTGTTCGTGCTATCTTGGAAGAATAGACTCAGGCTTATCGACAGTGTGTTTGTTAATTTTTTTGCACCTTTTATACAACAGACTTTATTGCTATTTGAATGTTTGCAACTTTTAAATCACAAGGTTGTTACGACTATCAAACCGTACTGTCTCATTATGTAGGTATTGTGACCTTCGTTAACTAGAAAATGATTTTGCAATCTTGATTTAACAGTTTCGTTAAAAAACAATTGTTCATTTCTTTGAAAATATACTGTTTATATGTTTGATTTCTTTATAATTCGATTCGTAATAAAGCGTAAAATATACGTTGAAACGCAACTTCATGTCATAACATTGTCTAAATGTCTGGTAATAAAATGTTCTGATATACCACTGCCTACAAAAACAGTCAATATGTTGAATAAAAGAGAATAATATTGTTTTGCAAAGAATAAAACAAAGTTTATTAAGAAAAACAAACCAAATATAATCGTATATTGACATTTCGATGTCACATATTTAGTAACATGAGTTGTTCGGGTAATGTCTAATTGAAATTTACTTGAAACATGATAAGGACCAGAACTATCATTGTACAGGTTTTTTCCGCGTTCTTAAGAAGTTTATGAATCATCAAAGATAAACTTTGTTTTAACCTTTTAACAGATATTAATTTTTTTACAAGGATGAACATGCATCCGAATTTTTTAATCTAAATTAATTACTTCTTTACTTGCATGATGATATAAAAGATTTTATGGTGATTAAAATTTGCTGTTTATAAAACTGTAGATAAAGTAATGAATATAGAGATATTACTTGACGACATGCGTATCTCGTGACGTTCACGTTGTACAGTAAATGTTATTACATATTGCAAACTACATCTAATTTTGTAAATATGTGTTAGTATATAATAACCGTTTAGTGGTCTCAGTATTTGTGTTTTTCTTATTGAATTAAAACTCACTAAATTGATCTATTTAATGAGAATGAGCACTGTCTTGTGGTATCTTTATCGATGTATGAAATTTGAACATCAGTCAACTATTGTCTGTCAGTGAGTAAAACAGTTCAGCATTATCGTGAAAATTTAGAATATTATATAGAGCAGTTCTGATACAGATTTTATTATAAGTTTTTGCAAAAAAATGCAATTTTGTACTGCTAAATTTTATGTCATCCCTTCTAATTCAACTGACGCCGTACTGACTATGTTGACGAGTTTTGAAATATATAGTGAATGTTGCCTCATCGATTATCATACAACGTCATCTTATTTTCATATATTATGATGAGTGTTAAGGCATATATCAACCTAAGACTGCGGTTTGTACGTAATATATTTCTATTTTTTATCATACCAAATATAGAAGTGTAGGTTTTAACCATTGTATTTTGCATACCTAGTATCGATACATCCAGTTCAAACACAAGTTTTAATTAATTAACTTTATTAGCTATTTCGATATGTTCGTAGGCCGTACAAACCAACATCCGCCACGCGTGCTGTAAGCTTTCTATTTCCATCTAGTTTTTCTTGTATCAGACGATTTTCAAAAGAATATTTATGTCATTTATTGTCTATCATGTCAGACTGTAGTGAAACTTAGTTTATTTATGCCACCTTTATAAATGACATAGAATTGTATAAGTCAAACAGTAAAAGGGTCTGACAGACAATTACAAGTAAGCAGTTCCACCTGCTCAACAGAAGAGAGGTAGGAGCAGATAGCGAAGAATAATGTTGTTTAACACTCATACGTAATTGATCTTAAAAGTGTTTTAAATATATCACAAGGACTAAAATATTTATGTCAGCATAATGTATTTCAACAAGATGAAAAGATATTAAGCCCACATGAATCTCAACTTTTTTTACATTGTTACTAAGGGGTCAGCTGAAACTCGACTTCAAGAGCTACATATTCCCGATACCTTGAAGACAAATTGGTGGTCTGGGACTGTTTTCTACTCTTTGGTCGGGTTGTTGTTTCTTGAACACTATTCCATTTCTATTTTTAAATTCAAGGGAACTAACTATTGATACTGCGTCTGTTTTGTACTGTTTTCGTTCTCTCTGGATACTCCATCCTCCATTTATAACAATCTGCGAAAACACAGCCACATCTTTTGAAAGAAGTAATTAATCGATATAATTTTCTATAATGTTCCACCCTTACAGTTATTAAAGAAATACAAATATTGCGGTATTTCTTTTACTGTTCAGTTATGTTCAGTTATGTTCAGCTTATGAGAAGATTATAGAAACAGTATAAGGATATCATCCCTTTGAAAAATCGAAGCGAACTATGTTCCCATGTTTTTAAGATCAGTTATAGATATAAAGATTGTTTATTAATTTAAATTGATATAAATTTTTAGTATGAATAAAGTATTGGTGTCGAAATGATCATGATTTTCAAAAAAAAAGTTATTCTAGTGACGACAGTGCTTGTTTCATTTAAATACATATACATAGTAACAAGCAATTTAGCCTTGAAGTATCAATTATTGTGTATTATTTTTGTCAAACAAATTGACCACATTCTGCATTTATATATATCATAAATATATCAAATCTATCTATCTTTGACAGTTTCTAATTAATTTAATGACAACTTTTCTATGCCTCAAGACGTTTAGGAATTGTATAGTTATAAAGACACATAGAAACAGTATAAGAATATCGTCCCTTTGAAAAATCAAGCGAACTATGTTCCCATACTTTTAAGATCGGTTATAGATATAAAGATTGTTTATTAATTCAAATTGTAATCACAGTCAATACCCGTAACTTGTAAAACAACAGTGACAAATTTGATTAAAAAAAACCCCAATTGTATAAACTCCTAACCGAAAGTAGAAACGTACATCCATATAGTACGTACCTCTTTGTGTGCATACCTCTCCTGTCTTACTATGCATAATCCATATTCAACTGCAAATGGTAATGCACTAGTCATTTATAATTGCAGATGTGAATTATCACGATAACTTTACTGGCGTCTTTAAATTCAAAGCTGTCATTTACCCATTACGAAATGACATGCATGGCACACAGTGTTAATACATAAGGACATTTTTCTCGTGGAATATAATTCACTTATTTTTGTCATATATAATTTAAGAATAAACAAAATATAGGCCACCCGCAGTTGATACCAAACACATGTAGTATGTACAAGCTATATAATGATAGTTTTTTCTCATCATTATGCATAATTTGCCACTAAAATAATGTGCCTTGGCTAGCCTTTAATGATACAAAATCAAGAAAATATTTATATAAGAGTTGCAACATTTTCTGATATTCAATATTTACCAATCAAATTACATGTATCAGTGATATTTAATTCTTGCAAATAAACTTGTCACATATACAAGGATTGAAATTCTGTATTTACAGTGACACCCTATTAAAAGAAGTTGAAAAAGCCAAATAATGTGCGAAGTTAAAGATCAGTGAGAACCAAACTAAAATGCAAAAAAAGTTTGCCAAATTCAGCTAAGGTTATCTATTCATGAGATAAAAAAATATTTCAAAAAAGTAAAGTTTTGTTAACAGTTTATTTGTATTTATGACCATATCAATGATTATTCATGTCAACACAGAGGTGCTAACTACTTGGCTGGTGATACCCTTTGGGCAATAAAAACTCAACCCGCAATGGCATCGACCCAGTGGTTGTTAATAAAATCATCATCGATACAAGGATTGAATTTTTTGTATATGCGCCAAACGCGCGTTTCTTATACAAAAGACATATCAATGACACTCGAATAAAAAAAAAGATATAATGCCCTATTTAAAGTTCAGATTAAACGTTTAAATAATTCGATTTCCATCAGTGTGTAACATTCTGTCTGCATTTCCTTTGTTAACTGACAAGGTAGCCACATCTGATCGAAATACATTACGTAGTTTGACATATAGTGGTGATCATTTCTCCAATAACATTTTATCTTATTACCCTTTCTACCGGAATACGTTACATTTTGAAGCATGAAAATATGAGAATAGGTCGTGAACAATAATAGAAATATATGTAAGGTCAATAAAGTTTCCATCTCAACTCTTCGCAAGCTGTCATCTATCTTGGTGTTTCCGGCTGGGATATAATGAACATATTTCTGTCGCTTGACACTTTTGTTTTTCTCACACCCCCAAGTCACCCAAAAATATCAGAAACCTACGCAATATATGAAAAGGCATACATTTGGTAAATTTTAAATCATATTCAAAAATTGGGAAAACAGAGTCCCAGCGGCGGCTACTATCAATTTAAAAGTATTGAAGTAGACTTCTGAGATGTATTTACGTCAGCAAAAAAACGAACCTGACTAAAAAAATGATATAATTTTTTAGTATGAATAAAGTATTGGTGACGGAATGATCGTGATTTTCAAAAAAAAAAGTTATTCTAGTGACGACAGTGCTTGTTTCATTTAAATAGATATACATAGTAACAAGCAATTTAGCCTTGAAGTATCAATTATTGTGTATTATTTTTGTCAAACAAATTGACCGCATTCTGATTTTATATATATCATAAATATATCAAATATATCTATCTTTGACAGTTTCTAATTAATTTAATGACACCTTTTATTAGCCTCGAGACGTTTAGGAATTGAATAGTTATAAAGAGACATAGATTCATGTATTTTCAAAATCGTAATGACTCAATAAGTCTATTTGTGTCTTATTTTGTACTGTTTGATTGTTATCTTTTGACTCTCAGTCTACATCTAGTATGTCAATTTTGTATGGAAACAGTCATTTTTATTCCCAGTGCATTTTTTTTGTTCCACGTGCACAAAACAATTATGTTGCGTGATTGGTACGGTTTTTTGGCAGTAAACTAAGAAAATATCATATCTGTTTTATATATGTACGTACGATAATTTGCAAACAATTGGAATAATATTTTGAAGTAGTAAGGATATCTCTGAAATGTAATAACTGACAGCGTGGTATATTTCCATTCCAAACTGAATTCAACGAAAAAAGTAAAGCAATAAAAAGCTGTTTTGAAATTGTACACAACTTGTCAAAAGGATAGTCATGTCATATGGACTATTTTATTTAATTTGTTGTTTTGTGATAAAGAAGATATTTTTAACATTAAATACCAATTAAAACTTTTTTTAAACTGTTTTCTTGTCGTTCGCAAATCAAATAATAATGTGAGCAGACGTATATGTCCAATGGTTAAAGCAAAAATGGTTAGATCGTAGACTAGATGAGATATAGTATTACTTGATTATTATAGCTCTCCTCTCTCTCTCTGTTTTAATTTTTATATATACTTATGTTTCAAATAATCCGCTTTGAGCGTTTCTGGTGAAGGTTAATCCAGAAAAGCTCAGTTGTTAGTACGTCCGTACTGACATGATTTAAAACAAACATTTCTAAAATAGTCTGTTTATGAAATTCGAAATTATGAAGAAAGTGAGGTTTCAACTCACTTAGTCAGAATATACAAAAAAGAAGATGTTGCATGATTGTCAATGAGGCAACTGTCCACAAGAGACCAAAATAACACAGAAATTAACTAAAGAAATTAAATTGACTTCAGACGGATTTGATTTTTTTTGGATACTTTTGGCCATACAGCTCTTTAATTGTTTTGGTCCTTATACATCCTTGGTTTTCAACTAGTGCTTTGAAAGTTCCTGATGATGGTTATGCAGGAAAGCGCATCGAACAAATTGTTACGTGTTGTTTTCATATATCATACCAGGAAACCAATAATACAAATTCATATCCTAGGAAAACGCAGGATTATTTCAGTACAGAAAATTTTTCGGCACTACCTGCTCTTCTTTCAGTAGATGGCATTGCTACGAATTATTTGGTTTTTTTTCTCTCTTTTTTCTAGTAATCTGTCTTTTGCATACGTGAATTTATTTTCTTAGTAAAAATTTATCTGAAGTTTTTTTCAAGAAAAGAAATACTTGGCAAGAATAAAGTTTTATCCTTCCAGTACTATACATATTCCCTAAAAACTGTAGTAGGTTATGGTTATAGGTTTTTTTTGTAAAAGTTCGAAAAAGATCAGTTTTTTATCTCTTGGCTTGATTTTTAAATCATCATCAAATACGTTATTCCCAGAAGAATAACGTTCATTGAGACATTCAAAACTATGAAAAATTATCATTAATGATAAGTTGTAATAAATTACTTATAAAATAAAAAAAAAGCAACACATTTTAAAAAAAAATTTAGGCAAATAACACAGACACTTATAATTCTTACAATGTAGATTCAATGTATACCTACATCTTGGATTGTACAATAGTAGTTCATATCTGATAAGTTTTGTGCTAAATCTTCATATTTAAGACGGATTTTTAATAAACATTTTTATAATTTTTATATCAATAATTAATTGCCCAATTCAAAATATTTGTGTTTTTAGAATCAATTTTTCTTTAAGCATTTTACAAAACCAATGTTTTAATATGTTATACAACAATTCTATCTCAAAGATTTCTTCATTTTAACAAAGCATAAGAAAATTCTATCTGAGGAAATATAAACAAATGAGCAAGCTCATGAAGCAAACGCGTTGGTTTAAATCTTTGCTTTAATCAAATGCATTGAACATACAAAAATATACCTTTTGAAATTTTTTGAGTTTGAATGTCCATTTGGTACTGACCCTCTTTTAAAATTAAATCATATTTGTAGAACGACAAAAATGATACAAACCAAAATTAATCAAACGTTCGGTGAGTTGTCGACTCAATAAGGCAAAACTAATGCAGATGATAAACCGCTTAAATTTGTATTTTACACGATTATATGACAAATCGGCTTTGTTTTCATAAACATGGTATAACACACGTTTAGGGTAATGATACATGTAACAACATACGCTATTTCCGCATTCTCATTCCTATTGACTTGGTTTTTTTTTACTTGATACTTAGCATGTGACCAATTAATCTTGCCCTCAGTAAACCGTTTATTTTTAGCATAGTGTTAAACACACATAGTCGTTCTTTTGAAGAATGTTGTAATTTATTTGTTTTGATACAAAAGATTTATACAAATTCTTGTGAAACAGATTCTCAAAAACCAGGACATGCAATGCATCAGGTATTTTGAAAATTATCATTATATTTAGTATATATAAATGATAAAGCATCAATAAAAAACATATAAAAGTGATTTGTCTAAATTTACTTGTGTAAAGTACATTCTTAAAACATTTAAGCTAATCGTTTGTGCAGTTTTGCAAACAACGTCGACATGAAAGTCTCAATACAAATTAATCAAAAAGAGAACATGATTTATTGGAAAAGGATAAAGAAAAATCAGGTCAGAGGAAAAACTCTTGAGAAAGGAAAAATGTGTTTTTAATTCGGTGATTAGGATTGCATGAATGTATATAATAGTCAAATACAAATCTGCTGTTGTGTAATGGCATATCCCTAGATAAAACTATGCGTCTGGAGCAAAAACAAAATTCAATCCTGGTACCTATGATAAGTATATATGAACGTTATTAATAAAAATATATAACACGATGGCTTTTGCAAAGGGAATTGGAGATGCTAACCCTTCCAGGGCTGATAGACTTGTTTATGATTATAAAAAGAAGTGTTTTCCTGTTAACAGAGAGTTAAAGTTTGTTTCAAACAGGAGTTAAAAAGTTAAATCTTTAGAGGATATCATGAAACCTTGAAAGTGACTTTCTTATGAATAAGAAATAATGCATCTGGCAAACTTTTGAAAATACATTTATTTCAATGTTTTACTAAGAGATGGATGTAAATGTTTGCAGACAGCCAAGGATTATAAACCAACTTATGGACAAATGAGTAAATCATTATAGATTGAATGAGTCAATTAAGCGTATTTCCAAACAAACATTATAATTTATACGTTTTGTATGTCGTATCTCAACAATGATGTGTATAGACTCATGGGTGTTATTCAATACATTCATAATGTTTAATTTATATCCACACATTCAGACTTAAAATACATTTGACTAACCTATTAGGTACTTTATTGTGAGAAGTCCTAAAACCAAACATCCGCACCGCGTGTTGTATACATTCAAATCACATCCTGTGTTGCTTGTATCAGCCGATATTCAAAAGTTAATTTGTGTCATTTATTGCCTGATATGTCGTCTTACTATTGTAATCAGCTTTTCAGTGTTGACACAAATTAGTATTGATATAGTCACAATTATAAAATCAGCTTTTAAGAAAACTTAGCTTTATTTGGTGAAACTTGTCGAAATTGTGGGTCCTCAATGGTCTTCAACTGCGTACTTAAATTGACCTATTTAAATTTTGTTTATTCGGGCGTCACTTATTAGACTTTTGTAGTAGTACTTTTGATGTAAATTTATAATACTGGTATCTATGATGAATTTATGGTTAAACAATATTCCTTTATATTTCACTTTTTAATGAATGATATGGAATTATATGTGTCTAACAATAAAAGACTCGACTGTTTAAGACATCTTTTCTCCTACTAATCAAAAGTTGCGAAGGGAAAAATTTGAAAAACTGATACCAAATTATTCTTATTTAAGTTACCATTAAAGTAGAGTGATACGTTATTTTTGATTCGATAACATTTTATATTTCTAATTTTCTTGAGAAATTAACAAAACTTTCTTTTATAAGTTAGATATTATTTCTTACATTGACAGTATATGGGCATTTCGATCATAAATAGATATTAAATAGTGCTCGAGGTAATATTATATACAAATCCAAAGCCTATTAAAAATAGGTAGCTTATAGACGAAAAGTGCCAAATTGGATATCCAACACTAGAAAAGAATCATAGCTTTCCAAGATTGGAAAATATTCCATAATTCCTTTATTTAAATAATTTTTTACAACAAATGTTGATAACATAATATCATTATTTTCATTCCAGTACCGATGTACTAGTTCTAGCTGTTCTACTGACGTTTTTAAAGATCAACAAACAGCATGCAATGTTATAACTTAATAATGTACTGAAAATTTTCTATCTTTGTTAGATGATCAGACGTAGTCGCCTGTATGAGGTCTACGCAATCAGCTTACGGCATCACATTGTGTTCATGATTGACGTTTAGCCTATAAAAATCTTAGAAGTGCAAATTAGTGATTGTTTTGTAAATAATGCAAATCAGCATTTTCAGATTTTCTTTGTTAAAAGAAACTTTAATTCTTACAACTTCAGCTAATAAGCTATGCCGAATCGATATCTATACAATACTTTGTAAGTTTAAAAGACTTATTGACAATGAATTGTGTGCGTGTGTTACTTATAGTCAACTTCATCTTTGTCTCGTACAAAGTACAATGATTTAAAAACTTTCCAAACACAGGAAAACAAAAATCTAGTACATATATAGTTTAAGCTTAATGATCATTAAAACAAATTAACGGTAGAACACTTTATGTGCTCGAAGGGTAACCAGATCCTGTTTCAAATGATGAACCCTTCGTGCTGCACATTTAGCAAAAACCATATACTAATTCGGTAGGTCACATTCATGAATAAAACACAAAATATTAGGAAATATCTGCTATCATGTGTCGATTTACTCGCAATAGCTTCTGTAAAACTTGCGTAGGTGTGATTTCAACTTCACCACTTGGAATTCCTGGTTTATTAACTTCCTTCTGAGCTGCAAGCCTCTGTTTGTCAGTTTCAGAGAAACAAATATTCTGACGCAAACAAAACATTTGTTTTACGAAATAGGATTTATCCCTCCATGAGACAAGATATTTGAATCTACGTTAGCCATTATTTATTGTGAAACAAAGAATGTCAAACTATTACAACTCGTCTTTTAGTTTGGAATAGGGAATACTTTGTGTAAGTATAGAAAAGCCAAATGTTATAATACTATTACAAGAAGAAAGAGTCTGAAATTATGTGTACTCTATAAGATCTTTGGATGTTTTTATTATCCATGAATATATACAGTGAATGTATAGAGTATATTTTAACTAGTGCATTACTGATGCTCCTCTGTAATCCTTAAGTTTTATTTCGATAAAAAAATGAAGACTCGAAAATGCCCAATAACAAATGAGAACCAATAACTCTTTTTTTTCAAATATAAGTTTCCTTGTAAAACTGTTGAGTCTTTTCATCATTTGTTATAAAACATTTTGTTTGATAAGATTATTAGGTTGTTCATGCTATTTCTCTACATTTTTGTTTTGTTCTTTTCATTTTCTATTTGCCAATGGGTTTTTAATTTCTTAGAGGATTTGTCTTTTCGGAACCAAATATTTTTACTCATTTTTCTGACTGATATATTAAAAAAATGACGAAGACCCTGCTGCATGATAATAAATGTATTTTATAGTCATTGCTGTGTTTTACTAAACATCAATGCACTTTGGTTATTTTACGTGATCACTAAAAATAACAGTTTTCTTTTATTGTTTGTTTGCTATTCCGACCATTATAATATCCGCATGTGTTAAAACTTAAGGACTGTTAGTTGGAACTTACTATTTTTTCTTCCCGATTAATGAAGCAATTAATGTGAAGTATACAAAAGATAACCAATCTACCACAACCTGGAAAATCCTTGCAGATATAATACATTGTTTTATTAATGACAACATTATCACACAATTTTCATTGATGTACAAACATTTTAACACGTTCTTGTAGCATACAAGAGTTAACATTACATGAAGAGTGTGGTCAAGTTTGCAACACAAAACACTCAAATCAACAAACAAACTGGCGTTGTTTATATCATGTCCTATATCACTTAACAGATATCATAACACTGAACTTACATCAGTTAAACGTAGTTCTTCTCTTATATTTGATATGTGTCCCTGAGTTTTTGTTTGTAACCCGGTTTTGTTTTATGAATTTCAAACAGCATGTTGCCTTTATAAATCGATGATCGCCGAAACTTGATATTATAATAAAACACAATCTGAATACTAAAAGCAATACATTTAAAAACCTGTTTTGTTCTATTTGACAACTCTGACAATAAGCAACACAATCTTTTAAAAGATGACCACCCTTTTAAATGATTTTTTGATTTTATTTTAACCAATCACTTTTTAACACATTTCCGATTATCTAAGAAAAACGTTGTTTTTTTTATTTGTAATGCCATTTTTTTTTTTATGAATTACTTTTTGTAAATCCCGTGTCTTATATAAATTTGTAACTTCAATATTCCTTTTGATAACTATTGAAATACATAGGAGTTTTACATAATAATGTATGTTGATTAATATCCGTTTTATAGATATAAAACATGGTGCAAACAACGTCAAATCATATTGATGGTTTAAATGACGACAAGTCAAAGTGACATTCATTTGCTTTAATTATAAGATGTATGTTTGACGTAAACTGTATAATAATATGAGTTTTACCAATGTTAGTTTATATCAAAATCTTCCAACGACAATTTGCTTTTAAAATTTGTAATGCCACTAATTTTTTTAACAAAATTTTAAATATTAAGTTTATTATTTTTCACTTTTCTTTCAGAAATCAAATCACTTACATATCCAATCAGTGTGGATGAAATTAAATGGACATTAGTGATAATTTATTAAAGTAGAAACGTTGTGTCAAGTTTATTCGAATATAGATGGCGTTAGTGCTGTATTGTTTTATTTTCTTATTGAACTGTTCATGGATTTTATATATTGATACCGCTAATGTTACGGATGTAGTGGATGACGAAACGTATTTACAAGAGATAAGAAAAGGAAGATGCATGGCAAATTGTTTTGACCAGGTAAGATACTTTTTTTTTTTAAAGTGTTCTTTCGATCTTTTTTCACGCCATAACTAATGTGAGCATAATTGAAAAATGTTGATGTTGTCTGTGAAGTATTGTATTGGTTGCCTTTTTATACCTTTTTCGGCTTTTTAATATCTCCTAGCTGTCATCTTTCTCGTTTTGACAGTGAAAACAACAATATTTATATCAAAGATTCATATCATGGAACTTTTTTGTTAGATAAAATCAATTTACTAAGTGTTATCGATTCACGTAATGGTATATAAAGTAATAATACGCAAAACACAGTGACCCATTAGTATATTTTGCATGATCAAACATGAATTCCCTTGACGACTAGCACCACTTTAAGTAGCAGTAAAATTGGCGTCATACAAGACTAAAACTAATTCAAGACCTAAGTCTATATTAGTTAATGAATGCAGTTAGAATCCCATGGATTTTAAAACATCTTAGATTTGTGCATGCACAGACTATGCAATGCATACATTTGAATACATGCATAAGGAAATGTGGGTGATCGTTAGCGGAAAACAAATAATGACAAATATATATAAAAAAAACATATAATGAGAAACAAACTAATTTTGATCAGACTTTAAAACCGCCCTTGGTATATAAACAAACAGTAATATGCATCTTTCTAAAAAACAACAATGATCAAAAGTATATAAAAAAAATACTATAGATTCCTTATGTAACTTTAAAAGGCAGATGCAAATAAGGTGGGGTGTTTGAAATCTAAATCATACTTTTGTTTTGAAAATGTTCGCTACTCTGTTTAAAAAAAATGAAAAATTCTGGAAAGAAAACTAGGAGTTAATGGTCAATACTTTTTAATGGCACTACATGTGAAAAAAAGGATTTCGAATATCAGGACACAATCTAAAACTAGAGGAGTGAACATCCTAAACTTCGTTCAGTGGAATAACAAAATATACACAACAGTTCATATCAAACCTCAATGATTCTTTTCTTTATCGTGCATTCCTACATTTCGACACATTTGGAGTAAGATTTGCTTACCCGATGGGATCATCTGAGATCACACTCGGATTCTGATCGGGCTTATGCTGCTTAGTTTTTAGTTTTCTGTGTTGTAGTTTGTGTCATTTCGTCATTTTCAGGGTTTTTTTTTATAAATCTTCTTTTGTTCTATTAAAATTTAAGAAAAAGTTATTTGTGTATACAATCATAAATTTAAGACAACAAAATGAATATAACCAATTTTCAAATGATTTAAAAGATTAATATTTGATACAGTAAAACCTGTTATGTTGACTGCAACAGTTTCAAACTTTTACTAAACAACAGTAATCAATTGAATAAAGGATTAAGTTATCAATTGTAACGATTACACTTCAATGTTAATCAATAGCGCTTCCTTTTATAAGCAAATTTCTGAAGATCAACATGAGACTAAAACTTGAAAGTTACCAAATATTAAGCAAAAAACATTTAATGTTATGCATGAAAGGTTTGCATATGTATAAGAAAATAAAAGTTTAAATCTTCAGCATAAACCTTAGCTACGCATGGAATATATTAAGAAAATAAATGAAAAAATACTTAAGTGTTACAAATTTTAAATAGGTAAATTACTATGTCAAGTCATCATGACATTGCGTGTTTTTTGTTTCTAAGAATTGACAATAAAAGAAATATAATCAGACAACGAAAACGTTTTTTTCCATACGCTTTCCAAATTATTTCTTCTTATTTTATGCATAAAACGATAAGCTAATATAAAATTCTAGGAAAAATGAATTAAAGCTTAAATTTAAAAGTATCGATTTTGGTATCAAAAATTAGTATGTCATTCGCATTATACATGTTATAAAACCAATTGATATAAGCACAAATCATCTTTCACACTAGAGCAGATACCCAATTCTATAATCTTGATATATATATTTTTCCAAAGGTATACGAAGACTACACTAAAAAAAACAAGTTCGATAGAGCCGTAATAATTTTTCTTCGTGCTGCGTATTAATCTATTGAGTTGAGCTATTTTCAACATATTTGTACAATTACTTTTATAATGTTGTACTGTGACGTCATTATTTCAATTCGGAAGAAGGTCAAGCGCTGTCAAACATGTTAAACCCTGCTGATTATTTAATGTGCCCGTCCCGAGTCAGGAACATACAATTCAGTGGTCGTCGGTATCTCAATTGAAGTGTTATATATCAGATCGTTAGTTTCTTCGTTTGAATTATTTCATTGTTTTTTTCTCGGGGTCAATCATAGCTGATTTAATGGAATAAATTTTCTCATTGTTACATTGACATATAACTGAAATAGTTTTATCTTATTGTTATATGTATAAGTGTTGGTTTAATATGTTTGTAGTGTTTGTGGTTGCTTCTATGAATTACTTGTACCTTATAAATTTTACTTTCTTCTGCATTGATTATAAATGTATATGCCATAAACACCGGCTTAATTAGTTGTATTTCTGTGCTATCACCAAAATAGTTTAAGAATTTGTCGATGAGTGTGGTTATTTATAACATGTGCGTTATATTTAGGAACCTACATGTTTGGATGTGAAGTACTGCTTGACTGAATCTCGTGTGGATGATTAGTCTTGTCTGATAGAATCTTTAATAATTTTGAACATTGTTGCTAAATTTGTCAGAATGTAAGCCATTTTTTTTCTCATGCTGCGTATATGGAATTTGAAATAGCTGAGTGCAGATATAGGGTGCACAGTTCTGTAGAATCAGTAACTGTTAAACGAATCAATTTTAGAAAGTCTATATAACTTTAAAAAGTTTCACACAGATAATAAATTGTAGCTCCGATACGGCAAAGCTTTGTTTAGTGTTGTCAGTTTATTTTCTATCTATGAGTTTGAATGTCCCTCTAGTACAGTGTATCTATCATCCGTCTTTTCAGATTGAACTCTGCAGTTTGAACATAGAAAGCTGGATATTATATGTTATTCAGGTCTCAGACAGGGTATATACTGTGACATTCCCGGCTTAGAGTTTATATCCCCTGAGCCGAAGGCGAAGGTGATATAAGCCCGCAGCCGGGAATGTCACAGTATATACCCTTTCTGAGACCTGAATTACACATATATTACGGATTACCCCTGACTTAATGTTATTTTCCAGTGCGGGTGTTTGTTCACAACACACATAAGTTGAAAACCCTTATATGTTCGGCATACGTGAAGGATATTCTAATTTGCTGTGATCATAATTTTATGGTGTATGTAATAATTCTAATAACACTTTTAACATTAAATTTAAGTATTAAATTAAGTAATTGCGTGTTTATGTATCAAAAATGTATTATTGACTGAAGCACGTCATTATTTTCCCTCTGTGAGCTTCTGACAATCTGATAGCTTTTGACTACGTCACATAGTAACCGGTGTTGTGATGACGTTTTTGAGGTTCCAATTGGGGATAAATACGTCGTATATACCCCGGCAGTTTCCCTGAATATACACTGACATCTCTGTGTTGTTATCCAATCACAAACCTCGACACATTTGTAATCCGTAATATATATATATATATATAGACACTTACTAATTTTATCATTTGCAAAAAGCATTATCCTATAACCATTGAAGTTCAATGTCTGCATAATTCATTTATTCTAAAATAGAAATACAGTATGTTATAGTGTAATTGACAAACTTAAACATTGATAGCATAAATAATTGATACCTTAATAGCTACAATCATGATGCGACGTGTACTCGATACAAACCATGACGCAACACCAGGAATTTAAGATTTCTATATATTTTGTCTAACACATGTCAGTACAAGTAGTTCAGTCCAAATAATAGAACTAAAAATTCAGTCGGTCTTGCCGACCAGATAATGAACATGGCATTCGCACTGTCGAGTTCTTTCGATTTCATTCACAATCTGGGTGTTTGTCCTTTTCTCAATTGTAAACTTAATCACAAATTCGTAATATCAAATACCATAATGAAATGAACGTTCAACAACAATTCATTCACAAATCGATGGTCTTGTGTATTAACAAGCACCATTGTGTCAAAATAGATTGACAATCTTTTGGGATGTAATACGTTTGGGTCCTCAATGCTCTTCAACTGTGTACTTGTGTTGGCTTTATAAATATTTTGATATGAGCGTCACTGATGAGTCTTATGTAGACGAAACGCGCGTCTGGCGTACTAAATTATAATCCTGGTACCTTTGATAACTATTTACCCTTCTTAAATGTGATGTTTAGCCATAAGTGACACACAAACTAAATGTTACCCCCTCAGCATAAATGTCACAGAATTAGATATAATTAGACAATATACATAAATGAGATATAGTTTATGAATAACATATAGTCGTACCGTTATTGCAGAAATTTCTCTCTCAACCATCGAACAATAAGCAGTTATAGTTGAACATAGATTAGCAAAACAAGCATCTATAATACCTACGGGCAAGTTGAATCGTCTCGCAGGTCCACAGATTGTTTTGAAAGTTTGGTGTTTGCCCCAGGAACCGGTTTCCCACAGCATAACAATGCCAAGTTCATTTTTCATTTGCAAGGTGTGTGTATTACGTATGTTTAAATGAACATATGTTCTCATAGTTTGGCACTTCTTTTAATGTAGGTTGAGGGACACAGACAGGGTTAGGATGTTTGTAAAGTGTCCTTTACATTGACTTTAGTGGAATCTTAAGACCACGTGTTGTGGACTTCGTCATGACCATGACCAATGATAAAATATTAAACCCCCATTATCCTAAAAAAAATCACATATTCATAAATTACAACTAAACTGATATGCATACTTCAATTCGTAACCAAGTATGTATAAATACCTAATCAATAAATACAAACAGCTTCGCCAGTTAACTTGCCTCCATCGTGTGTTCGTTGATCAACAGATCATGACCAGGTTAATTAAAATAAATAGTCAAAGCGGTCCTAGGATGTAAATTTTCCAGAAATTAATTTCTGTTGTAATCTGTTGTATAACATTGATACATAGAATGTAAATCTAGCAATTTAGTTCAGTAAAAAAAAGCCTACAAGGGTGTCCTGTCAAATCGTGTAGCCTTGGTATTTATTATAACAGCAATAGTGCAATAAATCAGATTTTAGATTTTTTTTAAATACCTACGCATCTTAAAACATTGGCATGCAGTTTTAATAATTCGACTTAGAATGTTGAAAGTTGTAAACTAACCTCATTGGAACTATAATTTATTGAAAAATTATTAAGAAAAAAACTGAAAAAGATGGTTTGAAGAAATGCTTTTAGGGCATTGAAAGACTAGACAATATAAGAAAGATAAATAATATATTGAAAAATATCAAATTGCTCTAAACAACAGTTGACATGGAAACACAACCACGGCAATCGCATAAATCTAAATAGCAGGTGCGATGTAAGGCTCGGTACATATTGTTTGATATAAGTTAATAGACACCATAAATATCTTCACCCAAACATTTTGAAGAATATTGTATTAATCATAAAAAAAATAGGCAGATTTTTCCGATATATTGCTTTAGTGTGGGATGTTATACTGAGTTAACGCTTACAATATACAACGCAGTGCAGTGTAGTCCATTCAAAAACTCCGCATAAACTTGAAAGATCCAGACTAACTTTTTTATGAAAAGAAGTTGCAATGCAGGTAAAACGATTTTGTTTTACATAGAAATAAAATAAACTTTATTAAAAATAGTATCAAAAAGTCACCATAAATTGTTAGTATGACGTCCATTATCACTGAACACGTGTACATGTTTAGACGCCAGCTGAAGCACACTTCCGGGTGCGGCATTTTTTCGTTGCCATGAAGACCCATTCGTGCCTTTTGGCTGTTGGCTACGCTTTAGTTGCGTTGTTGTCTCTTTGACACATTTCTCATTTTCATTCCCAATTTTTGGTACGATTTTGACTCAAAGCTCTTCAGTACATCACAAGGATGATTTTTACCCTTCCACACACTTCTCTGATACCCAGACCGGAGTTTAAAATAAAATAGTTACTTAAGGGGCCTCGGTTGGTCATAGTTGTCCCCTACATTTACCAGGCGATCAATCTGCTGATATCGTTCCGGTTTATCGGAGGCATTTACCAGTACATACATACATGTATACACATTCCCGATTTTCATCGCAAATTTTATTGATTTATTTACCAACAGCATATCTGTGACGTCTTGGGGATATGTTTTCCTACTGCAAAAACGTTGCTTCTCTTCTTCATTGTTTCCTTTAATTGATTAAGGCAAACTTTCACATGACATTACAATTAGTTATACATATGGTAGAGTAATGTCTATTTCATATTCATATCATGACTTCAATCAAGAAATTGACAATGATAATCGTTCGAATTTAACATAAAAGATCGATACTGAATATCAATTTTTGTGTAGTATTTACCCTATTGAACATGACATCAAAAATACTTATGATAGAGTAAAGTCTGTTTCATATCATGACTTGAATCAATAAATGTACAATGACAATCAGTGGAAACACTTCTTAACAAATTAAGTCCCATTGCGAATATTAAGTTTTGTGTGGTAAGATTCCATTGGTTTCAGTTTATAGAGTATACATGTATCGCATTTGCAAAAATATTCTCGCCTTTGGGTTTGTTGATGTCAATGTGGTGTAGAATTTGCATTGTTATGCCTGTTAAAATATTTTTGTTTGTATGCACTTTTACAAAGTCATGAGTCTATTGTTCATTGGTTGTCAAGTGTTTCACTATTCTCCTTTTTAATATAGAGAAGACCGTGTTAAAAGAGGGACGAAAGATACCAAAGGGACAGTCACGCTCAAAAATCTAAAATAAACTGACAACGCTATGGCTCAAAATGAAAAAGACAAAAAATAGTACATATGACACAACATAAAAAACTAAATACTTAACAACACGAACCCCACCAAAAACAAGGGGTGATCTCAGTTGGTCCGGAAGGGTAAGCAGATTCTGCTCCAAATGTGGCACCTGTCGTGTTGCTTATGTGATAACAAATCCGGTATATATTCTAATTCGGTAGGTTACATTCAAGAAAGGAAAGGGTGTTGTAGTAACGATGTAAGGAACATGTTAAAGGTCGTACTTTTACCTATAACTTTTTTTTTATAAATATTATAACTTGGATGGAGAGTTATCACGTTGGTACAAATTACAACCTCTATTTATTTATTTTTACTTTTGTACGTCGTTTGAAATACTGGAGTTACATAAACTATTCAAGCATATATTGAACGGTTATCTTCAATTAGATATATATGAAGTACTTGTTCTAAATTCCAAATGTTTAAAGCACAAAATTTTAATTAAAAATCCGTTAAATTATCATGTAAATTATTCTGACATTTTTCGGAAATGAAATGTTCCCTTTATAAAATCAAAATTCATTAAAGATTTTTAATAAAACATTTGGAATAAGCGATATTATATAATGAACCCACCAGGAAATGCAAATTTCTATGCTGTTTACCATTAATTTCTATAGAGCAAATATCATTTGTAAAAACAGATTATGTTGTTATATTGTGAAATAATGCAATATAATATCAACCTGAATTTCTGCTATAGTTCACATCTTGAGAAAGCATTTATTTTCTTTGTACTATAAATGTATATGTCACAGATTTGAAGTCTTTAAAGTTAACATTCTAAGTTAACTAGCTAGTGTTCCAAACTTAGCTGCTTGATCCATTTAATGTGATATAAAATGCCATGAAATGACAAATGCAAAACGAGGTCTAATTCATGTACGAAATAATAAACTAAGACAAATATTTTTCACGGCAACAAACGACAAACACTGAATTACAGACACATAAAGAATGTGGCGGGGTAAAACTTGCTTGAAGGCACTCCTAACCTAGAACTGTAATGTAACAGTAAATAAATAACACATAGCTGAGAGGGTGGTAGAGCAGATCGTTACCCCGATAAAACATTGTCAACCGCGGCATTTCAACGTGAAGTATAATACTACAACATAAGAACTAATAATAAAACAGTTTGAAAATGCTTATTGCATTAGAATGATACAAATATAAGTTTTTCTTACAAAACACTAAGAAGACGTAGACGGTACTCATACATCCAACAGAACGACACTAAGTACATATCTTAGAGTACTCACAGTTACTGATAGCAAGGAAAAAGTCAATAAATATAAACAATTATAAGACACCGTATGGCCTATATATTCATAACGTATAGCCCGTTTAGTTACAATTGGCATTTACATGAAACATGTAAATAAAGGCAACAGTAGTATACCGCTGTTCAAAACTCGTAAATCTATGGATAGAAAAGTACCGTGACACGTCGTATAGTAATGTAAAGCAATTTAAAAGGCCTTAGGTAGCACTCCACAGTTAGGTGTGTAGTTTCGCATTTTGGCCCCTGTGGATTTTTCAAATATGAGAGCTAGTGTGCAATAAAATTCATTTTTGGATAGCTGAGTATTAAAATAGCCTTTGTATTGGGTTTATATGAACATCAAGGTTATGTAATGTATGTAATATAGGCTGTTTTCTGTATGACAGTCCGTATTTGCATGTCCATACCATACATTGGTCCGGCAATTATTGCAATGCTTTTTTCCAACTTTTTATCGCACGAACTTTGTGATTGGATTTTACGAAAAAATGAGGCGAAAGACACCCAACTTTTTTTTGATCATAAGGAAGATTTAAGAAAACAGTTTATAAAAAGGTATCACTCAAAGGCATTGAAATTCTAGTTTGATCCAAATTTTGGGGGGATATATGACATGTTCACCCCCCTTTTTGCAATATTCTATGGTAAATAAATGCAGAATGTTGCCATGGATACACATGAAAGGAATTAACTTTCATCCTTTTAACTTTTGAAAATTGAATCTATGGAAGATACTGATTACATACATATGCACATGTACAATGTAGGTTAATGTATTAGAAATCAAGGAATAGGAGATGATAAAACATTTTGCGGCTCATTTTTAACTTTATTTTTTAACTGTGGAGTGCTACCTTAACTAAAAAAAAAATAATTTGTAGACCTTCGTCTTTCTTTGGGTTTGTTTACGTAGTCATTTTCAATTATCAGTTGTTATATACCTATGATAACCCGCATCTCTTCTAATGAAATATGGTGTATAACATCCTTGTAATTAGTTTATTTTCAAATTATATAACGTTTTGTCTAATACTATATATATTTAAAGTTATAAAAACAAGATATTCCGAAGGTTTTTTTAACATATATCCTCGAAACAGTGGTTACAAAATGTATTCGACGTGACAAATTATTTCTCTTAAAGTACGCGTTACTTTTTGATTTCAAACCTTGAATTTTCTCTTAATTGCATGATTAAAAGTCACCAGTCAATCATATTTTTGAAATCATCGTTAACCTTCTTGTTATCTAAATTACGACAGTTTGGTGAACTCATTTATATGATTCTTCAAATAATTAAAACGATACTTTATAGATTTCATGCGTCCGAATAATAATTCAAAGTGCGATTTAATTACAAAGATTAATTCAAAATAATTAATTTTGTACAAAGTAATTTTCCATCTGTGAAATGTGTAATTAAGTTAAATTAATTAATCCAATAACAAAAGTTACCAGCTGTGATAAAACACAACAATGGTCACATTTTTTGGCAATCTCTATGATTATGTAAAAATGTACAAAAAAAAGAGCAGAAAACTAACACGTGTCCCGGTTGTACAAAACAAACCTTACAGTCTCTTGTTTCCCAAACTTCTAACTACGGAAGTAATTGCACATTATAATTTGAAAATAAAATGATGCGCAAATTACAAATCAGATGAGTATCACGAGCTATACTACATTAATATATCTTGGCTTACGTAATTATACTAAACTCACAAAAAGATATTTTTTAGTGAAATCAGACTGGAACTAACTTTTAACTAAACTTTAATGTTGTTTGACCAAAACGAAATTAAAAAGTCTGAAAATATGCTTTTAATGGCAATGATACATGACCCCATATGACGATATAATAATTTATAGAAAATGAATTTTTTGACTTTAAGATGTCTGAAAATATGTAGGCCATCGTATCACTTATGTGCATAAGACTGATTACTTTTAACAAAATGTTATGTCATATTTCATGCAAAATCATACATCATTGACCAATAAACAATATACGCGTAAATTAGAGACAGGATTTGCCACCTATATACCATCAAATGCGGAAAAATGTAATCGTGTGAATTGAAAGTTTGTCATGTTCTATATATTGTATTTGTCTGGACAGGTCGTAGAAATTTTCCGATGTTTAAATGTGCTATGCCCGAGAAAAAGAATAGACGTAACATCTAGACACATCCTTTTTTTCATTAAATACAATGACAAAACCTTTAAACACATTGGTCTGAACATGCTAACTGAAAGATGACTCAAATTAAAATATAAATACAAGTACAAGTACAGTACAACAACTTTGTGAACTTATAATGGCATGAAAACGTACATTTAGATAAAATTTAAAAAAAAAAAAAAAAAAGAAGACTATATAATTTTGTTTTTGGCTATGCACATTCATCAGAGATTCTTTTTTTTTCCATAAGTACCTATTTTATAACTTTTAGATTATTTTAAAGTTCTTAGGAAATGTAATCTCAAAACACTAAAACTTCCAAATCTGAAAGAAGTTAGATAATACTAAAACAAAACAAAAAAACATAATAACTTTGTTACAAGAGACGGATGACACCAAAAAAATATTCAAACTCATAAGCTGAAGTCAAATTGACAACATCATGATAAAAACAAAACGGTAGACAAAAGTTCTGATTACAAGACTTTGTTGTTGTTCTGTTCAACATGTGTTGGTGTGTGTTCAATCAGCAGTAACATTCACATATCGATCGTCAAAGTTATAAATGTCTAGTGCAAAATCATCATTTGCTTTTTTCATCTCCTCAGTTTTGAATCTTGACATTATATGGATACGTCCGTGAAAAAAACCCACTTTTTAACACTGTAATTGTTTTCTTTTGTCGTGTTTTTGCCATAGCGTTGTCAGTTCCGTTTTTACTTATGAGTTTAATTTGATATTTTTCGACTCTCTTTTTATTGAAAAAAAATAGGCTTGATTCGTGTGTCTAGTAAATGTTATTTAATTTATACATCCAATTTCGTTTTAATAACAGTTGCACTATGTTGTTAACTGTACTGAAACATGATTGAACTTACTGGCTTAAACATTATACAAGAGCACAAAAATAAAATGTAGCTGTTTGACTGTGGTAAACATCGTTAATTTTGTTCGGAAACAAGGCAGGAGATTTATTATTGGACATATTAATTACTTCATTTAAAATAGAGTGGTTAATCTTCAGACTACTTTTAGTAAACAGGAACTGCCTCAGTATCATGATACTTGATTGCAAACCCAGTTGATGTGATGACCATGCGGGTAATATTAGATTTGAACTTTTATGTATTGTTGACATTATGATTTTCGTTTTTTTTCGTTTATTTATGTTGTTATATTTTGTGCTGAACATTATTCTTACTCGTCAACCTAAATAAGTGGCCCAACATTATCCTTCAGAAATTGTGGATGGAGATACTAAACTGGCAGTCTAATTCCTTGAAACACTCTTCTCTTTATCATAGCAATTACTCTCATGTTCAACAGAGGTTGATGTGGATGAGTCAATTTCAATATAAAGACCTTTACATCTAAAACAATAAACTCTTTATATATTTCAAAGGATTTACAAATAGTATTTACTAAAACAAATAATTTTGATGATCTTTTACATTAACTACATATGTACATGTCATCAAATGAAATATAACGTAGACAGTGCAGTTTCTGAGCAGTGCTAACATGTTTCGGGCCACAAACATGGATTTTGTCGACCCTAAAGAAATAAATCAAAATCATGTACTTAAAAAAAAAACAAGCAGCATTTCCTTGATAGGTTCATTGTTTTATATGAGAAATGACGTCTTGGAACACAAATTGAATTCATAAATATTTGCAGTTAGAAGGGAAGTTATCTCACAAAATAGTTTTAAATATACACGATACTACTTGTACTGCACTAGATGCGCCTTTCGACAAATAATATCTCTTCAATGATGATCGAATCAAAAATATTTGTCAATTCAAAACCTAAAATAAACGTTAAAGTGAAGGATTGATTCATCAACAGGACCTCCAGCCAATGTAAAGGTTGAAATTTGGTTGTTTTAATGTAGTCTGTTGATTGCTATTTAAGTGGGTGTAGTCTGTTGATTGCTATTTAAGTGGGTGTAGTCTGTTGATTGCTATTTAAGTGGGTGTAGTCTGTTGATTGCTATTTAAGTGGGTGTAGTCTGTTGATTGCTATTTAAGTGGGTGTAGTCTGTTGATTGCTATTTAAGTGGGTGTAGTCTGTTGATTGCTATTTAAGTGGGTGTAGTCTGTTGATTGCTATTTAAGTGGGTGTAGTCTGTTGATTGCTATTTAAGTGGGTTTTTTGGTTGTATTTAGTGTCATTGGGTTGTAGTCTCTTTGATACCTCTGCCACATATATTATCATCCATCGAAAACAGATACATGTACATTCTAGGCTTTTTATAGGATATAGTATGTTTACGAATATTAATACTGTTTAAAACGTTTGCAGTTGAACTCTAACATCATTAATATCACATATACACACATACGCGTAGTAAAATTATGAAATTATATGGTAACTGACAAAAATGTTTCAAGTATTGTCGATTTACATACTCGCAACCATTTCTTCATAAAAGCAAAAGGGTTAAATGCATCTTACGAACAACATCGCGTCACCCCTAGTGCATTTATGATTATACTTTTCTTGTGACTGTGAAATATCTCTATGATTATTCGAGATACTGTAACAACTATATAAGTTTGAAATTGTTGATTCAAGTTGGAATTCCAAATGACCCGTATCATATTAAGGAGTATCATCGGTATATGTGTCCTTTTTCAAAAATATAATAAAAAGTGTGAATCACTTTGCCTTTTTTTAAGTTACAAGTCTTAAAACCGACAGAATTTGCAAAGGTTTTTAATGAAAGAATACATTTGTGTTATTAAAAATAATCTATGAGATACAATTTAAAAAATAAAATATCAGAAGATAGGTTAAATGATATCCTGTATAAAAATAAAACGATGTGTCTGAACTCGTTTTCTTGCTTCTAGTAAAGATCTCTTACTCAAAAAGTGTTCTCCTCTTGAATGTCTAAGTTGAAAAATTTATTTAAAAAATGTACAAATATTGGGTATTTGTTTTCACATTTTGGATAAACACAAATTTTCTCAGAACAAAAACAAAATGTCGTACACATGAATTGCAAATATGTCTCACAATTTGCAGATTTAATAAAGGAACCAGGCAGATTTGTAATTCTATTGTACAATCCAAGTTACCTTAACTGAATTAATAATATAGCCCGGAATGAAAATATAAACGTCAATAGAACAAGAAAAACATAAGTTGTCAAGTTTCTGCGAAAAAAAGAAAATCGACTAAGCTGACAATTTTTTTAAAAATTACATAAGAGTGTTTGGAGTCGTTGAACTGCAAATGGAAAAGAACTTTATAAAATTTGAATATAATTATTGAAAGTCATAACCGAAACAATATGAAAAAAAAATTGTATTTATATTGAGTTTTTTTAAACCGCTTAGTCGCAGCAACCGGTGTTGGAGGTTTTGCCCTCAAGGGTTTCACCGTACCAATAGTCAACACTTTTTTTTAATAAAGGCAACATTATTATACAGCTGTTATCATTGATATATATTTTTTTTAGATTTTCATTGATTTAAAACACTAACGTTTTCCTACTCAAAGAAAAATTCGTCCTTAGCACATTTGATTTCAGGAGTTTCTGGGTTGTAATTCTCTTCAACTTTTGTTTTTGATTAAGTCCTTCAACTGTTTGATTCGATAGTCATGCGTCTTATGTAGACGACACGATTGTCTAGCAATAACATACCAAATTATAATCCTTGTATATTTGATGATTTTTATAGATATATATCACTGAGGATAACTGTATTGCATCTTAAGCTCCGACGGCATCAATAGGTTATTTGATGGTCGCAAATTAAGTTTACTGGAGACGCTTTAGAATTCTATATAAATGAAACTGACAGAAAACAATGTCAAATCATAATTTATCAAATGTTAATAGTTGAATGTTTTCTAAAAACAAATATATGTAATATCAATTATAGCCATATCATATATTTCACTTATTATATTTGAATGGTTTGTTCAAAGTGACGTCATAATTGTCAAATAATTGTAGTCATAAAACGAAGAAACAATTTCGGAACAAGCAAATAAACTCGAAATTTTATTTATAGTCATTTACTATTATATTTTATCTTTTTTATCTGGTTTTTGGTCGTCTAGAATACGTTTTGTTTCTCTCCTTTGTGTTTGTATATATCCGATTTATTACAATAATTTGATACTCTCTATTTTTTTCATTTTTGTCGTTTCGGCGATTGATTTAAATGGTCGACAATTTGTTTTACATCTAATGAAATTTAGTGCTAAGGTCATTCGTATGTTCTAAATTCATGTTGCTTCATAACGTAAAAAACGACCTAAAACAGATTTAAAATTCTGCTACTTATATTCAATCATGTTATGTTTGACAGTTTTTTTTTACGAAGAACGTATTTTGGTACTAACCAAACGTCTTATAGGATGGCATACAACTACAAATTTTCAATTACTCTCTTGTTTATTATCTCTGGTTCAAGGTAGTCATAATACACACGTTTATTGAATTAATCACTAATTATACTGACAAATTGTAATACACACTTCAAGATGGATTATTCATTTATGTCTTATAAATGAAAGCATCAGCACTTCAAACTGTTTGAGTACATACTGCTGTACATTGATTTTTATTTTGTTAACACTAGATAATTATAAACAAAGTGTAACGAAGAATAACATTACAATCATTGTATAAAATTCAAAAGTTTTGTCATTTTGGCCGATAAATTTATAAATGCATCATACAAACCTGTATAAAACAACATATAATACTAGGTTATCGTCTATTTCAAGATGAGGAATATATTATTATCAATAATTGTTAGTTCAGGCACTATATTCTAAAATACAAATAACAACACACTTCATTAAGATGATTTGATACAAACATTTGCTGTCTCAAGTGTTATCATTTTTTTCAACTTTGTACTTGTTTGGCTTAATGAATATTTTGATATGAGCGTTACTGAAGACTATTATGTAGACGAAACGCGCGTCTGGCGTACTAGATTATAATCCTGGTACCTTTGATAACTATTTACAGCTTATTATGCGAAAATTGGAGGCAAAAACAAAGATTATAAATTAGATAACGGTTGACAGACAAAGTGTTGTCAACAATGATTCTTGACTTATATCTTGAATTGTTGAACATCATTTCTCTTCTGAAGAATTTCGTTTGAAATTAAGACTGCAATCTGTTATTAGACAGGAAACGAACCTTTGATGGAGCAATACTCGCTAAAATTAAATAGTTCAGGCTATCAGTACGACAAGAAACATATGACCATAACAATTAATCAATAGTTAATAGATGACACGCGAAAAAGTAAATCAGAGTATTACAATATGTTTGAAGTAAAATGATAAAAACTCTGAGGAAAATTCAAATCGAAAAGTCCGTCATCTGATTGCAAAAAAAAAAAAAAAAAAGCTCTAACACATCGAACGAGTTGATAACAACTGTATAATTAATGCCTGACTTGGTTCGGGCATTTTCTTATGTAGGCAATGATGGATTAAACCTGATTTAATATTCAGCTAAACGTCATATTTGCATGTCAGTTGCATTAAATTCCATTATTTTGACAACGACATGTGAACAAAACAAACAGACATAAAAAAAAGGTAAAATCACAAAAATACTGCACTCTGAAAATTCAAAACGAAAAGTCCCTATTCAAATGACAAAATCAAATGATAAAACACATCAAACGAATGCGCAACAACTGACAATTTCTCCTGAATAGGTAGAGGCATTTTCAAAATATTTTCAACAAAAGTATAATTTCATATCTGAAATGATGGTATACAGGGTTGAAAAATCAAAAGTTATGTTAGAACTAATTTAAAGAACAGACACAAAAAGTCGCACATACAAAACACACCAGCAAAAATTAAAGATAAAACAAACGTATTGACCAAGTCACAGAAAACAGATCAAACAGTAATAAAATAGAACAAAGAAAAACACGAACAATATAACGCGTTGTTAAGATGATAAACAGCGTCAGTACACAGAATCTATACATCAAGACCATCATGTATTATTTGTAAAGTTGATACAGAATATTTATCAACAGATCTTGGTACATTTCGATGAAAATTTTTATTAGAAAAAGGACGAGACGTTCTTTGACATCCCCTGGTTCATTAACTTTCTGCTCAGACACTTGTGACGTTTTACAAAGTCTGAGTAGGAACTGCAAGCTCTTGAATATCGAATAAGTTGGGGAATGTATATCCCATATGCAGGTGAAGTTGGTAAATTGCTACTAAGATGGGGAAAATTGATAATTTAAAAGAAAAAAAATCTCGTTTGTTGTAGAGTCTGGTACTAAAAGGACTGTTTATGTCAAATTTAGGGTATAAGTCTAAAAATGAGGCGGAGGAAGCCGTGTCTTTTTGTTCTTTAATTTCTGGGGGATATGTAAATGGAACTAAATCAAAAAAGTTCAGATTGTTTATGGTTGGAACATCATCAATATATCTGAAATTGAAATCAAATTGTTTTTGACAATTGTCTGAAGAAACTCTGATTCATATTAAAAAAAAAGAACATGTTGGTAAGGAGAGGCGCACAATTCGTTCCAATAGCAATGCAGACAATTTGCTGGAAAGTCTACCACAAAATTCAACAAAAATATTTTGTTGATAACAATCTCCAGCATACTAATCACTTGTTCCTCTGTGTAGCATGTTTCACCCTTTTGTTTACTTTCAACATCATATGCCTTATAATATATCTTAAAGTTATAAATTGATAGCGTATGCTACCATTTTTTGTTGAAAAGCATTGTGGATTATTTCTTTCAGTCAATTTTTCAATTTCACATGAGGAATGGTGGAGTACAGGGTTGAAAAATCAAAAGTGTTGATAGAACTAAATTCAGAAAAAGACCGAGATTTAAAATTATCTAGAAGGTCTTTAGAATTTTTAAGGGGTATCCTGTAGGGTATTCCGTGGAACACACAAATTGAATGATACGGTGTTCCGTGCAGCACAAGAGGACCTTGGTAACCCGGGCGACGTCCGTGTTTGTTTGTTTTTTGTATTATCTGTTTTCATCATGTATAAAGCTACCAAGCTAATGATAACATCAGGGAATAATAAATCCACCAGCAGTAAAGTCTCTACTAGGAAGAAACTTGACATCGACTTTTTAAGGTAGTCTAATATATTTGCGACAATTCTATAATATAAGTATTAAATGCGCTATCCCAAATGTAATTCATCATGTGCTGTTCCGGACTTAAAATTATTTATTAATTATCCTAACGCAATTATGACGACTACAAAGTCTTTAATATACATTTGAAATAGTGAATGTACTATCATAATGTAATTCATCATGTGCTGTTCCGGACGCAAAATTATTTATTAAGTATACAAACGCAATTGTGACGAGTAGTAAATCAATTTTATACATTTGTCGAAACTAATTTGCCAAGAAATGATGTTTTAGTTTATAATGCTGTTTTTTATTTAAATTCCTAGTAAACTATATTATGTATTGTCATCTTAAAAGATACTGTTACTTTGTGATCCAGTAAGATTGACCGACGATTGGGTCTAGACAACACCAAAATATAATGTGCTGACATTTATTCCTTAAACTGATCTGACAACTAATACAAAACTGAAAAATGCTTATTAAATTACGATCATACAATTGGACGAATCAATGTTATAAAAAACTAAATGTCAATATGAATGATAGCACAGTTCATTGAATAAAAGATAAAGTTGCACTATAAGATGTCTGTCTCCTTCCGGACGCTTGGGGTCGTCTATGTGTTTAGCGTGAACAGAATCTATGATGTTAATTAATAACTAGTTATTTAAAGTGCTACGTATGTTGATCTAATTTTGATCAAAATCGTTGTCAAGATAACAAGGACACTTTTGCAATGTTTGACAGTCTCGAGTTGATAGTAATGAACTATGCTTTGTTGAATGAATATCCTAACCAGGAGACGTATATACAGGTTAGGGTCAATTTAATATTTTCCTTCAAACTATGTTTCTTGTTCAACACGACATGAAGTAAATATGCTTATGACTGTTTTGGAGTGGCAAAATCTGTTACCAACAAGCAAATTGCATTTTTTCCTTTTGCTGATGAGGGCCAGTCAGTTTAACTGACAATAGGATTTGATAGAGAAAAACACATGCGATTTATTTATTCCTTAAACTAGTCTGTCAAATGAAAAACAATATCAAAAGACACGTTATTATATACACAATGTCATAATAGAAGTATCGTAGGTAATGAAAAGTTCTATGTCGTCTTAAGATGTCTGTAAGTATTCCTCCTAGGTCTGGAACACATATATAATTGTGTATGTTGGTTAACAAATTTATAAATGTGTTACTGAGTTCCGGCATAATTTCATTTTCAATTCAAGTTTTGAATAATAGTTTTGTCCTTAAAAGAGTGTTTATACGATATCAAGCGACAATTTATAAATTATTTAGTGTACTTAAATTACATGAAAAGTTGCAATAACCTACTGTAAAAATTACATCAAACTTTGTTTACTTAGCTGTAAAGGACTACACAATGTACTTTGTTCAATTATTACAAAACATTTCTAAATTAGACTAAATGTCCAAGATTTTTCCCCTATTCAACAATGAGGTCGTTTTCATAGATATAGGAAGATGTGGTGTGAGTGCCAATGAGACAACTCTCCATCCAAATAACAATTTAAAAATTAAACCATTATAGGTTAAAGTACGGCCTTCAACACAGAGCATTGGCTCACACCGAACAACAAGCTATAAAGCATCTTTATTTAGCAAGACTTCGAAATATTTGTTTATTCTTGTTGTCGTTGTTGCTATACAGGTTGTATCTTGTTGCTTTCAGATGGAATTTTAAAATGGTCTTGTTAAAATCTAACTTTATTTGGATACATTATCATTATAATGACTAGTCATTAAGGGTTCTGATACACAGAAAACGCTTATCCCATCTTAATAAGCAGGTTTCAAAAAAAGAGAAGAATTAAGAGTGATTTCATAATACAAATTTCAAATCTCAAAAAAAAAGAGTTAGTAATTGCAATCCATGAATTACAAAAACCAAACTTGACTGTAATACAAATTACAGAAAAAGATAGGCGTTGTTGAGATATATACTACTACATGTATATTAAACTACAACACAACACAAAATGACTCTTATGGTAGGACCATGTGCAATTTTCTTACTCATTATTCCTGATATAGGCGTTTGATTGTTGCCTAATTGGCAAAAATCCCTCCTCTCAATCACTCATCTAATTAGCATGGTAAAATAGCCATACTCAGAAAAATACCCAAAGTGTAAAGTGTAAATTCACATTGTGATAAGACGTGTCACGAATATTGTGTATCCCAAATTCTTGTATTTGTTTTTGATGTTATATTTGTTATTCTCGTGGGATTTTTTCTGATGCTGGGTCCGTTTCTGTGTGTGTTACATTTCAGTGTTGTGTCGTTGTTCTCCTCTTATATTTAATGCGTTTCCCTCGGTTTTAGTTTGTTACCCCGATTTGTTTTTTTTGTCCATGGATTTATGAGTTTTGAACAGCGGTATACCACTGTTGCCTTTATTTGATGTTGGTTTTCTTACTGAAATCAGATTTAATACATTAAAATTGTTGCTAACTTCCAGTCATTTAGTCTCGTATATGAAGTTGCCGCATTAGCAATCATATAAATCTTTCTATCTTCAAATTGAAAGAACTGTTGCTGAATGAAAAATAGATGTGAACCATTTGATTCCACATGTCCTTGTCTATCTAAAGGTAGACAAACTTCACTGTATTCGTACTGAATGTTTTCATAATGTTTTTTATAGCTGTAGGTGACTCCCGATATGATTTTATCCAAATTTGAAACGTAGAAGTAACGTAATACCCTTCAATCTGTACGTTTTATTTGAATAATGTCCGGTGTAGCCATGACGTCTTTGCGCCAATGTATTATTACTTTTTGTAACGCATTAGCACTTAAAGAACAGTACTTATTTCAATTTTGATATGACGGTCACAAGTTTTTGTTTTACTGTCTCCGCTACGAATCGCCAATAAAAAAAAACATTTGCCACCGTCAAATCGCTAATTAACGGTGAAAACTTGTTTACTACAATACTGGGGCCGTATGCATAAAACATCTTAACTTAAGTATTTCTTAAACTTAGATTTCAATAAGAATTTCCTAAGTTAAGTAAAATTCTTATTTGGTATGCATAAACTTACTTAAGGAATACTTAAATCGGAACTTTTCTCTAATTACCGTATGATATATACTAGCTCATCTAATGTACTCATCCATGTAAAAGTTTATTATGATTGTTCATTTAAAATAATTGATCAATGCATGCTATTATTCTAAAGAGCTGGGGTTCAATTGATACAGGTATGTAAAACAATTCAACAGAACATAACACAGTATAATGATGAACAATTGGCGCATATATACAAGACAACGATTTTTAAGGTTGATGTTTTGACGGATGAGCAATGGAAGAAAAATATATAATCCGACTTTCCTCTACTTAATCTTTAATCATCTTTTAATGGGTGTAATATTTTCTGGATACAACAATATGTTTTAAACTCTAACAAAACATGATCAAGGTGTCAGTGGCGTAGCACAAGTACAAGGGTAGCATTGTAAGCAAATCATTTTACAGAACACTTTTTGTTACTAATAGTTCAGCTTATTGTGAATTGACATCTCCCTCTGGACCCCTTGCCTACATTTGCCTATGGTTTGAAAAACATCTATTGTGATGTGAAACAAAACCCCAAAAAAAAGGAGAGAGGGTAGAAATTTTTTTCCAGGAATCCTTATACAAACTAGGGTATTTTTCAAAAGTCCTACAATCTTTACTAAAACAAATTATTACATTAAGTATATTCTCAACATCTTAACGTACTTAGCAATATTTTCGAAACCGCAATATATCTCATTGAATATATAAGGGAATATAAAAAAATTAATTTGATACGAGTGAGCCATCATTAATATATCTTATATGATCTTATATAAACTTCGAATTCCATGGGATGTAGCAGTGGGGACTTCTGACTGCCGTTACAGTGATTCCATAATAATTCCCCCCTTTTGTGAAAGAGGTCCATAGCTTGGTAGATCTGAAAACTTTTTGATTTTGTCCATGTAGGTGAAAAAAAATAGGGTATGCCCTTCATCTTTAAAATAAAACTAAATTGAAAATTCAAATGACCCCCCCCCCCCCCCAAAAAAAAACAACAACCGCAAAACAAACAAACAAAACTAAGAAACAAACAAAAACACACACACATGATATAAAAATTGTGGTTTTGCATGCCCTCTCTTCATTCCTTAATTCTGCTTGAACTTACGGTAACAAATGATACCCGCGCGGTGTAAAAATTTAAAAAAAACCGTGCACGTACAGAGTAAACAAAAGAAAAATAGAACCATGAATTACACGAGTATAAAAACTGAGTACTTTTCGGTAAACACACGAGATATGGGAATAGTATATAACTACCCACTGTTATCTCTTGATTTGTTGATTATACGTGCATGATTTGAAGAAAATTACGATGATCGTTAATATTTAACAATAAATAAACGAATAATTAATATTTTATTACTATTATAGTGATGTGATTAATCAATTTAATTGTAGATGTTTTGCAAAAAAATGCATACTTTCGATTGATTTTAAACTATTTTTGAAAATTTAAGGAAGCTTTATAGGTACCTTAGACTTAAGTGTTATCTTAGGCGATTCCTTAGTATAAGGAGTTTTATGCATACCACTTAAGTTTTGTAGGCGTGACTTAAATTTTACTTAGAAAATACTTAGTCTAAGATTTTTTAACCATACCAGTTAGATAAAAAGGGCGGAGTTTCCTTAACTGAAGTGTTAACTAAGGAAAATCTTAACTTAAGTAGCTTTATGCATACGGCCCCTGGTATTCTTTAGGTGAACTTCATTGAACTTATCTTAATAATTAAAGTATGTGAAAGATTCCATATTACATGTCTACATTACCACACTACTTATTTTATAAAGGAACTATACATATACAGCTTGTCATTTTTGTTCCCTGACCATTTTCTGTTTCATCTATCCCCGGTTATAGGAGTATACAGTTTGTGTGTTTGGTCAAAACATGGTGTACCAAACGGACAAATAATACCTTTAATCTATCTTTCTCCAGCGGTTTTTTTCTGCTTACTTTTCCTGAATAAGCACGTCTGTTATATATGATATATTAATATTTTATTGGTATAATATCACTATGGAAAATATCCAATTATCATGAAAAACTTACCTTAATATGTTTTAAATTTGAATATAAACTAGATTATCCCGTATTGCTAAAACTTTAGTTGTTTTTTTCTTTTCTATATGAATGGTGTTTTATATCAATAAGAATATTAATCTTCGGCAAAAGCTAATCATGGCGGAAAACATCGCGTGCTTTAACGTGTTTAATTTTGGTAAAAACATTTAATGTACACTTGTATTTGGTAAATAGTTGGCGTTACCTACATTTCTTCCGGACTAATCTATGAAATACAACAATGGCTGTATTTTGTTTCTGTAAACACGTGGTTTAATTGACTTTTGAATAACTGATATTTACTTCGGCCGTTGGCCTCAGTAAATATTATTTTTTTCAAAAGTCAATAAATCTACATATGTTCCGAATCAAAAGTCATTAATTGTGTATTATAGTTACAAAATACAGACAAACCAGATCATAATTATTATCTTTTCCTAGCTCTAGCATCTGTTATTTAATTTGTTTGTCAACCAATGACATTAAAGTATGCCAAATAGAACTCCCTCTCCTAGTGTTTGTATTCATTTTAATTGTCAGATACATTGTTCTATATCTAGCAATAAGCACGAAAGCATGATTGTGTTACAGTCATTAGACAACCAAATTATAACAAACAAGGAAATGAACTGTTATAGGTTATAATCATATTGAAAATGTGTAATGTTATTTTATCTAAGTCTATTGTTGCTATAGAATATATTTTTGTACTTACGTTTATCACAAATTGGATTTGCGCAAAAATAATGTCATCATTTCATTCTGTTATTTGTTTTTAATAATATTTTGTGCATCTCGTGAAAATTGATATAAAAAAGCAATAAAATATACCTTTGAGAACTAAGGTAATGCTAGCGCCCTTGGGTAGATACAATTTTAGACGAAATATAAAACCTTAGTAACAAGTTTATATAAATCATGTTACAATAATTGAAATGCAATGGGGGAAAAGATATGATTGATTTTACAATATTGTTTTCTCTAAGCAGAGAACAAGTTTAGGTTTTATTTGAAATGAAAATGCAATGACGTCTTACTGAAATACATACAATTAATTTGATTTTCGTTCTTTCAACATATCTGAAATTAGTATTAAAAAATAACCTTTCCGTATAATAAACCGTCAGATTAATAGATAATGGATTAAACTGTAAATGAAATAGACACATTTATGGCAACCGCTATCACACATCGCCTTAAAGCGCTGTATTTGAGTATATCATTTTTGTCATGAGGTCTCACTGTAAAATTGGAAGATAAAAAAGCTTTAGACGGTTCCTGTTGAAAAATTACATTACATATTGTTTGGTTATTCAGTCGTTATTTCTGTATATAAATTGGTATAACAAAAAAACAAATGAAAATTTGCAATAACTCGCTTTACTCGTAATGTCGTAGTTGTAGCATACACATGCTGTTATAAGAATTTTAGATCTGTAGAATTGAAAAAGCGTTCAACGTGGGCACATTTTGATAAGGCGTTTAAAATGTGTGCCTCGATCAACGCTTTCAATAACTCGCTTTACTCGTAATGTCGTAGTTGTAGCATACACATGCTGTTATAAGAATTTTAGATCTGTAGAATTGAAAAAGCGTTCAACGTGGGCACATTTTGATAAGGCGTTTAAAATGTGTGCCTCGATCAACGCTTTCACATCCACAATATAATTGAAAATTCAATTCTGATAATCACATTGCTATCATATAAACGCAACATTACGAGTTTAACAAGTTATGGCATTTTTTTTATGTGTGTACCTATGCATTGTTCTGATGCTGTGCGTGGTCAGGTACACGAATCAGATTTATTACGGGTTAAAAATTAACAATCGCACAAGCAGTAACTACTTAACCTTCCAATTTACCGTAGATGAAACAAGTCTTTTGTTTGGGTTCGTGTTGCTCAGTCTTTAGTTTGTGTGTTCTAGTGTTTGTTTGTTGGTCTTCTCTTTTTTCCCGTGGCACCCTCATTTTTTATCCTTTGCGGTGTCAGTTTAGTTTCGACTAATGGGTTTGAATGTTCCTCTGATATCTTTCGCCTCTTTTTCAAAAGTAACGAATTTTCAACGTATATAGTGTTAATTGAATTCATTGTTTGTAATCATGATGCTCATGTCGTTTTTATCTAGCTTTGATGTCTTCTTATGTTGTTTTTTTTAGCAAAAAGTCCTTAGATATTAGCTGTACTTATTGATATACAACTTTTTCTTACGTTGAACACAATTTTGGAAGACGTATAGGGAGCACGGAATAAGCTTTAGTGTAATGTACTTTCCCGCACTCTTGTTCCCTCCCCCTTTATATACTTTTATAAATATACAATTATCAGTTACTTCTATTGATGTTGTGTCTTTAATATGAATGTTTTATATAAGTATACGAATACTATAGAATTTCTAATTATTGTTTCAGTATGGGAAAAAGCAAAATGAAAGCGTTCAAGACGACCTGTACCATGTTTACCAAGCAAATGATTGCAGTAATACTCTATGTAAAACGGTATGTGCAGTGATTATTTTAATGATGCAAATAGATTGTTCTACAATATGTGGCTATACTTAAACAAATAATAAAGTCGAACTTGTAATATTGCCTTAAAGTATACTTTCCAAAAGCCAACATATTATTTTATAGTTTTAATGTTTACGGTTTATTGACCCTTCTGTAGGCTGTTTATTACGCAATTGTCAAAGTGTACGTATGTCTAAAAAGCAAAATACGTATTTTTTTTTTAAATAGATGGGCCGTTTTGTATATATTACAAAAGAAAACGTCGTCCACATAGATTTTAATTGTTGTTTAACCAAATCAAGCTTAGATCTAGACTTAATTGCAGAGAGTTCGTTATAACATTTTATACCTAGATTACTTACTAGTTAATCAGCGTAATTATTGTTCAAAAAATTCTTTTGATCCAAAATACCTCGTGTTAAGTCACTAATATCGAACTAACCCTAGAAGTTGTACAATAATTATCCATATGTATTCATATTTAAAGTTTTTGAATTAAAATAAAATGTATACAACAAACCATTGCAAGCACTGCCTGCGGTTATTCCCTATATATATAACTGTTAAATACTAGTGTCAGAGTGAGAAAAGCAGTGGTTATTCCATAAAATCTCTATATAATCCTTAAGACACACAGTAGACCTGTGTTCAACAAAATTTTGAAAGTGCAAAAATATCAACCCTTCAAAAAGATAAGTGTTATATTATACATAAACTGAAGGGAAACTTCGTTCACAGCAATACTATGAATTGTATCGTTGCAAAAAAATAAAATTGGATTTTGTAACAAACCAAGCCAAGATGTACCTCACATTCATAAGGGGTTGAGTAATGAAATTTGGCATGATTATTTCCCACTGTTTAAATGCGTGTTTGCTACCTTACCAAAAAAAATAGATCAGTTATTAACTCTCTTAAGATTTGTAAGGACCTTCCTAATGGAATGCATCTTCGCTAGCCAAGGGTTACGATCCACTCCCGCTCTCTTCACCCTTGGCGGATTGAGATAATATTTCGGAGACACAAGGTAAGGATTTTTATTGGTTGCAGTAGATACTCACTGCATCCAATCAAAAATCGCCTATAACATGATCACGTGTAAATGTTGAAAGTGTTTGTAAACAATTGCCACGTGTTTATTGTGCAACAAGTCTTTATATCACTAAACATAGGACTATATTTAGTGACAACTTGAATGTTTTTAATCAACTAATAGAAGTTTCTGTGTATGTTTCATGCACAAATGCATGAATATTGACATATATTTTCGTTTCCGGCTTTACCAAGTGGTTAGAATCTAGACGCTACCGTGTTTTTATCTCCAAATTGAAGAGTTCAAGTGCTACCATTGGTCAAGAATAATTTATTCGGAATGGGCGTGACTTTAAACTTCCGATAGATGGCGCAACATTGATATCACAAATGTTGGCTCAATCTGCCAAGGGTGAAGAGAGCGGGAGTGGATCGTAGCCCTTGGCTAGCGAAGATGAATGGAATGATCTAGCACATTTTTTAGAACAGATACCAACAGTACTATTAAAGAACATTCTGCATCTATCTCATCTAAAAGCGTCAGATGCATTCAGTTCCTGTCTAGGCGTTATTTGTTATATAAGGTGCTCTTTCAATACATAACTACATCCTCAAGCATTTCAGTTTTATAGTAAAGGTTAGCTCTTAAATGTACATTAAAGGCTGTACGCCTAACTATAATTTGATGGAAACAAGTAATTAATTTCAAATTATCCCAGAATTTTGCTAATTACAAAGCAATCGTTGTCATAGTAACGGTTTGATCTTGTCAAATAATATTGAGAAAATAATAAGATTCAAAGGGAAGGTTACCTATCAAATGCGTGGGATATAATAGATAATAGGCTGACAATAATAATTTTATACACTATATATAGATAGTTACCAAAGGCAGCATGCCTGTAATTTAATACGCCAGACGCGCGTTTCATCTATATATAACTCATCAGTGACGCTCAGAATAAAATAGTTAAAAAAACCAAAACAAGTACAAAGTTGAAGAGCAATCGTACCCAAAATTCCTAAAAACAGTTACGCCAAATATGGCTAAAATTATCTATGCCTTGGATAAGAAAGTCCTTATTTTTTTCAAATAATTCACACTTTTGCAATCAGTGAATTTATAAAAATGACCATACAATTGATACCAAAGTCAATACCGAAGTGCTGACTATTAAGCTAGTGAAACTCTCGGTGACGAAACGTCCACCAGCAGTGGCATCGACCCAGTGGTATAAAAAGTTAGCAAAGATTCATCAGTGGTGCAAAGATTAAAGAAACAAGTAAACCAATCAGAAACAAAGTTGAAGACCAGTAATTCAAAAAAAAGTATATAATCGATTTGAACTGAACTTGAAGTGTATTGTGAAAGCAGAAACGTCGGACTCAAACATGATACTATTATGCTGTCTTTCTGAACAATATATTTAAAACTTAAATAACATGAATAGGTGCATTCTTTGACTACTAATTTGCCTTTTCTGTGTCAGATTATTGTTTCTAAAGTACTGCATATGTGTTACTATTCCAATAAGTATGATTCCTGACAGTATTATCATTAAATGGCAGAAAAAAGCAATAAACTCCTAACAATATATAAGTATCATTCCATGCATCATAAAGAACTTTAGGTGTCAAAGTTCACCAATTATGCTCATATTGTAATGTTTGATTTCTAACATACTTAAACGAAAATCCAATTTACAAATTTCCCAAAGGAAGTAAGCTATAATCCAAGACTTTTTTTTATTATAATTTATCAGTATTTCGTGCGTATTATAGTCTAGACGCCATCTATTTAATCAACTGACCCCCGAAGAGTGTTCATGGTCAGCAACACGATCTGAACATAAATGATTATAACAGAGAGACAATAATGTTTTGTGTTCGATGACTGAATCAGTCAACAACAATATTCGTTCTAGTTTCAAGGTCGTCATTATTTTCTTAACACGCATAGTAAATGCTCGTCATATCTCCAGCAAATTGTATGATAAAAGGTTTCAATTACATAACCTAATACCATTTCAAATAAGGTAGAAGTAGTGCCTTACAATTCAATAATAAAGCAGCGATAAGGTTTAGCCTATTTTAACAAAATTGAACCATTTCTTTTTTTAAATTCCACTTTTATAAGAGAAAAATAATCACATTTAAATTATTGTTTATATTCTAGCTAAAAGTCTTTTTAAAACACTGAAGGTTCAACTTAAACATATATGAAATTTAACTTTGGTTTCTCTAAAAGTTTTTGTGGTTACATTTATAAGACCAAACTTAAAACTTCCTAATTTAAACAATAGAAAGAATTTATATCATGTCAACAGTCCATCTTAATTGTAATATGTAAGACCACTTTATATCATGTCAACAGTCCATCTTAATTGTAATATGTAAGATCACTTTCTATTGGTTTTCAATGCTGATTTTAACGTATTTAGTCAGCAGCTTTTAAGTTTTCACTTGTTATCTGTCATTTGTTTTAATTCATCATATCCAATCCATTAAATGATTATCAATTTTTTCTAAATTAAAATTAGATTTTTGTAATTGCGAGTGCTAACAGATCGGTATTTTGTGTCATTAATCTTTGTGCTACCTGTTAGTTGCGTCAAGCAAATTAGATGAGTCAAACTTGTAATTACATTTTTTCTTACGTTGAGTTGTTATAACACGTCCGGGTTAGACAAAGGGTTGAGCTTACACAAACATGTTGTTGGTTTTTTACTATGGTCGGTTTGTTGTCTCTTTGATACATTCCCCATTTCCATTCTAAATTTTATTTACCCGAGGAATACCACAATGCCTGTTCCAAGTTGAAGTAAGAAGTCTGTATTTCATTTGGTTGTTCATGCCACTGCTGGTGGAGATTTTATTACTCGAGAGCATCAAAGTCAAGAAGTTACCACTTCTGCATTAATTATATTTCTGTTATTCTTACTTGTCCGAGATCATCTGAATGGAATGAATACATAAGCTGCGAGACACATGGTATTTTTTTCTCTATGTATCGGTTTTATTCTTCGATAGTATTTGGTTGCTGGTCCATGGACATAATATCCTTTATATACATAAAGTCGTATAAAGTGTATATTAACTGGAAACGCATTTGATACATATAAAGATAGAATATCCTCTAGCAACACAAAAATAATCCTGATTTTATTTATTCTTTTAGTGCATTATTCCATGTGGAAACATAACAAATATTAGACAAGGAAAAACCTGTAAGGAAATATGTGTAAGTATAAGTGAACACTATTTAAGCATTTAAGGATGATGAATGTCAGAAGTTAAAACATTATATTGGTCATAATCAAGTGTCATTTTGTCGCTTGTCTACAAAATGCCTTTTTAAGATTATAACCTAATAGCTTCCGGTATTAATGATGCTATCGCCATCACGGGAAGGTTAACCGTTATAAACGACGATGGATATCTTCCAATGTATAAAGTCGTAACCACAATTTAGTCCTCTTTTCTGCTTACGTGTCATACCGTATTAAATTAATCACCGGTTATGAACCTACATGAAAGGTGCCAGCAGGATATGCTTACCAATCTGGAGCATCTGTGATTGAGTCCGATTTTTGGTTAGGTACGTGTTACTTAGTCTTTGGGTTTCGGAGTGGTTTATTGTGCTTTGGTTTTACTTTTAACATAGGTATCTATTAACTCGCTTTGACAGTTTATGTAGATTTGACAGTTATCATTAAATATTACTTTGACCCACAATGCCTTGAAATTATACATATTAGTAGACGTGACAGTATTCTGTCGACGAACTAGTCCTGTAATGCATCTATACGATATTATAGATTATCGTTGATTATCTCAACGAGAAAAGCAATCGAGTTGAGATGACCAATGACAATCTGTTTATCGCTATTTTACCTATGACGACGTTGTCAATTTCAATGTCAATTTCGTTAGCAACGCCACGTGGCTCCTTAGTTTCTAGCAATATTTTTTCCATATCAAGCGAGAAGCATGATATGAAAATTATCACAAAAAAAGATCAAAGGAAATATGCACAAAATAGCGATAAGCAATGTTCTCGCTCAGATTTAAATTGCAAGGGATTGTTATTTTATTATATGTCGCTCATGTCTTTCGAGCCATTATACCCTGGTGTGTTGGAATTAAAGGAATCGCCTCTCATTACTTTTTGGTCATGTGTTTCTCATCATAACTTAACGCATTAGGTTGATATGAATATATTTTTTTTATCATCTGTCGTTAGTATCCCTAGCAAAACATTGGCGAATCACATTACAGTGTTAAGAATCTAAGAATCTATGTGTGTTATCGTTTGTTCGGGTCTGGTATAGAAATGCATGGCATGATGCATTGTATTGTACCCTTACATCCAATCACAGCGCTGCTAATTTGACTTCCTTCACTTGCCTTAGGTACACAAAAGGCCAACCTTACACTAGGAAAATGTAATAGAACCGTTTTCACTGTGTATTTCTGTATTTTTCTTGGCGTAGTATATTTTTTTTCTTTATTATCTCTTTAGCATACCATGATGTTATTAATTGCACGGAATCTGTGTTCTTTTATCTGTCGTTATTGGATCTCTATCTATACATCGGCACATTACACTGTAAAGCATATATGTTCTATTATCTTTTCTTTTCACATGCTTTGGAACTAGGCGAGTGGATAGTGCATAATATTGTGTTTCTGATGTAGCTTTAAAATAGATTAGATACTGGGTACTAACCAGCTGATCTGACTACTCTTAAGTTATGTTTGCAAGCAAACCGCAGTTTGCCTTCAACTACACTATTTCTATTTGTTTTAAACAAAAATCGGATAAAGTGACCATGCACGCTAAACTGCTGAGACAGCCGTATGCCAAAAAATATTGTATATAATTGTAAAGTTGTATTAGTTTTTCTAAATTTACCACTTTTTATGATAAAACTCTGCATAAAACAGTTATGTGTGGTGTATGAAATTTTGGAAGTCTGTTCGAATAATTCTCTAGAAAATATTTCAATAGATTTCAGAATTTATATTGTAAATATACACACTGAAGTTATTCATAGATAAATAAAAAATATATTGTACCCTTTCATCCTATCACAGCGCTGCTAATTTGACTTTCTTCACCTGCCTTGGGTACACAAAAGGTCAACCTTACACTAGGAAAATGTTATAGAACCGTTTTCACTGTATATCTCTGTATTTTTCTTGGCGTAGTTTAGTGTATGTATTCGGAGATATATTATCTGTCGTTAGTGTGTATCAATTCATACATCAGCGCACTAAATTGTAAATTAAAAAAAAATATATTCTTTTATATGGCAGTAATATTGCAATAACACAATGGTTACCTCATAAATCAAATATGCTACGTTATTCGTAATTAAAAAAAAAAGTAGCTAATAGTGGAGAGTTGTATGATGATTCTGGTAGGAAACTGTCTCTTAAACGCTTTGTATGTCCGCTTTAAAGTACAAACATTTTAAGTTTTTCTATTAGAACTGAATGACTTATGTTATGCTATAAACTATGCTTAGTTTAACATGGGTAGGCATTATATTTGTCAATATTCTACACCTCGCTTCGTCTCGGTAAAAAAAAAATGACTAATAATGCCTTCTCGTGTTAAAATGAGAATAGAGGATGAAATTTACAATGAAACACCAAAACAATTACATGACAAAAGTTATAACTTAGACTATACCATACGAGCGCTTGTTCAAACAATATTTCTATGAAGCAACATTCCCGCTGCGGCTACATTTGGATTATATATCTCGAAATTGATACGACATTCTAGGGCTTGTCTTTCCTATTATGATTTCCTTGATAGATGGTTGGTGTTCATAAAAAAAACTAATAAACCAAGAGTTCCAAGCATTGAATTTGACCTCATCACTTCGACAATTTTTAGGATGCAATCACGATTTGATTGCATATTAAAGAACATCTGTTTCATATATTACGACGGATTTGTTCCAAATGTCTTAAGTACAGTCTCGCCGCCTTCCCCCGAATGTGACATACAGAATAAGATATATCAAAGGATTGACAGAATAACAGTAACATGAGCAACAGTTTGGGAGTACATCATGGTCTGCCTTCCCTTAAATATCACCGGAAATGATTCCTAGGTTTTAGATGGGTTCGTGTCGCTCAGTCTTAACTGTTTTGGGATCTGTTGTTAGTCCGTCATTTTCTTTTTTAGTGTTTAGCCATGACGTTGTCAGTGTTTTTTTTTTTTAATTAGTTTGAATGCCCCTTTGTTATCATTTGCCTCTCTCATAATGGTTAAATTGACTGAAATTTTTTTTTTCAAAGTTGCGGCAGGGAATCATCTGTATTAGTAGTTGTGAAGTTTTGATGGCAAACTGGAATTCTTCGGGAATTACTGGTGTCACTAGTGGTAAGTAGTATAAAGTAACATATCTAAATATTGTACAAACGTTTTAAGTAATTATTTTATTGTTCTATTGCGTCTAATAAATATAAAGAAACTAGAGTATTATTATTAAAAAGTATTATTATCTTGATACGCTATTAAAGACTCCTGCATGAAAATTAGGAATACATTCAAAAAAGAAATATAACAACCCGTTTTGAACAGCAGTATACTACTGTTGCTTTTATTTGTGCTACTAGAACACAAACAAGACAAAATTTAGGTATGAGTACCAAAACAAAAGCATACAAAAGCAAACTGCTATAGCCAGAATTATTTCAATTCTTGAATGTTAACATCATAATGAATTATGATCAAACTATATATAAATAGTATTGTGTATTTGACTAAGTTGATGTAATCGGAGTTTTCTCGGGCACATAAATGAATCATGTTTTTTTGTGTACCTGCACCTTCTGCAAATACGTGGTCTGCTACGGTACAAATGGCAAAGAAGTTTAGCTAGCTATGAAACTAGATTCTTTGTAAGTCTAGAAGTGTTCAATATTTGGTCAAATCTACCTGTGTTGTCGATTATGAAAATGCTTTATCCTTTTTTGTCTTGATTCTGTGAGCTTTTATCAGCTTATGTGTTGTATTGATTCTTTAATACCCTTTCTGAAGATTTTAAAATTACGATAACATAACTTTTTAAATAATCATTTTCAAATTAACTTTTTTATAGTGCAAACATATAAGTGATTAGTGCGTTTCTATTATAGTGCGTATAATTTTGCTTTCATCCATAATAGGTAAACCTAACGAACCAGTAAGAGTGACCTGTCAACACATTGCAACGGAAGACACAGTGACAGTGTATCTAAATTGGAACGTTGATCCAAACTATGCCACGAATGTAGTATTTATTGTTTCATTATTGCGTGAAAAGTCTACTAAGACGTGGAAAACTCTGGGTCAGGTAATATTTTTTATTCTATTATTTATGTATGATCATAATGGTAACTGATTTCGTTAGTTGCTGGTTCATGTACTTTGATTTCATCCCTATATATAATATATGGTCGCAGTGTGGTATGAACTTGTGCGTTAAGTAAAAACACATATGAGATCATTTCTAATTATGCTTTATATGGGAAGGAGTGTTTAAAGTGCAGCTAGGATCAGTTACAACAACTACAAAATCTGTCCGGAAATTTTAAGAGAAATGATTTAGTAATGTTATGTAAAACAGTTACGCTGACATCTTTAAAACATTTTCTGTCAGAAGCTGATCTACTCTAAAAGAGGTTTAAAATAATTCCGTTATAAATGTATTCTTATAGTTCTATCCTATAACTATCTTTTATCATTCTTTCCTACAGCAGTTCTATCTCTGCTCTAATGGTGAACTAATTGCAGATGAAACACGCATCTGTCATACACATTTGTAATACATGTATCTTCTATGAGTTAACATAAAGAGACTAGACCTGTATATAAAATAAGAGTGTATACAGTATGGAATACCTGATGGTATTGTCCCTGTCAAAACCTAATATTTTACCGGTTATAAAGAGCTCCTTTACCTGATAGTGTCTTATTGTCTTTCAAAATATCTTTTTGTCTTAAAAACGGAAATATAAGAAAACAGTCCACACTGCTCAAGCATTATTGTCTGGGAACCGTTTCTTTATATTGAGTATGAAATTGGAGATACAGTTGAAGTTGAATATAAACTAACTGTAATTTATTTTTCTTTATTCTTTATAATTTCTTTTAAATGACTTTTAAAGTGAAACATATAATCTTGTTATTGATCATATTAAGATATCCTTTCTATTTTATATCATTTATTCTAAGGAAGATCTGTTATCAGAAGTTAAAATTGATATATCAGTCTAATCCCAACAATACATAACTTAGATTTTTGAAACAGTTGCTGGGTATTCATAGATTTTAATTATATACTTTTCATTTCTTCCCATTTTTAAAGGGAAGATTCTGTCTTTATATTGGGACTTATTATTTGACACAAATTCTTATTTTGTATACATAATAGCACACTGAAATGTATATATAAATTACAGAAAGTACATTACATTCTTATTCATTGGTTTGATGGGATTTAGCTTTTGCTTTTGCCGTTTGAATACGGACTTTCCGTTTTAAATATTCCTCAGAGTTCGGTATTTTTGTCATTTTACTTTTTTCCAATGAGAACAATTAACAATGCAAACATTTTTTGTGCGTATTAAAGACTTTCGCCATCTAATTGTCAATCTAGATAACCATAAAAAGCTGTTGACGCTCATTTAACCCAATATAAGCATGAAAATAAAAAAAATAATTAAACACCGGAGATCAGCTTATGAGTATGTTGCTATGCGTAATAGGTTTTATATTATAACTATATCATCGTGTTATCTTGTATAAGATTGTTTTTGTTGGCCGGGTGAGTAAAACAAAATGGATATTATCGGTTTTTCCCTTGTTACACTTTTTAATGTAGAATTCTTTTCTTTTTAATGAATGAAATAAATGCTAATAATATGCGAAATTTATCTCCGCTATATTTCAAATTAAAGGTAGTGTGTTAATGAATTCGTATGAGCGAAGAATACATTGACATTTATTTTTATCGTATTCTAACTCTGAAGTAAACTTACTGCTCATAAAAAAATATTATAAAAGCCTATTTTGATTGTTTGTTTTATTCGTTCCTCAATTCTGCCCCTTTACAGCCTTTTTAATGTTGTTAATTGTACGCACATGGCAAACAACATACGCTTACCTTGTGTGCGTACCATGTCTAGCTTCAATAGCGGTTGTCATGCTTTTACCTCGGACTTTTTCGTCCCCTTGATGTGTAACTTTATAGTGGGTAAAATACTGCTGCATCTGATTTTTTATAACTAATCACTTTATAAAATAATAAACAGAGGACAATTTTTCACATGTGGATTGTCTGAAGAAGTGATTTAACACTGCCGGTATTTAACTTATATATACCTTAATCTATTTTAATTGTTTTCCAAAATATTAAAGAATTGGAAAAATTAAATGTCCTGATTTTTAAAATAATTTTAAAACTAATTTCTCATTGCTTTGAGTAAAATGAACTGAAAAATCAAAGAGCCAATTCCTTAATCTATTCCTCTATTAATAGCTTAATGTATTTCGACACTACCTCATTTAGTCACGCGTCTCATCAATTTATATATAAGTTTGAATTTTTCAATTTAATGTCACCATAGTGATCAAGTAGCTTTGAGGGTGGCACTAGATCAGGGTTGAATTACTTTAACTGCTGAACTTAAATTGTCCTGTTCTACATTGTAGTATCTGTTGTTGTGCTACATAGGAAACTGCACACAGTGACTGCAGCAACATAACATTAAGAAACGATCTTGATAAATACCAAAAAACAAACTTAACATTACTTTAATGAAGAAACAAACCATATCAATGAAGTCTTCATTAATCGGTAAATTACTTAATCATCATACAAAATACAGGAGACAACAATGGTATACAGCTATAAAAACAGGTTTGATGCATCATTTATAAAATTAGAAAGTCTCTTTATAAAGTCAGAAATATGACATTTGTAGTCTATTCGTTTGATAAATTTGAACTTTTCGTTTTGCGTTTTAATTAAGGACTTTCCGTTTTGAATTTTCTTCGGTTTACAGTATTTTGTGATTTTCCGTTATACTTATCCCCCCACACTAGTCAATCCTGTATTTTATTTTATTTTAAGTTTGAAGGACAATTTCTTAACTCGACAGCGTACAAAAACTATAATTTTAATAGGTCTGTTAAGGAATAATACCACGCCTTTTTTTTAATTTACTGCGAGTATCCCAGTACATACGTTTATGATAACGATTACCATTCTGAAATTATTTGACAGTGTTATCCCCACTGTAAAATGTTAAAGTAATAAAACTATTACGTTGATGAATATCAAGGGCAGCAGTACAAGCATGAACAAATTATCAATAAATGGTTTATTTTTAGAAAAAAAGTCATTTATCGTAAATTTTGCTAGGTCATCATTCTTTTTTAGATCGGTAAGTCTCTAGACTGTTTCGGAAACAATATCGGTTAAATATCTTCAAGAATAGTTAAAATCAAGTGGTGTTTCGGTGCGTCTGAATACTTTTCCATACTCTATGATTTTCAAGAAATAATGATACTACAGTAGAGAAGTATAGCAAGTTCCGATCGAAACACCAATTATCTTGTTTACACTCAAAACGAACATCGATAATATCTAGCCAAAAACTATGGATATAAGTATATCGGTCAATTACGTACTGTTTGTGTAATTTTGTAACTAATAATACTAAAAAGTGATGACTTACTTAAAAAATAACAATACAATAAATAGATGAATAGACATTTCTTTTTAATTAGAAAAATGCGTTCGATAAGACTTGTTGACAGTGTAGAAATCAGAGTAGATATACAAATCAAGAATATAATGGTGGATGCATTTTGTGCTTTTTTAATTAATTTTGAAATGTGAACTGGTTACTTATAGATTCTCTTTGCATTGATTTTAATTAAGTTTAGATGTTTAACGCTAGTTACTGTCAGCACTTTTGGCTATTGCGTGGGGAACCATTTAATTGGAAGACTCATGTATCCGGAGAGAGCACCGACCTTGGGCAGGAAAGAAGTCAACTCTTGTCAATCGAGATCGAAATCAAAACACTTGATTTGCGACGTTAGAGTTTATGCTGTAGAATTGTTTTATCTCAACTAATATAACCCTTTTAATTCTAGATACCAATTTAAATGTATCTGTGGTATCCTTTATATCATTTATTTTCTATAGGGTGTATGCGACTTTCTTTGAATCATTCAGTTATGTGTACCAGATATACGTCATTTTTCTTCAGAAGAGCCTATGTTTATAATCTACATCAAATAAATAACAAAAATCGACGTTGGAAAAGGTAGTTAATTCCCATAAGAATTCGATTGTCTATTGTTCTTCTTGTTTGACATATATGTTGTCAGTAAAAAAATCAAACGTCTGAGATTTTCTTAGTATTGATTGTAAGCAAAGAGGGATCAAATAACATATAAAAAAAATTCAAGAACTGTTTCAAAACGCCACTAAAATTGGTGTTCAAGATAAAATTTAAAGAATGGTTATTAATGAGATTAATGGTAAATAAAAGCAACAGTATTACAGAAATTCATAAATCGATTGAGAAAAAAAAAATCTGGGTTGCAAATTAAAAATGAGGGAAACACATCAAATACAAGAGTTGATCTACGACACAACAGACACACAACATGTAAATCTAACACACACAGAAACAAACTATAATATAAAAATGAAATGAATGATCTTGATAGTTTAGCTTCGAAAACAGTATACGTTGTTTCTAATTTTTTTTTATATCTAATTAGTGTTTTCAATAAAGTGATAACGGTTTAAATAATATTATAGATTAAAAGACACATATGTGGTTGTAAGTGTCGCTTGACTATACTTTGGGTTTTTCGTCATCGTCAATACAAAATGCATATTAAATTCAGGTTTAGTAGTTTATTGATGTTCAATATCACATGGCGGTTCACATTTTGATAATGATCGTCTTGGCTACATTTGGTAAGATTGGTTCGGTCACGTGGTTTTAATAAGGGTATCAATATCGTGTCTTCAAACAGATGTTTATAAATCATGTAAGAGAAACAATAGCTTACGTCTTTCCAAATATCATCAATCTATTAAGACGATTAAGCAAGGCAATAAACGTCAAATGAGGAAAAAATTGCTAGAGAAAAGAACAAAGATAAGTACGTCGATATGCAATTTAAAATTTACACCATCCGCATTAAGAAGATATCAAGATTGAAATTGAATCCACACTCAGTCATAATGTCACAATCGAGAATAGAACAGAATAGGAAACATTATACGTTAACTTTACTACTATTTTGATTATCTGAAAATCCAAGACCGCGAACAAAAAGTTTAAGCAAGTTAAGACACATAATAACGGTCTATCTTTACTCTATTTGATCAGTTGTTATATAAGGAGCATAACGCTGTTAATGAAGAAACTATGTAGTCTGAGCATACAAGAGCGTAATGCATTAACTGTGTTTCTATCAGCAATTAGTTTATTTCTTTGTTTGTTGGGGAGATAAAAAGTTTGCCTAATGTATTTTGTCATTTATTCTAATATTTGGAATAGAAGAAATAAAAGGTAGACAAATGTTAATTTTGTATATATGTATAAACGACATCACATGATATAAAAAAAGATTAGGTATGATTGCCAGTGAGACCAAATGACACAGAAAGTAACAACTTCTGATTTCCGTTAATTTATTTTAACCGGTATTTGGAAAGAAACTGATGACACCAAACTGATTCGAACATGGCAGAATTAAAGAATTTAGCAAATGGAATTATTAAAAGTCAGTTTAACAAAAGATTAAAACAATCGAAAACTTTGATGAACAAGATATCTTTTCCAACTGAGTTATCCCGCATTACATTTATGAAGATTTAGAAAATATTTTCTCATTTGTTTGTCAATTTGTAGGAAAATTACATTTATTTTATGCATTTTGCTATTAATTTACCATTATTTGATAACAGTTCAAATTTATCTTTAATCTAATATTTTTATTTGAAATAATTTAATGATTTGATTTAAATTTGATGCACATTTTGAATACTGAATAAAATTAAATGCGTTTTATCTTTAAAATAAATTGACTCGCTATCATTCAAATAATGTAATTATAGAAATAAGTTCCACGAAATCAAAAGCATGGACACGAATTATGATACTTCATTCGTTAAAATTCTAAATTTTCACAAATAGTGCGATAACTCCAGTATCATTTTTTAATTTCCTCACAAACTTAAGACTGTTGTTGAAATTGGTATAGAGAAACTCTCTTTTTTATTACGAATTTTTGGAAATCAACTGTCAGATTACAGTTAATGACGCAAATTTGTACATTCTTTAAACAACATCACCGATCTTTTTATGAAACTAGTTAAAACGTTACAGCGTATGTTAGAGAACACCCGGTACCCTTAACTGTCGTCTGTAAGTGTAAGCCTCCTTTATTGATAATACCCTCGCATAAATACTAACATAACAGTTCGGCTATTTATTATTATATGCTTTGCTAAGCCCTGGTCTCTAAAATTTCTATTATGAATGTCATATGTCATATTTTGAAAGTAGAAAAATGTGACATAAATACAATGTACACGAATACTGCAAATAATCTCATTGTAGAGTCCAGGATTAAATCATGTACCCAAGCCAAACGCATTTTTCTTCTACAAAAGACTCATCAGTGACGCTCGCATCCAAAAAAGTTAAAAAGGCCAAAATAAAGTACGAGGTTGAAGAGCATTGAGGACCCACATTCCTAAAAGTTTTGGCAAATACAGCTAATTTATCTATTCCTGAGCTAGAAAAGTCTAAGTATTCAAATATTTCAATCCATATGTATGTCGATATGTTTTGTATTCCAGATAAAACGAGCAGTTGTGCCTATCAATGGCCTTACATTTGAAACTGATTACATGTTTAAAGTAACGCTCGTTAGTAAAGAGGGTGTCATTGAATCACCAAAAGAGTCTGAATGGATCAAGACTATGAAAGGTATATATCAAAAGTATTCATGTCTTTGACTTCGTTTTTTTGTTATTTTATCAGATACATATATTGAGTGTAAATATGTACAAAATTACATTAGAATGGTGTGGGTGTTTTTCCATCTGTGAAACAGTTATTCCATATTCGTAGGATGAAATGCTATGGATGATAGATCTTTGATAAACACAAATTTGAAAAAGATTTGTTCATCTAAGATTTACCAATAATACAATAATAATAATAATAATATGTTTATTATTATATGCTTTGCTAAGCCCTGGTCTATTATGAATGTCATATGTCATATTTTGCAAAGTAGAAAAATGTGACATAAATACAATGTACACGAATACTGCAAACAATCTCATTGTAGAGTCCATGATTAAATCATGTACCCAAGCCAAACGCGTTTTTCTTCTACAAAAGACTCATCAGTGACGCTCGCATCCAAAAAAGTTAAAAAGGCCAAAATAAAGTACCAGGTTGAAGAGCATTGAGCAAATATGTTTTCGACACCAGATGCAAATTTCGACACCAAATATTTTAAAGATAGCTTAAAATCATCAGAAAGTGTCAAACAGAACAGCCAAACAAATCAAAGAATATTGTTGATTCATTATTATACATGGGATACCAATTTTCTTGGATTACATTGGTTAAGATGAACAACGATTTAAATTTCCAATGAAGTATGTACATTATGTATTACTCTATATGAAGGCTTTTCGAAAACCACGAAATCACCACGAAAATACATTGTTTCCTCAATCCTCGAAAATTGGTATCCACGAAAATAAATGAATGCTCAGTAGCCACATACCTTGGTTTAAAACAGATTGACATATACAGTGGTTTTTAGTGCGTAAGTTTAAAACGAGATTATTTAAACATCCTTATAAATTATTCTGACTAAAAGCCAACTATTTTTTTTAAACTTTCTCGGAATATCAACAACCACTTATTTTTTATAGTTTTGGTTTGGCACGACCGGTGATCGTTGTTATTATATCACTTCTTCGGATTTTATATAACCAATGCATAAAGTAGCCATTTGTGTTAAAATATGCCATTGACCGATATATTGTGTGACCTTTGAATCGTAGTTTATAAGTCTTTTTTGTAATTTTGTCATAAATCATTGGGTGATTTTAACCTTTACGTTTCAAATAATGTAGTCTTAACATTGTAATATTACTGCGGTATTACGATTTATAATTTCCTAAACATTATGAAATTACTGCGGTATTACGATTTATAATTTTTCTAAATAACGTTTTCAAAGAAAACTTTTCGGTTTTGTAATATTTCTCACCAATTTTATTGAATTTGATTGATTGCATTTCATCTCATGCCAGTTGAAAATGTAATTATTACTTATTTCTATGTACTCTTTGATTTTATTTTATTTTTGTAAATTTAACCCTAAACTTGAGATACTTCAAAAAGTAAGGAAGTGTGCTAGCCGAGATTTTTTAGTTGAACATGAAGCTTTTTTGTCATTCAAAATCAGATCAATTCTATATTTAGACATATCTTAACAAGTATTATGTTTGTACTTTGATAATAAGTTTAAATCTTTGCTCAGTACGATGAGTCGAAAAATCACTTTTATTTCTATATTAAATATATTTCACAAACTTCATTATGTTAATTATCTAAATAGTTCGAACCACACTCATCAGCAAATTTAACCCTTTGAAAGTTTATAGGTTTGAACTTTAAAGAGCTATTTTTTCAAAAAGGACCTAAACTTAATAACCAATCTTCCTAAGGTTAACTTTTTCGGTCATTTTTTGTACATAAATTAGGCCGCTATTTTTTGACGTTTGAATTGTATTACAGTGTCATTTCGGGACCTTTTATAGCTAACTATGCGGTATGGACTTTGCTCATTGTTGATGCCCATATGGTTACCTATAGTGTAAATTTCAATGACATTTTGGTCTCTTATCGAGAGTTGTCTCATTGACAATCATACCACATCTTCTGTTTTATATGTGCCTGAGGTAGTAAGGACCTTTGTTTCTTATAATTAATCATTACCTTACATTTCAACGGGGGATCTAAATATTTACTTGTCAGGTCTATAATGACTCTTGCCAGTACTGAACCATTTTAAAACTACTAAGCTGATGATATACCCGGATTGATACTCCACCAGCAGCGATAATGACCCAGTTATAGTCAATCACATACACAATTACACAATGTGATAAGTTTTTTATAGTTTGAATATCTCTACCAATTTATGATTGATAAATTCCCAAATAACATTTTCATTTTTATTTAACCCTTAACTTGAGATACTTCAAAATGTAAGGACGTGTACAAGCCGAGATTTTTATTTTGATCATGAAGCGTTTTTGTCATTCAAAATCTGATCAATTTTATATTATTAATTATGTATAAAAAAAACTGCATTTTGTGGCATCCTGTTTTATTTGTTCTTCTTTACGTGCACGACTTTATTATTGAAATAATTTTTGTTGATATACATTTCAAATCTTTACAAGTATTATGTGTGTACTTTGATAATAAGTCTATATCATTGCTCAGTTCGATATTTCTATATAAAAATATTTCACAAACTGCATAATGTTAATCATTTTAATAAAAAAAAACACATTATATTTCGCGAGTCCGAACCACTCTCTAACCGTTTGAAAGTTAGGTTGAAATTTAAAGAGCTAATTTTCGAAAAGGAACCTAAACTTATTTACCACCATGCCAACATCTTCTTTTTTATATTTTCCTTAGGGAGTTAGGAACTTTGTTTCTGAGTCATTTTTTAGCGTATGAACTGGGGGGGGGGGGGGGGGGGGGGGGGTGGGGGTCTAAATTATTAACTGTACATGTATATTATAAATCTTGCCAGTACTGAAAAATTGACTGCTGAGCTGGTGATATCCCGGATTGATACTCCATCAGCAGCGATAACGACTCAGTAGTTATAGTCAATCTTGTACACACTAACACAATGTAATAAGTTTTGTTCGTCTTGATGTATATAAAAAACATTTTAGAATTTAAAATTTTCCTAAATAACGCGTTTAAAGAAAACATCTTTAAAATTATATAATATTTTTAACTCAATTTATTGAATTTGATTTTCTGAATTCCATCTCGTGTCAGTCGTACACGTAATTATTACTTATTTCTATGTACTCTTGGTTGGATTTTTAAAATTTAATCTTTAACTTGACATCTTCAAAAAGTAGGGAAGTGTTTATCTAAGATCTGTGATTTGATCATGAAGCGTTTTCTAGATTAAAATCAGATTAATTTTATATAATTAATAATGGATAGAAAACTGCAATGTGAGGCTTCCTGATATATTAATTCTTCTTTTAATGTACGAATTTGATTATTGGCATCATTTTGTTGATCTATATGTCAAATCCTTACAAGTATTATGTGTGCACTTTATCAATTAGTCTACATAATAACTCAGTTCCATAAGTTGAAAATTCACTTTTAATCCCATTATGTTAAATAATTTAATGAAATTAACACAATATCTGTTGTAAGGCCCATGCTCTGTTATCAGGAAATGTCAAATCTAACCGTTTAAAAGTTAGTAGCTATTTTTTCAGAAGGGACTTATATTTAGGAGCCAAATCAATCTAGGATTAACTGTGCCGTAGGGATTGGGACATTTGTTTCTTGGTCATTTCTTAACGTATGAATACATAGTTAACTATACATGTATATTGTAAATCCTGACATTACGGAACCATTGACTTCTGAGTTGATAATATCCCCGGACTATAGCTCCACCAGCATTTATATCGACCCAGTTAAAGTCAATCATATGCTGACTTGCACAATGCAATAAGTTTCATTTGTCTAAAATTATATAACATGTTAATAACTGTATATTGAATATTGAATGTTCTTGAATTGTCGGAAATTGTTGCAGTTCCCTATTTGCGAATTGCCATATAAGTGAGAGGTTTAACTAGTGGTAGACTTGTAGAATAAGGTTTAACACACTAAGGTGCATTATTTTTTACCTAAGCAAATTCCTGTACCAAATAGTTATCAAAGGTACCAGGATTATAATTTAATACGCCAGACGCGCGTTTCGTCTACATAAGACTCATCAGGGACGCTCAGATCAAAACAATTAAAAAGCCAAACAAATACAAAGTTGAAGAGCATTGAGGACCAAGTCATGATTGTAAAAGTTGTTCCGTTCATTAGATGCGTATGAGCTATTGATTTTTAAATTTGATAAGGGACTTTCTGGTTTGAATTTTCCTATGTGTTCGATATCTTGAATATTTTCTTTTACACATCAGATCTTTTAAATCAAAACATAAACCCATACAGAATTTGTTTGTTATCATATGTTTTTTTTTTCTCTCTGAAATTTCAAAAATGTAGAAATTTTGACAAAGTACTCAAATTATCAAACAGAGATGGTTACAATTTAGAGTTAAAAAGTATATCCAATAAAAAGGAAATGAACAAAAGTCATACATAGTTAAAATTTCGACTGAAACAAGCCTTAATATGCTTTATGTGCACTTGCTATTTTGCGAAAGAGGATTGATTAATTGATAAGTGATTGGTCTTTTACATATAACAAACACTTCTCAGTAGTTTAAGACAGACCGTTTAAACTGTTGTGCGGTTTTATTGTTATGTTCACTTTCGGCTTTATAAAGTCTAGTACCCTATGTATTAATCGATTTTACGAATTAACAAAATTATTTATGAATGTCACAATTTACAAACTAAAAACACAACATATATCTATCCAAATAATAACATTATACATAATTTAATAGATTTTTGTAGACTGTTGTTTTTCTAGCTTTGTGTCGGTTTTTTTGTACCACGAAAGTGTTTGTTCAATAACTATTTTTTGTTCTCCCTTTTGGTGTATTCTATCTCTGGATGTACATTTTATTTGTCGCATAAAAACTCATCGGGATTCTAAACTCATTCAGCTCTAATAAATAACCCTAGACAAATTGAAACATATTGACTTTATACTGATTATGCTTCAGTAGTAGAGCCTCGTTCATGTATTATGTTAATAGACATGACAGCATGAGTTATATTTCTGATAAAGACTCTCTAAGACTAGAAATGCAAGTCTGAGAATTATTAACAATTCGACTGTTTTAAAATCAAATTTTTTCATTAAAAATGTAGTTTATTAAAAGACTGTTACGCACATCCACCTGATTTCAAACGTTTCCTTTATAGCAACGGACACTTTACCTAGACCATCACAGGCCAGGATTGACGGACAAAAAGTCCATAATGGTTTGGTTAGTGTTTTATTGAAATGGAATTCAGGGAAAGGTACAAGATTTATTGTGTTAGTTATAGTAATGAAAATAAAAAGAAGTTAAAGATATCATATGAGATAAAATATGACGGAAAACTTTTATTTGCGAAAAATTTAGATTCAATCAACAAGAGTAACATGAAACATGACAAGAGAGAAACCGTTTTCGTTCAATTGCGACTACACGATGGCGATTCAATTTTACACTTTACACTAGTTATGATAATGTTCTCATTGCATATTTTGTATCGTTATAAGATAGAATAGAATGAAATTAATTTGATATCGAAAGACATTGTTAGGTATTCCTTTTATTTAGATAATAATAAAGGGAACGTTAATTGAAATTCGAGGGAAGCCAGGATAGATCATTTATTTTTACCTGTTTGATAAGCGTGCTTTTTCACCGAAACATTTCAGTTTTTCTTATTAATTATCCTGGTTTTTTTGGGTGATAAATATGAATTTTCATCCTGTATAGTGCCAAGTCAAACATATCTAGGTTTAAACCAGCCAGGTAATTTATTCATTTTAAAATTATCCTGGCCACCTCCCCTTTTCCTCGAATATCAAATATCGTTTCCCTTAAATGTTAAATAATGCCTTACCATACCAAGTGTAGATACATGATACCCGATGTTTATATTACAGACCCTCAATGTTTCTACAGACTTCATTGGATGACAAATAATCCTATGTTCTCTGATTACAGTAGTGAGGAACTTACGGTAAAGTTGATTTGCTGATAATGCAAGGACACACTTTTATAATTCGTTTCTTTATATTATTCATATTATTGGACGGCTATTCAGGGAAATTTGATAAAATTCCTAACTTTAAAATATATAAAAAAAGAAAACATTTTCACAAGACAGATAGAGCCGCAAAACATTTAAAGATGAGATTTTATGATTTTTATTTCCATCTGACGATAAACCAAACGAAACAAAGTACGTGTTATTCTCGTCATCTGAACAATCTAATATGTTACGAACTTAAAACCTTAAAGAATTTTTAGTTCTCAATAATCTCCAACTTATTACATTATTTCGCCTTTTGGCTTTTTAATTCAAGCGTTTCTAATGGGTCAAGGTACTGCTGACGTACTAAATATTTTGATAAGGTTTGTTTTGTATACTGTAGGCACCACCAATTTCAAAGTACTGGATTAATGATTTGCATTTTGGAAGTAATTATACCTTGCATATGAGAAGTTATTCGAATTCAGACTTTAACACAGGAAGTAAGGAGATAGTATTTTGGTTTGTTACTGCGGACTGCTTAGATGCTACAAACTATGACTATTATATATGTGGTAAGTATTATTCAAACGTTAAAGGATAATTGTGATTGTATTGTTACTGTTGGCTATGACAGGTCTTTAATTGGATTTCAAGCAGTTCTGTTGTCCTCATTTACGAAGGTTCCTGTGGTATTAAAAACACGGTTAAAATGAATGGGCATTGCAGTGTGCCTACATCTGAACAACACTGCAATACAATAATTAAGGTAGAACACCTTTTGATCAGTTACCATAAAAAAATCTGTTTATTAATTTATCGATTTTCAAAGCTTTTGCTCAGCTATACCTTTGAATTAATTGTTACTAGTTATAAAACAAAATGATGTTATATCCAATACGGTGGCCTTTAGTTGTTAATTTCTGTGTCATTTTGGTCTCTTGTGTAGAGTTATCTCATTTCTATCATCCCACATGTTTTATGTGCATAAAGCAAAATCAGCGGACAAAAAGCAAAACGGACAAAAAGCAAAAGTGTCGGACAAAAAGCAAAATAATCGGACAAAAAGCAAAACGGACAAAAAGCAACGGACAAAAAGCAAAAGTGTCGGACAAAAAGCAAAATTATCGGACAAAAGTAAAAGCGTCGGACAAAAAGTAAAATTATCGGACAAAAGGCAAAAGCGGACAAATAGCAAATTGCGGACAAAAAGCATCATATCACCCATTGTTTTTGTTTCAGCTCCCGGCAAACCTAGAAACGTCACAGGTGATATCATCTTAAAGCCAGATAATACATCAACATGTTCTGTCAATATTTCATGGACACCACCTTATCGTATGGAATCCAGTCCCGAACTGTTCTCCTATCTCATCAGATTATACAAGGTTATTCCAATATACCTCAGCCAATACATTGAGCCTCACCAAGAGGCAATACAAGTCAGTGGGGTTAGTATGTCATATCTGATAAGATTATATAAAGTTATTCCAATATACCTAAGCCAATAATTTAGCCCAAGCAAGAAGCAAAACAAGTCGTTTTGGTCAGTATGTTGTATTCATGGCACGTTTTGAATGCATGAATGTATCAATTCGACATGTTTTGTATGTTCTTTACACACAGAGTCATCAGCTTAGCATAGTATTGGAAATAGAGAAGTCATTGGAATTAGTTAAACATATTTTCCCTGGTTGCTTTATATAGCATTAAAATATCAAAGGCTCAATTAAAATTACAATTTAATGAAGAAAAAAACATCAAAGGCAGGACACAAAAACGGAAGAAAAGACAAATAAAAGTCTACACATAACTAAGAACATTAACCTTGCTATATTTGATGCTCTATTATTCTATTCGAAGAGGACGATGACATTTGGGATTTAATGGAAGAGAAACACATGAATGAAATCTTTATACATTGTAATATACTTGGTCATTTAGGAAAGGACAAGACAGCGAGGGTATTCTTAAAATGTATTAAATAATGAAAAGTTGATGAAATAATTTTCCATACATAATGCAATTAAGGAAAAGTGTTTGAGGAGAATAGCTAGGAGATTAATAGAATTATTTTGTATTTTTTATTTTCATAGGATAGAAACTGGATTGAAATTAATGACATCCAATGGGATTACAACTATAGTATCAGTGTACAGGCAGTATCTACCAAAGGTCATAGTAAACCAGTAACACTTATAGTTACCAATGGTATGTTATAGCAGCCTGTATGTAAAGTAAGATTTCTTTGATGGACAAATACACCAAACAGATATTATATTACAGCACTTTTTTGCAATTAACAAATATACATGGTAAAGGACCTGATTTATCATGTATAAAACAATAATAAAAAAATAATAAACTGACAGTATAATAACTGATAAAACGATAAAAACAGGATTATAGAATCCTGTCAGACAGACATATACGGAAGATGTCAGAATTAAGCAGCAATTAATCATTTCACAAACATGAAAAAATGGCTGAACAACACACTAACAAACTGTAAAATATTTTTAATATATATTGGTACATTAGATTTTAATGAGATGAGAGACATAACGCACTTTTCTAAGTACTAAAAGAGACTTAAAGCATAGATTACCTTAGCCGTATTTTGCACAACTTTTGGGAATTTTGAATCCTCAATGCTCTTCAACTTGTTTGGCTTTATAAATATTTTGATATGAGCGTCACTGATGAGTCTTATGTAGATGAAACGCGCATCTGGCGAATAAAGTTATAATCCTGGTACCTATGATAACTAATTAGTCTAATTTCAAATTCCAAAACGTACTCCACAAGTTTGAAGGTAGGCAAACAGACACGTTCATAAAAATGAAAAGGACATTGACAGAATATTATTTTTAACGCAACACTTTAAGGCAGTGTTTAGTACACTGTGTATATCTATTTGTAGAAGGTTGTCAACCATCTGTAGCATTGGAATCTACTGCAACAGCAGATGAAAAGTCTAAATTGAATTTAATATTTGGAGGTAAATATTTCTTATGATATCGGTGCACATGTATATTACTTCCTTCACTTATTTGAAACATGAACGTAAAACAAAACAAAACATTACAAACTAAAACAGAAAATACAAAAAACTGCAGAACGATATCATAAACAATCGGAAAGTACAAAAAGTAAAGGTGCTTTTCAAACTTAATACTTGTTTGATCTGAGCGTCACTGATGAGTCTTATGTAGACGAAACGCACGTCTAGCGTATTAGATTATAATCCTGGTACATTTAATAACTGTTGTTGTGCGAGTCATTATTTTGTCTTTTTATGCTCTAAGAAAATGTTAAAATGGTTTCATATATCATAACGTTAATTTTTTTTGTTGGAAAGTATGTTTCTTTATTCACTTCCGTGTTTCATTCCAACTATTTCCATTGTAACAATTCTTTTGTTGACGACCGATAATCAAGTACACTTCTTGAATATCACTGTAAAATGCTAATAAATGTAAACATAACATAAATAATAAATAAGATGTAGTATGATTGCCAATTAGACAACTCTACACAAGAGACCGACATGACAGAAATAAACAACTATAGTAAGTCAACGTATACATATATTAACTTCTTTATAAATATCAGTAATTTGAAATTGATGTACAAAGTACTAGTCTACTAGCCTGACATATTTTTATCGTAATACTTATATATTATATATAATGTCTTCTTACCGTTAACTATATTATATTTTTGTCGTATTCTGTTGTTAAGATAAATATATATGTTCTATAGTCATAAAGAGCAAATGTTTTATTAATGGTTTAGTACGTAATAATTTGAATGTTTTGTGTCCACGCTTTAAATGTCTTTTATACGCTGTATTTTACTTTTAGTATCAGCTGGTATATTAGTGATTATGATTGCCCTATCAATAAGTATTTTACATCGAATTAAAGTACGAAGAAACAAAGAATGTATCACTAATGAAGGAAGAGGGGAGGTAAGTACAAAACAAATATAAACAAGAAGATGTGGTATGATTGCCAATGAGACAACTGTTCACAAGAGACCAAAATGACACAGTCATTAACAACTAAAGGTCATCGTACGGTCTTCAGCAATGAGCAAAGCCCGCGGTACCGCATAGTCAGCTATAAAAGGCCCCAATATGACAATGTAAAACAATTCAAACTAGCGGCCTTATTTATATAAACAAAAATAAACGAAAAACAAATATGTAACACATAAACAAACGATTACCACTGAATAACTGGCTCCTGACTTGGGACCTGCACATACATAAATAATGTGGCGGGGTTAAACATGTTAGTGGGATCACAACCTTCCCCTTACCTGGGACAGAAGTACAACAGTACAGCTGGAATACTGGGTATAAATACCCTTATGGAGGCTATTATCTGTACAGAGTCTTTAATTTGCTAAGTTTAACTTTCAACAACAGCATTTCTATTCAATACAATGTTATGGTAAAGATATCTAATGGGTCACATGTTTTATTATAAGGTTTTTGTTTTTCACTGTTTTGCTATTTGTTGGTTGATCGTTCCGAATGTGCATGAAATATTTGCCACTGGACGTTAGGCAACCACCATTCTATCAATGTTACTTGTTTGCAAGATAATAAATCAGTAGATTCATACGAGTGACTCACTTGTAACATATTTTACTTAAAAAAAACAGTAAATGTCAACAATGTGAGGAATATTCAATATCTTATCTTCGTTGTTTTAATAGCGATAAAAGTAAACTTTACTGTCTATAATTCAATATATTAAACGTTGTTTGAATATCAGCCTTTCTTCCAATATAATTATCTTTAAAAAAAATCACTTAAATCTGTTATTTGCTATTTTTTAACTGACTTTATATAGCAGAAGATATATTATTGTAATACAAGTGTGGACACAGATGAGTGTGGATAGTATGTTTGGATGTTTGACAGTGTCTTATGCCAAAAAGAGTTCTATGTTTTTCCTATATGGTGTTAATAACTGTGTTGCACGGTGACAACCGATCTGAGCATTAGGAGTGTTATTTATTTGATATTTTTTTTATGTGCAATACAGACATGGGGAGATAGTAATTACATTAGTTACCAAATGATTATGATAGAACATGTTCTACATCTTTTGTTTTGGATACATTTTGTAGCTGGTAAAGCAACACATAATAGGTTCATTTTTTCCCGTGTTTTTTTTTTTTCTTAAAGGGGAGATGATATCTAGATTTGAGAACATGATATAAGGAGCCTGTGACTCAGTGGTTGTCGTTTATTTATGTGTTACATATTAGTTTTTTGTTTATTTTTATAACATAAATAAGGCCATTAGTTTTCTCGCTTGAATTGTTTTATATTGTCATTTCGGGGCGTTTTATAGCTGATTAGGCGGTATTGGCTTTGCTCATTGTTTATGGCCGTACAGTGACATGTAGTTGTTAATTTCTGTGTCGATTTGGTCTCTTGTGGAGAATTGTCTCATTGGCAATCATACCACATCTTTTTTATATGTATTTACTATTGGTATGGTTCTATTTATATTACTTTGTGGTGGATCGTCAGTATCATTAGTAATTTCTTTTGTTAAAATGTCGAATTTGTTCCTCTTGATATATCCTCCAAAGCTGGTCGAAGCAAAGACAAATTTTGACCAATATGAAAATGATTTCACCAAAAGAACCTTTGTGAGCATGCTTCAAAGACTCATAACTGTTCCAAAAGTAATCTGATAAAATTTGAAGCATGTCAAGCAGATATCACCAACATCTACCTAATAAGTCTTAATATGTCTAAATACCTAAAGAGCTATTTAGTATTCAAAGGGTATTGCAAAATTATTACTTTTCATTTTTTGTTTTGTTATATGGATACAAATATAAGTGATACATGTACCAATACAATATTTGTTGTGGTATGAAAGTGTAGTAATTAACATTTACTGTAACAATGTTAATTCACACAAATTAAGAAATAACAAATGAATGGAACAGATACTCCGCAGGGTGCTGCTTTATCCGACTGCAGAGGTCGAAACCTGAACGGTTGGAGCTAGTATGGACACAACATTCAAGCTGGATACAGCTCTGAATTTGGATTGTGGTTAAATAGTTGGCACAACATAGGTTTCTGACATAGAATAAATGTGGTCTAAGAACTTCAACTTAAAAATTTCAAATTGGACATTTACCTATTTTGGCGCAATACTGTGCAATTAAAAATTTCTTGCTAATGCACAATACTGTGCAATTGGAGATTTCTTGCTATTGTGCAATACTGTGCAATTGAACATTTCTTGCTATTGAACAATACTGTGCAATTGACGATTTCTTGCTATTGCAGAATACTGTGCAATTGAAAATTTCTTGCTATTGCACAATACTTAGTATAATAATTTTTGACCCCGATTTGGACCAATTTGAAAACAGGGCCCATAATCAAAAATCTAAGTACATGTTAAGACTCACCATATCAAAGAACCCCAATAATTCCATTTTTGTTAAAATCAAGCTAATTTTAATTTTGGACCCTTTGGACCTTAATGTAGACCAATTTTTATTCATGTAATATATGAAAATTCAAAAAGAAATGTTGTTGTATAATTGTATTTAAAGAAATTGTCCATCACTCGCACATAGTCTAGATAACGTAGATATTAACAACTATTGGTCAATACAAGGCGCCCAATAAAAACCAACACAGCATATCAAGTTTTACAAATCTCGAAATGACAAATGTATAACAATTCAAATAAAAACAGACTATCGGCTCGCTTATTTACAAAACAAGACACGAAAAATAAATATGATATATACAACAACGACCGATAGTCAATGAAAAACAGGCTCCCGATTTAGAACAGGCACATACAGAATGTGTCAAGGTTAATCATATTAGTGGGCACACACACATCCTTTTTAATCCTTACACCAAGGAATATATTGTTAGTTGAGGAATAAAAGTGTACATTTATTTTACATAGGAACTGAATCCTTTATACTGCCATGGTACTGACTACATTACACATCTCCAAGAAGATAACAGTTCTGAAATAGAATTTTCTTCTCTGACATTGCTGGATGTGTTGGGAGAGGGTGCGTTCGGAAAAGTATATAGGGCAAAACTAAACGACAATAAGCTTTCTAAGGAGAAAGATTTAATAGTAGCAGTCAAAATGCTTAAAGGTAAGATAACCTATTTTTTTTAATTTTCCTTTTAACATCAAATTTTACATTCAATGGATCCGGAGCTGTACTCAAACTTTTAAAATTTAGAAATATAGCACATAACTTGCATGTAAAAGTTTATCCCCTACGATTGTCAAAGTGTAATTTTTTCATGTTCTTTTTTTATAACAAAGTGCTCGTAGATTGTGTTTGATATTCGCTTTCTTTAAATTCTGTTGTTGTTATGGAAGGGGAAAATTTTTCTGCTTATACACGTACCTTCTACATCTATTAGTATTGAGCGTATATAATAGAAGCCTTTCAACCTGAGACTACTATAACACATTATAGCAGTCTCAGTTTCAACATACACAAATCGGCAACCTTCCCTGTTCAAAACACTATGAAAATCGTAGACTACCAAATCCGGGAGTTGAGGGTGTTACAGAAAGTTAAACTACCATCGCGCTAGAAGTGATACTGATAAATACACACCATATTTTATTTTTTATGGCAAAATGTGCATTGTTCATCTGACAGACCTATGGTACCTTTATAACATATTTTTAGGGACCCTAGTGATATATCTACAACTTTGAAACAAACCAGTCTATTCAATCAAAGATATAAGAAGATGTGGTGTGAGTGCCAATTGAGACAACTCTCCATCCAAATACCAATTTAAAAAAGTAAACCATTATAGGTCATGTAAGGCCTTCAACACGGAGCATTGGCTCACACCGAAGAGCAAGCTATAAAGGACCCCAAAGTTACCAGTGTAAAACCATTCAAACGGGAAAACATAGTCTTTTAAAGTTTAAAAAAAAAAGAATCATAATATATAAAATAAATTGTGTGAATGTAAAGGTAAAGGAATCTCGGAGCAAAAATCGGCCAACAAATATTATAATTTAAATTTTCATAACTATCAGAACTTTGATCATGTTGATACATACTTATGTTGCGATTGTTAATATACTTTCATGCTTCATAAAGACCAAGCTGTTTTCTTTTTGTTGTTTTAGATTTTCATGATGCCCACGAAAAGAAGAGCTTATTAATGGAGATAGAATTTATGAAGCAGTTAGGAAGTCATCCTCATATAGTTAGTTTTATAGGATGTTGTAAAAGAGATACTGTTTGTTTATTAATGGACTACTGTAGACTTGGAGATTTACGTTCATTTTTATTGCACTATCGTCAGCGTTTACAGGTAAGAATGTGATTTTCAATATGCAAATTCTTAAATTAAAAGCAACAACTAGATGTATAAACACCTACAATCACAATTATTATTAACCTCAATTATTTATTGAAGCACATCAGAGGAGTTGCGAACTCAATATGCATACTTAGTAGTATTAATTTACTTAATTGTCGAAGGGCATAATCTTTTGGGATTATTAAAGGACCATAATGCCCTACTAAAGTTTACATTTTTGTCTTTAGATTTTGAAATATACTTAGTACAAGGATTTATGAGCATCTGATGAAGAATGTAGTTTCACCCATAAAGTGCATTCTTAATAGAGCAAGGCGCATTCCTAGTGCTTATTTCAACGGATCCGATTGGTTTACATGTGTACACATCTCCGTGTTAATATCTCTATATAAAGTTTCATAAACATCTGATGAAATACGTATGAGGATATATAACAAGATACCCGTCTTAAAACCGCATTGTCGTGTAGGTCCTAATTATGTACAATGTTTTATGAACTCTTGATGAAGCATGCAGAAAGGTCTTTGCTAACAAATTGCACACTTAACGGGATCAAAATTATAAGTTCAGCGGGCGTATCCTATTACCTTTTATTTAAGGCGTTTAGGGGTACTAATAGAATGTGATTTGTTATGATTTTAATATGGAAATTCATATAAAGACCTTCACAGAAGAGTAATAACATATTGTATTATTAGATTTAAGAAACGCAGTGACAACATTTTTTTCAAAGTTGCTAGTTAGAAATTTTGTTTTAACGAAGGTACATATTTTATCATACAATATGCTTGTTACATAGTTCCATAGTTACATTGATAATAGTTATTACTACAGAAGGATTACGGAACTCTACATCATTCATCTGGAAGTGATAGTGGTATGAACTCATCAGCAGAAAGTGCTTTTTCATGTGAGTAAATCTTAGATTGGAAGGACAAAAAAAAAAATTTCACAAAATTGTCGATATCGGATTCCCTTTTTTATTTTTTTTTATTTAATTCGGTTCGAATTTTGTCAACTAGTACTTGGTCCTAGTTTCAATCAGGTATCGAATACCAACACATAGGTGACATAGTTGAATATATGATCATAAATCGAAATTTTGTTTCTTCTTATTTCACTGGGTAATATAAATACCAATTTGGAGGGAGGAAATCCTTAGTTGTAAATGAAATATACTTTCGATCGGAAATAAATGTGGTGGGTCATGGTATATAATAATCTATGTTCTATCACAATTATATTCTTAATATTCTTCGCAAACTCATTACTAATTTTTCAAAAATTTCTGTTCTACATGTATGTTGGTTTCTTTTAATATTATTTTAAACGCTTAGGTAAAAAATCAATAAGAGAAAAACTGTTAAAATTGTAACCAAACATTGCTCTCAATTTTTTTTACAGCGCCACCTACAACAGAACTACACCAAGAACGGTTACTATCGTATGCCAGACAAATTGTACTAGCAATGGTGAGTGTTGTTTAAGAAATGGTTAAACAGAAATGCATTTAAAAAATAATCAATTGCAACTAAAATTTTCGAAATGTCTTTATGCAACAATACTCAAATGTTTACAACAGATTAATTTCAACACAAACTGATAACTTATCTGTGAACAATAGTATTATTGTAACATGATAACCATTGTAGACACTTTCCATACTACAAATCATTTGTTATGTAGGAAGACGGATTTACATACCTGTTAACAGACACTCTACTTTCCAATTGAATTTAACTGTACTCCTCTGTTAACAGACACTCTACTTTCCTATTAAATTCAACTGTACACCTCTGTTAACAGACACTCTACTTTCCGATTGAATTCAACTGTACACACCTATTAACAGACACTCTACTTTCCTATTGAATTCAACTGTATACCTCTATTAACAGACACTCTACTTTCCTATTGAATTCAACTGTACACACCTGTTAACAGACACTCTACTTTCCTATTGAATTCAACTGTACACACCTCTATTAACAGACACTCTGCTTTTCTATTGAATTCAACTTTACACCTCTGTTAACAGACACCCTACTTTCCTTTTGAATTCAACTGTACACCTCTATTAACAGACACTCTACTTTCCTTTTGAATTCAACTGTACACACCTATTAACAGACACTCTACTTTCCTATTGAATTTAACTGTACACCTCTGTTAACAGACACTCTACTTTCCTATTGAATTCAACTGTACACACCTGTTAACAGACACTCTACTTTCCTATTGAATTCAACTGTACACACCTGTTAACAGACACTCTACTTTCCTATTGAATTCAACTGTACACACCTGTTAACAGACACTCTACTTTCCTATTGAATTCAACTGTACACACCTGTAAATAGACTGTTCTTCATATTTTAGGCCGTTTGGTTTTTTTTTTTGGTTAAGATTGGTTTACATTTGTCGTTTTGACCTTAAATAAATCTATTTAGAGTATAGATATCAAAATTTTACGACTAATCAGGTACCTAAACACTACAAAATCATGTATCTAGTGAGGTGATATGAGACAAGAACACATTTATTAAGGCAACCGATAGAAGTCCTGGATTGTTGTCAAACATTTAAAAAGTTTATATTGATTTCAGGAATATATGGCATCTAAGAAATTCATTCACAGAGATTTAGCTGCAAGAAATATATTAATGTATGATGAAGAGAGACTAAAAGTGTCTGATTTTGGTTTGACACGAGATATTTACGAAAGAAATCTTTATCAACCTACCTCTGCGAGGAAACTCCCATATAAATGGATGGCACTGGAAGCCATCTTTGACCAAGTTTTTACAATCAAATCAGATATGTGAGTATAAATGGGAAGAAAAATAAGTATAGATTGAATACGAAAAAAGAAGAAATAAGTACTCAAAAAGAAAAATATTTCATCAAAGAAAGAAAAAATATTTTATGATGGAAAAAGTCATTTCAGCGTAAAAAGAAACTTCACAGAAGTGAAACTGTCACAAAGGATCGATGTAAAAAGGGATTTTCATAACAAATAACTCCATTAAAAGATGTATGGTAATTATTAACCTGTTGGTGACCTTCTGCTGTTGTTTTTTCTATAGTAGGGTTGTTGTCTCTCTGACACATTCCCCATCTCCATTCTCAATTGTATATGTTATATATATGTATCTGTCGGTGAAATTTACACCCTCAACAGAAATGTCAACAAAACAATCGATCCTTACATGTTTCAGGTTAATGTTGGTTTTTTTTAATCACAGACATATTATCACATATTAGCAACGTTGGTTGCTTTCTGCAATATTTGTATTTTTTGGCATAAACTAGACCACTAATTTTGATGTCTTTGATAGCGTTACAAAATAATCAATATTTTGTTGACTGTATGGCATGTCTGTTATGCATATGACGTCAGATATGTTACGCTTGTCGAAACAACGTGACATCCTTTATTTTATGATTGAAGTATTACTGAACGCGACTTATATATACAGTCCGCCAAAAGTTAAGCACCACCGAAATATAACTGGCAATATTTTTTAAACTATTGCGAAATTAATATAAATGTTTGGTGTTATTTATTACCTTTAACATACACTACGAAAATGCATTACGACCAAAAAGATTGAACTCCGATAAAGCAGTCAAGCAACCTCTTATCAAATGTCATTTTAGCGTTTACAAATACCCTGTTTCTCCTGGTGGTCGCGTTAGTGTTCCTTCATTGGTCCATCGACTTCATAGAGGCAACCGAAGAGTATGTCGTGGTGTATACAGACCTATACTTACAAGCAGGCACTCTACCGTCAGGTGTCAATGGCATAATGACTATCTTTGCTTGAACATTAAAAGATGACCAAACACTCATTAATCAGATGCGAGTCAGTTTCTTTTACTGCCAGTAGACGCCATAATACGAATTTCGCGGGAAACAAAACGGCCTAAACCATACTAATGTTTTTACAAGGACTGCATTTAGTGCTGGTGGAGTTCCAGTACGGGGTTGCTTCTTATACCGTTATAAGCTGGGTTTGCATATTTTGCTGGGTAACATAAACGGACACAAATACAGAGATTTGGTGCCTTAAAACATTGCAGTCCCTCATTTTAGTAGTCCCCCACTTGCGTCAACTTTGCCAAGACCCTTGTACATGGACGACAACGCTAGACCACACAGGGCAAGGATTTTAACCGAGTCCAAAGAGCAACAAGCCATTTACACTATTGTTTGGCCTTCTATGTCTCTATACATAAACTCTGTCAAACATGTCTGAGATGCCATAAGCGGAAATTTCGATCGCACAGATCCGCCTTCACAATATTTTGTCGATTTAATAGTGGCATTTGTTCTTTAATGCAACAGATTTCCTCAACTAAAGTTTTGAAGGCTTGTACCGAGAATGATACGTCGTGATATGAAACTGTACCGGAAGAGAGGTTTTTACACATGCTATTGACTGAAACATTGACATTAAATTTGCCGATTATACCAAAGATTATGTGAAGAAAATTTTAATGATATTGGGTGATCAATTGTTGTAAAAAAAAATACAATCACTGTGAAACTTAAATTCCGTTTCTAAATTGTGTAATTTACACTATTTCTATGAACAAAAAACCTACATGCATAAAACCTTCATAAGTGACCAATATTATATTTGTGGTTTGTTTATGGTATACATTAGCAAAATTTCTATATGATTATTTTCTTTTTTTCGAGGAATAATGGATTTTCTAAATTTGAAAAAAAATCGATGCAATAAAAATGAGTGGTGCTTAACTTTTGGCGGACTGTATATTACCGAATTTTTACTTGCTTTAGCAACACAACGGGTGCCTCTGGTCTAAAGGGTACTGCTCATCCTTCAGAAGCATATGATAGCATTCCCTGTTTTTTTGTGTGCTTCGTGTTGCATGGTATGTGTATTGTTGTTATTGTTACTGGTTCTATATCGCGTCACAAATTATATGAAAAGAGAGCTAACACTGAGAGTAGTCATGTTGAAATTCAATTTATCTGTTTCAGTTGGTCGTTTGGTATAGTTTTATGGGAGATTGTCACGTTGGGAGGAAGTCCATATCCAGGAATTCCAAACAAAGATTTGTTTAATTTGCTCAAGGAAGGATATCGTATGGAAAAACCAGAAAACTGCAGCTTAGAAGTGTAAGAACAGTCCTAAAGTCTTATGATTCCATAACATCAAAAACATTGAGTTAATGAAATCGAAAATATATATAGCATATGTTAATTCCACATTTCATAATTGGTGGTCATGAGTGTTCCTCAGGTAAAGAACTTCCAGGAAACAATTGTCATAAGCTCGGATTATGATAGTATGCCCTATAATATTTAAATCAGACACTGGTATCATGTCGCTGAAATAAACCTCCCTCTGTGTTTGTTTACAGAATCAGATATATATTTTCAACAGAGACTATAAAAGATCTGCCTTCAAACGAAATATACAATGATAAGAAAACAAATAACTAAAGACAGACACAGAGATAAGACGAAAGTGTTGTATTTGAATTGCCTTGGAGGTCATCATTCGGTTAAATTTTTCCCCACAAACGTAGACATTTTTTTCACAAACCTAAATCAATAATATATTTATATTGTACCTCGATAATATATTTATAATGTGTTTACAATTGTTACAGGTATCAAATGATGTTATCAGTGTGGCATCCTAATCCATATTGTAGACCATCATTTACAGAATTAAAAAAGAAGTTAGAAGGAATGTTAGAACAAACGAAGCCATATATAAACTTGTCTGTGTCGATATCAAAAGATTATTATGAATCGTCCTCTCTAAGGTATAAACTTATAAATAACACTGTACTCGTGAAAACAAAAGTGCATTATACTTTTTCGTACGAAGATAAACGACATATTTTTTTTTCGTCTATAATAGGTTTATTTTTATTCATTCCTTCGTTCAGAGATTACATGATCTATATTATCATGAACAATAAACTAATACAATAATAACAGAAAAAAAACCACGATAATGTTATGAACAATAGTACAAGCCTTAGAGTAAAAGTGTATGTATCGCGAGCTGTCGATATTACATGTACCAACATTATACTATATTGTGCAATTGGCGATAGTATTCGGATGAAGATTTTATTACACGAACGTAGCAAAGTCGTTTCATAAATCAAAGTCGGAGACACTGAGAGCAGTTGAAGGGTCTTGTCCTCGACTACTTTTAGATAATGTTTCCTTAAATGTACGAAAACGTTGCTGAGAACAGACAGTCGCAAATTGCACAAGATTTGGAAACGTTGTTATGAGCTGTATATATTTAAGGAATGACTGTAATATTTTTTTCTGTCTATAAAGAAATAACATAAAAAATGTTGTGCACACTGAATAACGCGGGTAGCGGGTTAATTAACACTGTACACCACATTTGTTTATGTTATTTCGATTAGACGGGTAAATATTACAATTATTTCTTATAATTCAATTCTAAATTCCAGTATGAACCGGCGTAATTCATGAAAAAAACGTTGATGATGTCATGGTCACATGACAAAGCTGTGTCTATGATATGATACACAAAACGAGGCCAGCCAATCAGAAGACGCGTAACATTTAAAATTAAATTATTAGACAATAACAATCAAAAACAAGGAGTACACAAAGACTCACAAAATCAAAGGACATTTACATCGAAAGTTATAAATAAGAAACATCACGAACTCCACTAAAAACCGGGAGTGAAATCAGGTGCTCCGGAAGAGCACGAATTTCCTGTACCGTTAATAACAGTGCAGTGCATATTTCGGAGCTGTGCGAATGGAGTTTTTACACATGAGCTGCAGATACGGATTTATGTATACATTTGAATCTTTTGAAATCAGTGTCTGACCTAATGCGAATCAGCTAGTCATTAACATGTTTTGATTCAACTGAATTCACAATAATACGTTTCCATGGTAGCTTATCATGAAAGTTGCCATCACTAATGTAAGTAATAAAAACTTCATACAGATTGTATTTACTTAAAATGTCTTATTAGTCCGGAATTAATCCAATATGGTTTCGTCCATCTACGTGCATGTCAAGAGCCTCTTACGATTGCATTAAGGCTTTTTAGTCACATAATTTAAACATCCATGAAGGTCATATTTTTTAATTCAGTGATAACTGATACATGTACAATTAGGACAGATATACTCTCCTTAAATAATCCGTATGTTTATTTTCATATAATTAGTGTATTTTAATACGGCGGAAATGAAATATGTTAATAATACGTTTTGAATTTGTTTAATGTATTGTATTTCAGTGACCATTCAGACAGAGGAACATTACATCCCAACGATAATACAACGTATGTTGAAATGTCAACAAAAGATAGTATACTGACGTACGAGACACCTCTGAATGGATGAACAAAGAAATTTACATTTTTCACAGATATGAATAATGAGTGACTTACATAATCATACAAATGCATTTGTAGATTTCACATTTTTTGGTATTTTCACGATACGTAAAGTGCAATGTTAATTGTTTGGTAATTGACATTATTTATTCAAATGATAGACCTAGAATCAAGATCTACCAAACAACCACAAGGAGTGGACTTCGAAGTTTAACATATTTTAAATCCAATATAAAATGACTAATGAATACTGGTCTGTTGCTTTGCAGTACAACATATAATGAACATTAAAGAAAAGAGCCTAAATTGTATTTCGACATGTTAATTCTTGGATGAATGTGCACAAATAGTTCACCGATTTGACTTAAATGCAGACACAATAGAAACTGTGCAAACTTGATATGATCGTTTAAGTAGATACAATCTGTAAACAAAATGCTACAATACAGATGGGAAAGATGACAATTTGTTATCTCTGTTGTTTCTAATTACATGTATTTAAACTATATGTTTGTTTTATTACTGTTAAATATGAGGGGATGCAGTGATTTCCATAACGAGAATCAATGCAGGTTTCTGCCATCGAATAAACACTGAACTTAATTGTTTGTGTTTTTTTTAATTCAGTAAAGAGCTCTGTGGAAATTATGTGGTAACTGTTATACACATGCTGAATCAAACCAAAGCGTTCTGTGACTATTCTTTTTGGCACCATAGTACAAGTTTGTGCAAGGTTGAAAATCTAGTTGTTTTCATTGATAGAACACAGTAAAATTATCAAAGATGTTTGATTGCCAATCCAATAAGAAAACCATCAATCAGAGACAAAATGCCGTAGATATAAGCAATTATTAGCATCATACGGCCTACAGTGATACTTAAAACCCATGTCATATAGTTAGCTATAAGAACCAGGACATGACGCAATAAAAAAAAATTCCGAGGAAACCTGATGTATGACAATACAATAAACGAAAATAAAAAATGACAGATGGCGACCATGGGCCATTGATAACCACATTAATATGGATTCAGCGAATGTTTGTGAGCTGTCAATAACCTATTACAGAACATAACAAGATAAAAAAAAATCTGTATCAGATTTATTCAGAACAAAGGATTGATAAAAAAAAATGTATTCTTAAAATTGTGTTTGATTCTTATAGACGTATAACACCAGCGATTTTAGACTTTTTCAATAATGAAGATATTTTCATTATCGCATTGAAATAACATCTCTTTTTTTTTATAACAAAAAGTAAAAACACAAAAATACTGAACTCCGAGGAAAATTAAAAAAGGAAAATCAAACATCAAAAGGCAAAATCAAAAGTCCAAACACATCAAACGAATGGATAACAACTGTCATATTCCTGACCTGGTACAGGCATTTTCTAATGTAGAAAATGGTGGATTGAACCTGGTTTTATAGCTAGCTAAACCTCTCACAAGTTATATTGGCGTCTATAAAAACTGAACATTTTTATTATCAACATCTACAGCACCTATTCCACTGTCATGTCATATATCTTATGAACATACCAGTCTGCAATGCAGACTGATTGTGTACAACCCCCCCCCCCCCCCCCCCCCCCAAAAAAAAAAACTAAAAAAACTAAAAAAACCACACTGTAGATATTTTCGGTTTTTATACGATATTATGCAAACGAAAAGCGAATGTACGAATAGAACATTTAAATACAGACTAAATATAGAAGAGGATATTCAAAATTCATAAAAAGTTAAAAAGGATGACAATAACAGGCAATGGAAACACATAACATTCCGCAGACTATATCTTTAGCAAAACAAACTCAACAAAACATAGGGGATTGTCTCAGGTCCTTGAGAAGGATGAGTTGATTCTTTTCGCACTAAAACAATGTTGAATTGCTCGCAGTAAGCACACACTCGGTTAAACGTAACATTTGGTATATCCACTTTCGACGAAACTACAACTTTAAGTTAAGAAAAAAAAGTATGTCGAATTTTTGTTGTAAATTCATTCCTAATATCTAGTTCAAAATAATAACAAAAATTAATCCAATCAAAAAAATCCCAACGTAAAAGGTCAGTTATTTCGACAAAATAAGCGTCTTCTGCTACCTGCATTGCCGTTCATGCAAATTCAAACATTTCAACTTAATTAAACTGACATTTAGCTGGATTATTGCGGCGATCATTAATTTGAAAACTAGATGGGAATATGAAGCAATCAGTAAATTAGTATTATATTCTTGTATTTCTCTGGATCTTAAATCAAACACGTCTTTCCTGAGAACTTATAGTTGAAGATGACCATAAAATATGTGTATTGTCAAATCAGTCTTCATTCCACATACCTCAATTGAATGTTTGGTATAGGAACACTTCCATGTGCATGCAGTCCGTAAATATTGACCATGCAATTACGAACGTACTAATTAAATTGGTTAATTTGGAAGTTTGTATGTATCGGGTAGCATATCCTTATTTTTAAGATGATTTTTATTAATCTGTGAATTTAGATACGATCCGAGTATTGAAACTGATCGACCTTTTAATATCATATTCTAAAACTCAACACTGTAACCTTATTTTTGAAGAAAAAAAATTTAACAGGTATATACTATTGATTTTTTTATCAATAAATTAAAAAAACAAATAAAATTCATTGTTCTCTTAAGCTTAATATGCACAGTCATGGTCCTACAATCTGTTGTTACCTATAATTTGGCATAACACAATGAATTGATTTTCTGTTTATGACGACGGTACCTTAAATTCATTGGATTTTCTATGTGTATTGATTGATAAAAGTTTAAGATACGTGTTTTTTTGGTTGTTGTTTTGGGCTTTAGAGCGTGCAATTATGTTTATGTTCAATAAAGCAAACAGTAGTATACCGCTGTTCAAAACTCATATATCCATGGACAAAAAACAAAATCGGGGTAACAAACTAAAACCGAAGAAAACGCATTAAATATAAGAGGACAACAACGACACCACACTGAAATGTAACACACACAGAAACGGACAAAGCATCAGACAAAAACCCACGAGAATAACAAATATAACATCAAAACCAAACACATAAATTTGGTATAGACAAGTACCGTGACACGTCTTATCGCAATGTGAATTTACACTAAAAAATAAGAGAAAACAAACGACGCAACGTCAAAATGTAACACATACAGAAACGAACAATGGTATAACAATGGCCATCTTCCTGACTTAGTACAGGACATTTTTAAAGGGGAAAATATGGTGGGTTGAACCTGGTTTCATGGCATGCCAAACCTCGCACTCTAATGGCCATGTTAAATATAACATTGAAATGCCAACATAATATTACAGGACTACAATACAAATAAATAGGAGAACATATTAGACAAAGAAACACATGATTGATAGATAACAAAAAGCATCAGGTTTAAAATTCAATACGCCAAAAAAATCGCGCCTCGTCCACACAAGACTAACCAGTGACGTCCAGATATAAAAGTTTGAAGGTGAATAAAAGTTCAAAGCTGTACAGCACTGAAGATCAAAAGTAGAAAAAGGTTGTGTCAATGTTTATGTGTTTATGCTTGGGATAAGAACATCCTTATTATTTAGAACAATTAATGCTATTGCAAACAGTAAATTTTATCAAATGAATATAAAAGAGATATACAACTCATAAACTTACAAAACCTTTGAATAGACTTATTAAGAAGGGATATAATTACGATACTGTTGTCAAGTCATTAAAGATTGCATATTTTGGCGTTAATATTGAGTCACTGATAAGGTCTTTGCGTCGGAACTAAACACATTTATTCTAAAAACAGTTGTTGGCATGACACGGGTTATGTTCTTCTCATATATGTTATGATGGTATGATACTAAACCCCTTACGGGAAGGATTGTGCCTGATGTTCATATGATGAAATCATAATCTTTCAGTCAGTTTAATTGAAGTCTGGAGCTGGCATGTCAGTTAACTGCTAGTAGTCTGTTGTTATTTATGTATTATTGTCATTTTGTTTATTTTCTTTGGTTACATCTTCTGACATCAGACTCGGACTTCTCTTGAACTGAATTTTAATGTGCGTATTGTTATGCTTTTACTTTTCTACACTGGTTAGAGGTATAGGGGGGGGGGTTGAGATCTCACAAACATGTTTAACCCCGCCGCATTTTTGCGCCTGTCCCAAGTCAGGAGCCTCTGGCCTTTGTTAGTCTTGTATTATTTAAATTTTAGTTTCTTGTGTACAATTTGGAAATTAGTATGGCGTTCATTATCACTGAACTAGTATATATTTGTTTAGGGGCCAGCTGAAGGACGCCTCCGGGTGCGGGAATTTCTCGCTACATTGAAGACCTGTTGGTGACCTTCTGCTGTTGTGTTTTTTTTTATTTTGGTCGGGTTGTTGTCTCTTTGACACATTCCCCATTTCCATTCTCAATTTTAACTGAAGTATTAACTAATTACAGAAAACTAAATCCGAATACATAATGCTAAGGTAGCAATACACAGTTAGGAGTTTAGTTTCGCATTTTGGCCCCTGTGGATTTTTCAAATAGGAAAGTTAGTGTGTAATAAAATTCATTTTTGGACAGCTGACTATTAATTTAGCCTTCAAAGATGGTTTATAAGAGCATCAAGATTGTTTGTAACATGTTTTATGGGCTAATTTCTGTTTGACAATCCGTAATTTCATAGCTTGACCGGCCATCGGTTCAGAAATTAATGTAATGTTTACAAACACTTTTTTTCTACACGAAGTTTTTGACGCAATTTTACAAAAATATGATTTTCATTGGATCTACTGAATGATATATGTACACAGTTTCAGAAAAGGTATTACTTCAAGCGATTGAAATTCTACTTTTCGCCAAATTTTGGGGAAATATGTGACATCTTTTCCCCCCTTTTTGCAATATTTTATAGCAAATTAGTGCAGATTGTTGCCATGGATACACCCAAAAGAAATTATATTTTACAATTTTATATACTGGATATAAAATCTATGAAAGATTCTGATTACATACATGTGCACATATATGACACAAACAGTAAGCTTAGTATTGCAAGAAAGCAATGAAAAGGGGATGGTAAAATTTATGAGGGCAAATTATATTTTTTTTCCTAACTGTTTATTGCTACCTTATGGCATACTTACCGAGCTCAGAATTGTATAATTTAAGACTTTTCATATCACAAATCTATTGATATTTAGAATCTAAATCAACTTCTTCTTAAGTCTTTAAGAATGACAGTACATGTCCAATTTATTGTTTACAGTCCGTAGCAACCACAATTAGACATTTTGAAACAAGCTTATATTTGTACTCTAACGGCTTAACTGTTGCTTCTGAAGGATTGGGGTGCAATCAGTAGCCTAAGAATTGAACGGATTTGGGTTTTTTTCTTGCGAATATATCAAATTATTATTTTTATCAAGATTTCATGGTAAATTTTGGCATATATTAAATGTAAAGTTGAATCAGATGTAGGAAATTAATTCTCTACTACCAAGTTTTTTAATCAAGGCTTAGGTATGCAATAAACATAAAGATTAACATTTTCATGCTTGAAATTACTAAATTTTGTACAATTTTGCATCATCAAATATCTTATTAAGATTTTCAACTAAAAAAACTGACAAAAAAGGTATAGTTTTAAAGATTTGGCCAAAAATTGAGGTAGAAACAAGATTTTACATTTTGACTTGGCATTTTTCTTTAAATCAATTTTTGTCGCATTTCAGTGTCAACTGCTAACCTTCATAAAATATTCATTACTCAACCAATTTTCAAAAATAAAAGGCCATTTTACTCGTTTAAGCTAGCAGAACACAGAAAATTAGTAAAAATATTTACTCTTAAGGTCAAGTTACAGTAAATGGGCTATGTCACAGATTTCAGTAAAATTTGGCATACAACTCTGGCTCGATGAACTTCAACTGAAAATCGAAAAAATAATGCATTTATCTCAATTATCATTTGAAATATTACTCATTTAATTCTTACAAAATGGGTGAACATTTGTATAGAAAGCACATAAAATCGGCGAAAACCCTTCTAAAATTTGTCTTAAAATCGCAAAATCTCTAATTCTACTCAATAGATTTTTTTTAAAAGACTATAATTTTTTATGTTGTTGATACATAAATTTCTGTTATAATGACGAAAAAAAAGACAGGGGCCCTGACTTGATTTTTACGGTATACATCATTCAAAGTTGCGTCCTTATGATAAAAAAATCCAAGAATACGTCGAAATAATCGTAACGTTATCGCGTTGCAGGCCGTAAAACGTTGTTTTTTGACGTTTTTCACTACCAACAAGGTAAGGTAGCACTCCACAGTTAGAAAATAAAGTTAAAAATGAGCCGCAAAATGTTTTATCATCTCCTATTCCTTGATTTCTAATACATTAACCTAACTGTTTTTGTTGTACATGTGCATATGTATGTAATCAGTATCTTCCATAGATTCAATTTTCAAAAGTTAAAAGGATGAAAGTTAATTCCTTTCATGTGTATCCATGGCAACATTCTGCATTTATTTACCATAGAATATTGCAAAAAGGGGGGTGAACATGTCATATATCCCCCCAAAATTTGGATCAAACTAGAATTTCAATGCCTTTGAGTGATACCTTTTTAGAAACTGTTTTCTTAAATCTTCCTTATGATCAAATAAAAATTGGGTGTCTTTCGCCTCATTTTTTCGTAAAATCCAATCACAAAGTTCGTGCGATAAAAAGTTGGAAAAAAACATTGCAATAATTGCCGGACCAATGTATGGTATGGACATGCAAATACGGACTGTCATACAGAAAACAGCCTATATTACATACATTACATAACCTTGATGTTCATATAAACCCAATACAAAGGCTATTTTAATACTCAGCTATCCAAAAATGAATTTTATTGCACACTAGCTCTCATATTTGAAAAATCCACAGGGGCCAAAATGCGAAACTACACACCTAACTGTGGAGTGCTACCTTAAGGTGAAATTTTTCCCCTTCTGCATCAACATTTTTTATATTTTCTGTGTTCTACTAGCTGTTACGATGAAAGTGGTACCTTAGTTTTTAAAATTGGTTCAGTAATAAAGATTTTATGAAGGTTAGCAGTTGATGTTGAAACGCGACAAAAAGTGATTTAAAAATAAATGCTGGATCATAGTGAAAAACCCCAAGTCTGTCTCATTTTTGGGGTAAATTTCTAAAACTTTCCCCTTTTTTTTATTTGAAATTATAAAATTACCTTATAAGAGGACAAATTGTACAAATTTTAGGTGTTTGAAAGCACTTATAGGTAATTTTTGCTGTGAATAGCATACCTAATCTTGGTTTAGAAGCTCTCAAGCAGGGTATAAATTTCTAACAGTACTGGCATCATTAAATTTAATTAATGCCAAATTATAATATAAAATCCTGCTAAAAATGTTTATTTGACTTATTC